>NC_079189.1:294198343-294501128 GCF_029499605.1 Hyla sarda
TAGCCTCTGTTAGAAAACCCTCAAACAATTTACATACAACGGAGGTTAAACTAACAGGTCTATAATTTCCCGGGTCACCTTTTAACCCATTTATAAATATTGGCACCACACTTGCTATGCGCCAGTCCTGGGGAACAGTCCCTGTCACTATAGAGTCCCTGAATAGGGGTCTGTCTATTACATTACTTAATTTCTTTATAACATGGGGGTGGATGCCATCTGGACCTGGTGATTTGTCTATTTTGATTTTTTGTAGGTGGCACTGTACTTTTTCCTAGGTTAGACAGGTTACCTGTACTGGGGAGCTTACCTTACCTCGCTGTATTTCACCTGGCATTTCATTTTCCTCAGTGAATACAGTGGAGAAGAATTTGTTTAATATATTTGCTTTTTCTTGATCCCCGTTTATCATTTCTTCCTCGTCATTTTTTAAAGGGCCTACACTTAAATGTTTAACCTTTTTGCTATTTATATAGTTAAAGAACATTTTGGGGTTAGTTTTACTCTCTTTGGCAATGAGTCTTTCTGTCTCTATATCTGTGGTTTTTATCAGTTTTTTTTTTTTTTACATATTTTACATTTGTCTCTATAGCTTTTTAATGCTTCTTCACTGCCGTCCTGTTTTAGTAGTTTAACCCCTTCAGGACGGAGCCCATTTTGGCCTTAAGGACCGGAGCGTTTTTTGAACATCTGACCACTGTCACTTTAAACATTAATAACTCTGGAATGCTTTTAGTTATCATTCTGATTCAGAGATTGTTTATTCGTGACATATTCTACTTTAACATAGTGGTAAATTTTTGTCGATACTTGCATCCTTTCTTGGTGAAAAATCCGTAAATTTGATGAAAAATTTGAAAATTTAGCATTTTTCTAACTTTGAAGCTTTCTGCTTGTAAGGAAAATGGATATTATGAATACATTTTTTTTTGGTTCACATATACAATATGTCTACTTTATGTTTGCATCATAAAATTGACGTGTTTTTACTTTTGGAAGACACCAGAGGGCTTCAACGGTCAGCAGCAATTTTCCGATTTTTCACAAAATTTTCAAACTCAGTATTTTTCAGGGACCAGTTCAGGTTTGAAGTGGATTTGAAGGGTCTTCATATTAGAAATACCCCATAAATGACCCCATTATAAAAACTACACCCCCCAAAGTATTCAAAATGACATTCAGTCAGCGTTTTAACCCTTTAGGTGTTTCACACGAATAGCAGCAAAGTGAAGGAGAAAATTCACAATCTTCATTTTTTACACTCACATGTTCTTGTAGACCCAATTTTTGAATTTTTACAAGGGGTAAAAGGACAAAATTTTTACTTGTATTTGTAGCCCAATTTCTCTCGAGTAAGCACATACCTCATATGTCTATGTAAAGTGTTCGGCGGGCGCAGTAGAGGGCTCAGAAGGGAAGGAGCGACAAGGGGATTTTGGAGAGTACGTTTTTCTGAAATGGTTTTTGGGGGGCATGTTACCTTTAGGAAGCCCTTATGGTGCCAGAACAGCAAAAAAAAAACACATGGCATACCATTTTGGAAACTAGACCCCTCGGGGAATGTAACATGGGATAAAGTGAACCTTAATACCCCACAGGTGTTTCACGACTTTTGCAAATGTAAAAAAAAAATAAAAAATTTTACCTAAAATGCTTGTTTTCCCAAAAATTTTTTATTTTTAAAAAGGGTAATAGCAGAAAATACCCCCAAAAATTTGAAGCCCAATTTCTCCCGATTCAGAAAACACCCCATATGGGGGTGAAAAGTGCTCTGCTGGCGCACTACAGGTCTCAGAAGAGAAGGAGTCACATTTGGCTTTTTGAACGCAAATTTTGCTCTGGGGGCATGCCGCATTTAGGAAGCCCCTATTGTGCCAGGATAGCAAAAAAAAAACACATGGCATACCATTTTGGAAACTAGACCCCTCGGGGAACGTAACAAGGGGTTAAGTGAACCTTTATACCCCACAGGTGTTTCACGACTTTTGTATATGTAAAAAATTTTTTTTTTTTTTACCTAAAATGCTTGTTTTCCCAAAAGTTTTACATTTTTAAAAAGGGTAAAAGCAGAAAATACCCCCCAAAATTTGTAACACAATTTCTCCCGAGTACGGCGATACCCCATATGTGACCCTAAACTGTTGCCTTGAAATACGACAGGGCTCCAAAGTGAGAGCGCCATGCGCATTTGAGGCCTAAATTAGGGATTGCATAGGGGTGGACATAGGGGTATTCTACACCAGTGATTCCCAAACAGGGTGCCCCCAGCTGTTGCGAAACTCCCAGCATGCCTGGACAGTCAACGGCTGTCCGACAATACTGGGAGTTGTTTTGCAACAGCTGGAGGCTCCGTTCTGGAAACAGTGGCGTACCAGACGTTTTTCATTTTTATTGGGGAGGGGGGCTGTGTAGGGGTATGTGTATATGTAGTGTTTTTTTACTTTTTATTTTATTGTGTGTTAGTGTAGTGTAGTGTTTTTAGGGTACAGTCACACGGGCGGGGGGTTCACAGTAGTTTCTCGCTGGCAATTTGAGCTGCAGCAGAAAGTTTGCGGCAGCTCAAATTTGCAGCCAGATACTTACTGTAATCCTCCGCCCATGTGAGTGTACCCTGTACGTTCACATTGGGGGGGGGGGGGTCATCCAGCTGTTGCATAACTACAACTCCCAGCATGCCCGTTGGCTGTCGGTGACTGCTGAGAGTTGCAGTTTTGCAACAACTGTAGGCACACTGGTTATGTATCACTGAGTTTGTGACCTAACTCAGTGTTTCACAACCAGTGTGCCTCCAGCTGTTGCAAAACTACAACTCCCAGCATGTACGGTGCATGGTGTACGGTGACTGCTGAGAGTTGTAGTTTGCAACAGCTGGAGGCACACCGGTCGTGAAACACTGAGTTAGGTAAAAAAAACTCTGAGTTTCACAACCAGTGTGCCTTCAGCTGTTGCAAAACTACAACTCTCAGCAGTCACCGACAGCCAACGGGGATGCTGGGAGTTGTAGTTATGCAACCAGCAGATGCACCACTACAACTCCCAGCATGCACTTTAGCTGTTTGTGCAAGCTGGGAGTTGTAGTTAGACAACAGCTGAAGGTACACTTTTCCATAGAAAGAATGTGCCTCCAGCTGTTGCAAAACCATAAGTCCCAGCATGCCCATAAGGGAATGCTGGGAGTTGTGGTGGTCTGCCTCCTGCTGTTGCATAACTACAGCTCCCAGCATGCCCTTTTTGCATACTGGGAGCTGTTGCTAAGCAACAGCAGGAGGCTGTCACTCACCTCCAACAATCCAGATGCTGCAGGTCAGTCCCGCCGCCGCAGCTGCTCCTGGGGCCCCGATCCCAACAGGGGCACCGGGGATCGGGGTCCCCAGCACCGGGGGTCGTCTTCCCGCACCCGCTCACGTCCTCCAGAAGAGGGGCGGAGCGGGTGCGGGAGTGACACCCGCAGCAGGCGCCCTGATTGGTCGGCCGGTAATCCGGCCGACGAATCAGGGCGATCGTGAGGTGGCACCAGTGCCACCTCACCCCTGCAGGCTCTGGCTGTTCGGGGCCGTCAGAGACGGCCCCGAACAGCCAGTAATTCCGGGTCACCGGGTCACTGGAGACCCGATTGACCTGGAATCGCCGCAGATCGCTGGACTGAATTGTCCAGCGATCTGCGGCGATCGCCGACATGGGGGGGCATAATGACCCCCCTGGGCGATATGCCGGGATGCCTGCTGAACGATTTCAGCAGGCATCCGGGTCCGGTCCCCAACCGGCTAGCGGTGGGGGCCGGAATTCCCACGGGCGTATGGATACGCCCTCGGTCCTTAAGGACTCGGGATTCAGGGCGTATCCATACGCCCTATGTCCTGAAGAGGTTAAATGCTTTATGTTTGTCATTTATTGCCCCTTCACGTTCTCATTCATCCATATTGGTTTTCGTTTTTTTCTGACCCTTTTATTCCCATAAGGTATATACATCTTACAGTGAGAATTTAAGATATTTTTAAAAGCCTCCCATTTAGTGTCAGTATTCTTGTTTTTGAGGACATTATCCCATTTTATATTGTAAAGGGTTTCTCTGAGTTGATCGAACTTTGCCTACCTAAAGTTCATTGTTTTTGTGGCCCCTCGAGAGATTCCCATATTGAAGAACAAGTTATAATGTATTATATTATGATCACTATTTCCTAGGTGTCCTTTTACCTGCACATTAGTTACTCTGTCAGGTCTGTTGGTTAATATTAAGTCTAGTAGGGCGACCCCTCTGGTCAGGCCCTTCACCATTTGGGACAGATAATTGTCTTTAGCTATAGTCAGAAACCTGTCTCCTTTATGAGATTCACAGGTCTCAGTCTCCCAGTTTATATCAGGATAGTTAAAGTCCCCCATTATTATCACCTCATTCTGATTTGCTGCCTTGTTTATTTGCCCCAGTAATTGATCTTCTGCCTCTTCCATTATGTTTGGTGAGTTATAGCAATCCCCTATAAAATTTTTATCTCCATGTATTTCTACCCATAATGACTCCACATTATCGTTTCCCTCCAATTTATCCTATCGCAGTGCGGCCTTCAGACTGGACTTTACATAAAGACAGACTCCTCCCCCTTTCCGTTTTGTCTGATTTCCTGATTAGACTATAACCCTGTATGTTGACCGCCCAGTCTCAGCTATCATCCAACCAAGTCTCTGTTATACCCACTATGTCATAATCCTCCTCAGACATTTTCAACTCCAGTTCGTCAGTTTTATTGGTCAGACTTCTTGCATGAGTCAACATGCAATTCAATGGTGTATGTTTTTTTCCCTATGACACCTGTAGCTATTAACTATTCTAACCCCTCCCTCCGCTCCATGACTGCTGGGTCCTCTTTAGCCCCACCCAGCAACCTGTCAACCCGATCCGCGATGTGCCGAACTCGAGCACCAGGAAGACAACACACTGTTCAGCGATCCTGGTCTTTGTGACAGATTGCCCTGTCTGTCCCCCTAATAACTGAGTCTCCCACTACCAGTACCTGTCTGGCCTGCCCTGCACTCTTCCCTCCCTCCTTACTGGAGCAGACCCCCCCCCCCCCCCCCCCCGACGGTCAGAGACAGAGTCCTGCTGCAGTACTGCTAGCTCTGAAATGGCATCCCCCTCATCTCTCAAATTAACAACTTGCACACATCTCATACAACAATATGCACTATCAACCTGCTGTTCAAGGATTGTGTGCATTGTGCAAGATGTGCACTGGACTGCGATTTCCAACATGGAGGCCATACTAGATTTGGGGATTGCAAAAATTAACAGTAAAAAAAACAAACAAACAATCAAATATTTCAATTTAAACTCCCTGAATTTAAAGTCCCTCTCACTTTTATACTTACACATTCTTGTATACAGACACACAATCACTAGCTCAAACAATCGCTTAGTATACTTTCTTATATTGTTACCACAAACCACCTCTCTCTTCCACTGCCTGGAAGTGAATGCAATATTGATATTTTAGTTTTTAGTTATACAGGACACTTTTTTTTACAAGTAACAATTGATTGTCATAATTAAATTTACTTCTCAGCGACAGAGTTAATTGTCAATATATTCTTGATTAAACAAACTGAAAAAATATCTAATATAATGTGTCTAAGATATTAATTAAAAAGTGAGAACCAACATGAAAATTGCCACTAAATCTTTAGGAAGAAAACTTTGGCATGCTACTCTAAACTTACATTTACTTTTCTTTCATTTTGGGTCTTATGTCTCTTCAAGGATTGATCAGTATCCTTTGTGAGAGGCCTGTGTATTCAACTATAATATAAACTTTTCACACATGGCTGTGTTATACTGAACTGTAAAAAGGCACCCATCGGGGTATGAAGCCTTTTCTGTACCTCTGTATTTCTCTGATTTCATTTAAAGACACAAACAGCACTTGATGGAGTATTATAAAGCAACCCATGGAATCCAAGACACAATGGGGAAGATGCATCAAAACCTGTGCAAAGGAAAAGTTGACCAGTTGCCAAGAGCAACCAATAACATTGCTTTTTTTTCCCTTTTTAAACGGCCTGTGAGAAATTATAGTGTAGTATTCCAATGCGGAACACCCTTTTCTACCTGCCCTGTCAGGTGGATGTCACCTTATGTGTCCGCTTCTGGCCCACAGCTCCATGTTAAAACATATTTTGAAACCTGTCTTTATTGTATTTCCATTGTCTAATGTGATTGCATTCTTATGTCATGTAACGAGTTAATGCTATCTCTGTGGGATTATGGATGAGAAATTGGAAATACACCCAGTCAAGGCCTCCTGCCCTTCTCCACCCGGGTCCAACCAGTCAGGGAAGAGTTTAGTCCGGTCAGAGTAGAGTCAGTGTAGTGTGAGACAAGGTAGAGGCAAGACCTCTCCTGTGTGACTTGCCCCTTACCTCATGGGGACAGGCCCAATGCCCAGACGCTAAATTAATGGATTAAGATGGACTACACACTTTTCAGAAGGATCCTGCTGACCAGGTCATCAGTCCAGTCCTAAGGATAAAGGTATGAAGTTCCTCAAGCTATATTGGTCAGATACGGTCTAGTCTGGCGGTAAGCACTCAAATTGATTTCCCTATTGTGAAGCAGTTTTAGTCAGTGCTTGTCAGCTCCACAAGAGTGAAGTCAAAATTCAGTCTAGTCAAGTCAAGTCTATGCAAGTCCTGTCTAATCAAGTCCCAGTCAAGTCGGAGTCGGTCAAGACTATAGGTCCCAGCAAGCCCTTAAATGCCACTGTTGTTTCTTGTGTCATGCACCACTACATATGCACAATTGCCAAACTGTACCAAAGTGTCTGTATTACCTTCCTGCAATAGTTAGAGTAAAGTTCAAGTGGTTGCCCTAACTTGGCATCGGAGGAATTCTTTACCTGACACTTGGCACCGGCAACCGCTTTACCTTGGTGTGTGGTAGTTAACACTCCTGGTGTCTCACACATTCACCTTTGTCACATCACCCAACAGTTTACGATACACGCCATTACCCCAGCCTACCTCAAAAGAAGGGATCTGATTGGTTGCTATGGGCAACTCCTTAACATATTCTCAGCATAAGCTGTAATAAATATCTCCCACAATGTGCATATTAATTAGGTATTTTTTAGTATTAATCAGTTATGGTGCTCTCTGTCAATCCAAAATGTTGTTAACACTTAAGGAAGTAAAAGTGAGGTTTTGGCTTTCTTAGGAGAACATCCATGTGTGCAGAATTATTATGCAACTAAATGAAAAATGAGACTTCTCCGATCTCACTTTTTATTTTCGTCTGTTAAGGTTAGAATAATAAACAAACAACTCAAAATTTACAAATAAACATTTTTTTTACATTTAAAAAATAAATAAATAACTAAATAAATAAAATCAGTGACCAATAGAGCCACCTTCTTTCAATTGACAGCCATAAATCCAACATTCAGAAAGTCTGTCTGAATCTGTGTATTTTTTACCTTTAAACTGGAAAAAAAAATGTTTTTATTATCAACTGGTGCCAGAACGTAAAACAGATTTTTACTTCCATTTAAAAATCTTAACCCTCCCAGTAGTTATCAGCTGCTGTATGTTCCACAGGAAGTTACTTCCTTTCTGTCTGACCATAGCGATTGATCTCTGTTGACATCTCTGTCCATTTTAGGAGCTGTCCAGAGTAGGAGCAAATCCCCATAGTAAACCTATTCTGCTCCGGACATTTCCTAAAATGGGCAGAGGTTTCAGCAGAGAGCAATGTGGGCAGACAGAAAGTATATTCAAAAAGAAAAGAATTCCTCTGGAGCATACAGCAGCTGATAAATACTGGAATGATTAAGATTTTTAAATAGAAGTAATTTACAAATCTGTTTAACTTTCTGGCACCGGTTGATTTAAAAACATTTTTTTCCTGGGGAGTACTCCTTTAAGGCCTTTGCTGGTTAGCCATGCAGTGGAGTACTTTGATGCATGCCATGGAGCATTGTCCTGCATAAAAATCATGGTCTTCCTGAAAAATGCCGACTTTTTCCTGTACTACTGTTAGAAGAAAGTGTTTTCTAAAAACTGCCAATAGGTTTTTGAGTTGATTTTAAGTATAAAAAGATCCAACTAGCTCGTCTTTGATAATACCAGTCCATACCAGTACCCCACCTCCACCTTGCTAATGTCTAAGTCGAAGTGGAGCTCCTTGCTCATTACTGATCCAGTCATAGGCCAATGCATCTGGAGTGTCAAGAGTCACTCATCTCATCAGTTCATAAAATCTTTCTTGGCCCAGTCTGTAGGTAGTATTGCCCCTGTAGGTAGCCCTGCTGTAGATAGTATCCTTCTTGTAGGTAGTATCCTCCTGTAGGTAGCTCCCCTAAAGGTAGTGTAAATTTATTTTCTGTCTGACCACAGTGCTCTCTGCTGACACCTCTGTCCATTTTAGGAACTGTCCAGAGAAGGATAGGTTTGCTGAGGAGATTTGCTCTTATTCTGGACAGTTCCTGACAAGGAGGTGTCAGCAGAGAGCACTGTGGTCAGACAGAAAAGAAATTCAAAAAGAAAAGAACTTTTCTCTTTAGTAAACAGCAGATGATAAGTACTGGAAGGATTAATATTTTTTAATTGAAGCAATTTACAAATCTGTTTAACTTTCTGGTGCTAGTTGATAAAAAAAATGTTTTCCAGCAGAGTACCCCTTTAAGCTATGTGCACACTAGATTTTCGGGCTGTATTGTGAGACATAAAATGGCACAAAGGGTGCCACATTATCTATTAAATTCAATGGGAAAACATCCTTTAGTTCCCACACAGCTAAATTATGTGTCCATAAATGCTATGAATGTAAAATTAAAGGGGTACTCCGATGGTAAACTTTTTTTAAAATCAACTGGTACCAGAAAGTTAAACAGATTTGTAAATTACTTCTATTAAAAAATCTTAATCATTCTAGTACTTATTAGCTGCTGAATACTACAGAGGAAATTATTTTCTTTTTTGAACACGGTGCTCTCTTCTGACATCATGAGCACAGTGCTCTCTGCTGACATCTCTGTCCAATTTAGGAACTGTCCAGAGCAGCATATGTTTGCTATGGGGATTTTCTGCTACTCTAGACAGTTCTTAAAATGGACAGAGATGTCAGCAGAGAGCACTGTGCTTGTGATGTCGGCAGAGAGCTCTCTGTTCCAAAAAAGAAAAGAATTTCCTCTGTAGTATTCAGTAGCTAATAAGTACTGGAAGGATTAAGATTTTTTAATAGACGTAATTTACAAATCTGTTTAACTTTCTGGCACCAGTTGATAAAAAAAAAAAAAAAAAAATGATGTATGAACATAGCCTTAGGCTATGTTCACACAGTGGAATTTCCCCAATTCTGCACAAATTCCGTTCAGCAAACCTTGCTAAACAGAATTTCAGAATTGCAGCAGAATGGCAGCAGAATGTGGAATGTCTGCTGTGAAAATTCCGCTGTGTGAACAAAACCATAGAGTTCTTACAATATAAACAATACCGAACTTCTGTTTTCATGCTCTACTATTGTATCATAGCTGCTTGTTACTTGATGTTGCATCTTAGTTGTGGCTCTTATGTTAGAGATGTACTCATTCATTATTTGGATTGTTCTGTCATTTTTGAAGGACCAATTAATATCACACTGCATTGAATCACTGAGATTTAAGGCTTTAAAGACAAGTATATGATTATTATTTGTTAACTAGCAGCGTAATTGCAAAATATTAGATCATTGTGCACTTAACCCATTGGGGACAGAGCCCATTATGACCCTAAGGACAGGAGCATTTTTTTCAAATCTGACCACTATCATTTTATGCATTAATAACTCTGGGATGCTTTTACTTATAAATTTGATTCCGATTATGTTTTTTCGTGACATATTCTACTTTATGTTAGTAGTAAATTGACATCGATACTTGCATCATTTCTTGGTGACAAATGTGAAAATTTGAGGAAAAATGTGAAAATTTTGCATTTTTCTAACTTTGAAGCACTGTGCTTGTAAGGGAAAGGTACATGTCAAAAAAATTACATATTGATTCACATATACAATATGTTAACTTTATGTTGGCATTATAAAGTTAACATGTTTTTACTTTTTGAATTTTCCAATTTTTCATGAAAATTTCAAAATCTGAACTTTTCAGGGACCAGTTACGTTTTGAAGTGAATATGAGGGCCTTTATGTTGAAAATGCCTAATAATAGACCCTATTATGAAAACTCACGCAGTGTACATGCTCACCACTCCTCGTCTCAGTGCGCGGAAACGTGTGGACTCCACGTATAAATGCAAACTGACAAGAAAAGGAAAGTCCAGCACTGCAGGTCCAAAGCAAGGAAGCCGTTTTATTGTATAAGAACACACGGACACCAAACGTGGACCACAAGTGACGCGTTTAGGTGAACTCTTTCGCCTTAGTCGTACAAAGAAAAATTAAGATCCTTCTGGTCTATATAGGGGAAAGCGGCTCCACCCCTCACCTGGTGGGGGGTGGAGCCGCTTTCCCCTATATAGACCAGAAGGATCTTAATTTTTCTTTGTACGACTAAGGCGAAAGAGTTCGCCGAAACGCGTCACTTGTGATCCACGTTTGGTGTCCGTGTGTTCTTATACAATAAAACGGCTTCCTTGCTTTGGACCTGCAGTGCTGGACTTTCCTTTTCTTATTATGAAAACTGCACCACGCAAAGTTCAAAAACTTTGAGATTCGAAAACTTTGTTAACCCTTTAGGTGTTTCACAGGAACAGCAGCAAAATAGAGGAGAAAATTCAAAATCTCCATTTTTTTTACACTAACATGGTATTGTAGCCCAATTTTTTTTCCATTTTACAAGGGGTAAAAGGTAAAAAGAACCGCCAAAACTCGTAATTAATTTTCTCTCGAGTAAGGCAATACCTCATATGTAGTTGGCAAGTGCTCTGTGGGGGCACTAGAGGGCTCAGAAGGGAAGGAGTGACTATGTCATTTTGGAGAGCGAAATTTGCTGAAAATGGTTTTTGGGGGGCATGTTGCATTTAGGAAGCCCCCATGATGCCAGAACAGTTAAAAAAAAAAAAAAAAAAAAAAAAAAAACACACACATGGCACACTATTTTGGAAACTACACCCCACAAGGAACGTAACAAGGGGTAAATTGAGTCTTCATACCCCACAGGTGATTGACAAACTTTCGTTAAAGTGGGACGTGAAAATGAAAAATTAGATTTCTAACACTAAAATGCTGGTGTTACCCCAAACTGTTCCTTTTCACAAGGGTTAATAGAGAAAATGCCCCCCCAAATTTGTAACCCCATTTCTCTTGAGTAAGGAAATACTTCATATGTGGATGTAAAGTGCTCTGTGGGTGCACTAGAGGGCTCAGAAGGGAAGGAGCGACATTGGGCTTTTGGAAAGCGAATTTTGCTGAAATGGTTTTTTGGGGGCATGACGCATTTCAGAAGCCCCCATGATGCCAGAACAGTAAAAAAAGAAACACATGGCACACTATTTTGGAAACTACACCCCTCAAGGAACATAACAAGGGGTACAGTCTTAACACCCCACAGGTGATTGACGAACTTTCATTAAAGTGGGACGTAAAAATAAAAATAAAAATGCTGGTGTTACCCCAAAGGAGAAAAAGCCCTCCAAAATTTTTAACCCCATTTCTTCTGAGTATGGAAATACCCCATGTGTGGATATAAAGTGCTCTGCAAGCGAACTACAATGCTCAGAAGAGAAGGAGCGCCATTGGGCTTTTGGTTAGAGAATTGGTTGTAATAGAAGTCGGGGGCCGTGTGCGTTTACAAAGCCTCCGTGGTGCCAAACAGTGGACACCCCCCACATGTGACCCCGTTTTGGAAACTACACCCCTCACCAATGAGCATTTACCCCCACTGGCGTTTGACAGATCTTTGGAACAGTGAGCTAAGCAAATGAAGAATTACACTTCTCATTTTTATGGAGGACTGTTCAAAAAATCTGTCAGATGCCAGTGGAGTGTAAATGCTCATTGTACCCCTTGTTACATTCTGTGAGGGGTGTAGTTTCCAAAATGAGGTCATATGTGTGGGGGGGGGGGGGTTCCACTGCTCTGGCACCACGGGGGCTTTGTAAACACACGTGGCATTCAATTCCAGCCTAATTCTCTTTCAAAAAGCCCAATGGCGCTCCTTCTCTTCTGAGCATTGTAGTGCACCCACAGAGCACTTTACATCCACATATGGGGTATTTCCATACTCAGAAGAAATGGGGTTAAACATTTTTGGGAGGCTTTTCTCCTATTACCCCTTGTGAAAATGAAAAATTTTGGGTAACACCAGCATTTCAGGAAAAAAAATTATTTAAAATTTTCGAAAATTTGTCAAAGACCTGTGGGGTGTTAAGGCTCACTATACCCCTTGTTACGTTCCTTGGTATAGTTTCCAAAATGGGTTCACATGTGGGTGTTTTTTATTTAATTTTTTTGTGTTTGTCAGAACTGCTGTAACTATCAGCCACCACTGTGCAAATCACCAATTTAGACCTCAAATGTACATGGTGCTCTCTCACTCCTGAGCCTTGTTGTGCGTCTGCAGAGCGTTTTACGTCCACATATTGGGTATTTCCGTTACATAGTTACATAGTTACATAGTTAGTACGGTCGAAAAAAGACATATGTCCATCAAGTTCAACCAGGGAATTAAGGGGTAGGGGTGTTGCGCGATATTGGGAAGGGATGAGATTTTATATTTCTTCATAAGCATTAATGTTATTTTGTTCCAGGAATGTATCTAATCCTGTTTTAAAGCTGTAAATTGTTCCAGCTGTGACCAGTTCCTGAGGTAGACCGTTCCATAAATTCACAGTCCTCACGGTAAAGAAGGCGTGTCGCCCCTTGAGACTAAACTTTTTCTTCTCCAGACGGAGGGAGTGCCCCCTCGTCCTTTGGGGGGGTTTAACCTGGAACAGTTTTACTCCATATTTTTTGTATGGGCCATTTATATACTAAAATACGTTTATCATATCCCCCCTTAAACGTCTCTTCTCAAGACTAAACAATTGTAACTCCTTTAATCGCTCCTCATAGCTAAGATGTTCCATGCCCCATATTAGTTTAGTCGCGCGTCTCTGCACCCTTTCCAACTCCGCAGTGTCCCTTTTATGGACAGGTGCCCAAAACTGAACAGCATATTCCAGGTGAGGCCGTACCAATGATTTATAAAGGGGGAGTATTATGTCCCTGTCCCTTGAGTCCATGCCTCTTTTGATACATGACAATATCCTGCCGGCTTTGGAAGCAGCAGCCTGACATTGCATGCTATTCTGTAGTCTGTGATCTACAAGTACACCCAGATCCTTCTCTACCAGTGACTCTGCCAGTTTAATCCCCCCTAAGACATACGATGCATGCAGGTTATTAGTACCCAGATGCATAACTTTACATTTATCCACATTGAACCTCATTTGCCAAGTGGATGCCCAGACACTTAGCCTATCCAAGTCATCTTGTAACTTATGCACATCCTCTATAGACTGTACTGTGCTACAAAGCTTGGTGTCATCTGCAAAGATAGAAACAGAGCTGTTAATACCATCCTCTATATCATTGATAAATAAATTAAACAACAGCGGTCCCAGTACTGAACCTTGGGGTACACCACTAATAACCGGGGACCAATCAGAGTACGAATCATTGACCACCACTCTCTGGGTACGATCCATGAGCCAGTGTTCAATCCAGTTACAAACTAAAATTTCCAAACCCAAAGACCTTAACTTACCTGTCAGACGTCTATGAGGGACAGTATCAAATGCTTTAGCAAAATCCAGAAACACTATATCCACAGCCATTCCTCTGTGAAGGCTTCTACTCACCTCTTCATAAAAGCAAATTAGATTGGTTTGACAACTTCTATCCTTAGTAAACCCATGCTGGCTATCACTTATAATACAATTATCCCCTATGTATTCCTGTATGTAATCCCTTATAAGTCCTTCAAACAATTTACCCACAATGCACGTTAAACTTACCGGTCTATAGTTTCCTGGGGAAGACCTAGAGCCCTTTTTGAAGATTGGCACCACATTCGCCTTGCGCCAGTCCCTTGGCACAATACCAGACACCAGAGAATCTCTAAATATCATGAACAGGGGTATAGATTTTACTGAACTTACCTCTCTAAGAACTCTTGGGTGTAGTCCATCCGGTCCTGGGGATTTGCTTACATTTATATCACTTAACTTACCTTGTACCATCTCTACATTAAGCCAGTTCAGTACATTACATGATGTGTTACCAGCACCGACCTGGCCAATGTCAGCTCCTTCTTCCATAGTGTATACAGAACTAAAGAACCCATTCAGTAGCTCCGCCTTCTCTTGATCGCCTGTGACAACCTCCCCATTATCATTATTAAGGGGTCCTACATGCTCTGTCCTAGGTTTTTTTGCATTTATATATCTAAAAAAATATTTAGGATTAGTTATGCTTTCTTTGGCCACCTGTCTCTCATTTTGAATTTTTGCTGTTTTTATTACATTTTTACAGATTTTATTAAGCTCCTTGTACTGTTTAAATGTTATAGCTGACCCATCAGATTTGTATTTTTTGAAGGCTATTTTTTTGTTGTTTATTGCTCTTTTAACATCATGTGTCAGCCATGTAGGATTTAGTTTTAATTGTTTATATTTGTTCCCCTTTGGTATATATTTAGCTGTATAGTTATTTAGAGTTGATTTAAAGATGTCCCATTTACCTTCTGTATCAGTATTTGACAACACCTCCCCCCAGTCTATGTCCTGTAGTGCAGCCCTCAGCCCAGGGAAATTTGCCTTTTTAAAGTTATATGTTTTTGCCTTCCCCGCCTGTCTTTGTTTTCTACATTTTAAGTCAAAAGTAACTATATTGTGGTCACTATTACCAAGGTTTTCCCGCACAGTTATATTACCAACCAGCTCTGCGTTGTTGGAAATGATCAGATCCAACAAGGCATCACTTCTTGTTGGGTCCTCCACAAACTGGCCCATAAAATTATCCTGCAATAAATTTAGGCATTGTCGCCCCTTTGTAGTTTTAGCCAACCCCGGACCCCAATCTATATCTGGATAGTTAAAATCTCCCATTATTACCACTGTACCTGCCCGGGCGGCCCTCTCTATTTGTTTATGAAGCCGAACTTCTATCTCTTCAGTGATATTAGGGGGTCTGTAGATTACACCAAATACTATTTTTTCAGTATTTCCCTCCTTTTGTAATTCTACCCACAATGATTCCACATCCTCAGAATCATCACACACTATGGCATCGTTCACACTGACTTTCATACCACTTCTTACATACAGACAGACTCCACCACCTTTTCTGTTCATTCTATCCTTGCGAAACAATGTAAACCCCTGCAGATTGACAGCCCAGTCATGCAAGGAGTCCAGCCATGTCTCAGTGACCCCAACTATATCAATATGTTCCTCCAGTATCAAGGCCTCAAGCTCCCCCATTTTATTTGCTAGGCTTCTGGCATTTGTGAACATACACTTTACATTTCCATCCTCTATGTTATTGGGGTTAATGGGATTCAAGGGTGTAAGTTTTATTTTCCTATGAAGCTTATTCCTATTAACTATTCTAACCCCTCCCTCCGCTCCACCCCCAGGTACATTTATAATTCCCACCTCTCTATCTACACTATCTTCCCCCTCTTTGCTGTAGGTTCCCTCCCCCCAAGTCCCTAGTTTAAACACTCCTCCACCCTTCTAGCCATCTTCTCCCCAAGCAAAGCTGCACCCTCCCCATTGAGGTGCAGCCCGTCCCTACGGTAGAGCCGGTAACCGACAACGAAGTCAGCCCAGTTCTCCATGAACCCAAACCCTTCCTTCCTACACCAGCTTCTGAGCCACTTGTTTACCTCCCTGATCTCCCGCTGCCTCTCTGGTGCGGCTCGTGGTACTGGTAGTATTTCAGAAAAGACTACCTTGGAGGTCCTTGCCTTAAGCTTGCAGCCTAAGTCCCTGAAATCATTTTTAAGGACACTCCACCTACCTCTTACTTTGTCATTGGTGCCAATATGTACCATGACTGCTGGGTCCTCTCCAGCCCCGCCCAACAACCTGTCAACCCGATCCGCGATGTGCCGAACTCGTGCTCCAGGCAGACAACACACTGTTCGGTGATCCCGGTCTTTGTGACAGATTGCCCTGTCTGTCCCCCTAATAATTGAGTCCCCCACCACTAGTACCTGTCTGGCCTGCCCTGTACTCCTCCATCCCTCCTTACTGGAGCAGACACCCCCCTGGCGGTCAGAGGCGGTATCCTGCTGCAGTTCTGCTAGCTCTGTAATGGCATCCCCCTCATCTGCCAAGCGGGCAAACTTGTTAGGGCGTGCCAGTTCAGGACTAGCCTCCCTGACACTTTTTCCCCTACCCCTCTTTCTAACTGTAACCCAGCTAACTGCCTGACTGTCCTGCAACTCCGTCCCACTGTCCTCCCCCTCGGAAGAAATTTCGTTACAAATTATGGGGGTCTTTTTCTCCTTTTACCTCTCATGAAAATAAAAAGTATGGGGCAATCCCATCATGATATGTTAAAAATGTTTATTTTTTTACACTAACACGCTGGTGTAGCCCCTGGCCCTAACTTTTCATTTTTATAAGGGGTCAAAGGAGAAAAAGCCCCCCAAAATTTGTAATGCAATTTCTCCTGAGAATGGAAATACCCCATATATGGGACTAAACTGTTGCCTTGAAATATGACAGTGTTTTTAGAGTACATTCACACAAATTTTCCGCAGCTCAAGCTTGTAGAAGGAAACTCACTGTAAACTCCCACCGTGTGAATGTACCTTGTACATTCACATGGGGGGGGCAAACCTTCAGCTGTTGCAAAACTGCAACTCCCAGAAACAGACTCTAGTTTAGTGATTCCAACCTGTGTGCCTCCAGCTGTTGCAAAACTACAACTCTTAGCATGGACGGTCTGTCAGTGCATTCTGGGAGTTGTAGTTTTGCAACAGCGTGAGGCACACGGGTTGGAATCACTGAGTTAGGAAACAGACTATAGCTCAGTGTTTCCCAACCAGTGTGCCTACAGCTGTTGCAAAACTACAACTCCCATGATGCATTGACAGTCGAAAGGCATGCTAGGAGTTGCAGTTAGGCAACAACTGGGAAAGAACAGTTTGGAGACCGTTAAGTAGTGGTCTCCAAACTGTAGCCCTCCAGATGTTGCTAAACTACAACTCCAAGCAACTACAACTTACTCTTGCAAGTGAGTTTTCTTCTTCTTTCTTATGCTTGCTCTGTGTTTGTCTTTCTTTTCCTTTCTTTGCACAAGTGTGTTCATGTATTGTAGCATCTATTTCCTTTTTGCCTTTGCTTCAGAAACTACAGCTCCCATCATGCCTTGTAGCCTGTCTCCTCTTTCAGTGCCCAGCCCAACTTGTTTTGCGTTGCCGCCCAGCCCTGTTTGTCGGCTTTTTTTCTTCTTTCCCCTTTAGCACCCCCTTTCCCTGCCCTGCTCATTAGTATACTCATCCCACCCTCACTGTGAGCTTCTCACCCCCACAGTCACCACATCAGGGAATGAATGAATTGCCAGCTGCAGTGCGCCATCCCCACATCAGGGAACTAGTCGTATATGACACGCTGGTGCTGCTCTGCTTCCTGACCCCCCCCCCCCAATGTCCCCGCAAGGGTTAACTGTGAGCCGCAGCAACGCTGAACATTCTCCCCACATCGGGGAATAAATGAATTGTGAAAGCGGGTGCAGGGCTTCTGATCAGCTTCTGTTCTTTGATCAGAAGCCCTGCGCCCGCACTCACAAATCATTCATTCCCCGACGAGGGGAGAATGTACAGCGCTGCTGCGGCTTACAGTTAAATGACATGTACTAATGAATGTGACATATTTCTGTGCCCGGGCTGCAAAAATAAACAAAATAAACTTTGACTCACCTTCCTACATTCCCCCATTGCTACGGTAACGTTTTCACGGTCCTCTGCTGCCATCCTCATGCTGTCACAGAGCCGTGAGCGTATCACTGGCCGCAGCGATGTCCCGCCTGCTGAGCGCACTGTCATGTAAGGAGTTGGCAGATGTCCTTTAACTGTGAACCGCAGCAGCGCTGTACATTCTCCCCATGTCGGGGAATGAATGATTTGTGAGCGCAGGTGCAGGGCTTCTGATCAGAGAACAGAAGCTGATCAGAAGCCCTGCGCCTGCCCTCACAATTCATTCATTCGCCGACATGGGGAGAATGTACAGTGCTGCTGCGGCTCACAGTTAACCCTGGTGGGGACATCGCTTGGAGGGGGGTGAGGTTGGACAGGAAGCAGAGCAGCGCCCATGTGTCACATATAACAAGTTCCCTGATGTGGGGACAGCGCGCTGCGGCTGGCAATTCCCAGCACGCCCAGCACCCGGAGTTTTAGGAAATATGAATAAGCCCCTCCCATAAAAAAAATTCCCTCTTTTGTAATTTTACAAATAATAAAACTTAAAACAATTAAATATATAAACATATTTGGTATTGTCTCGAGCAGAATTGTCCAAACTATGGAAAAAAAAACGTTACTGATCCTGCACGGTGAATGGTGTTAAAAAAAATAATACTTATGTCTGAAACTGAAGATGTTTGTGTCACATCACATCCCAAAATAATGCAAATAAAAAAATATATGCACATATATGCAAAAAAAAAAGCAGCACTGTTCACAGCCACTTTCAAAGTGAAAGGGAAATTTACTGTGCTGAGGTAATTTCTCCTAGCTGTGTATTGCTCAGACAGATTTATCATATGCTCTGTGCCATTTCATAAATTTGATGCACGTCAGCACTTTCACGTCTACACGTCTACCACAGACAATAAAGATAAATCCCTCCCCATATGTTTACCTTTTTTAAAATACCTACCTGTTGAATATAGTTAACAAACTTGCACATGAATTCTCCGAATATCCACCCAGGAAGAGAATACAAAGAAGCAGTGATAGGCACACAGCACACTAAAAATATTATATCAGTGGTTGCCAGATTAGCTGTGAAGGAAAGAAAACAGGTAAATGTTAGACATCTTTGCAGGATGAGTCATATTTTTCTGTAGAACCATTTTTGGGTAGATGCTACGGTCAATGGTGACTTTGGTGTCTAGATTTTCTTTTCAGGGATCGAAAGACTTAGAAGACTGAAAAGAGACTGAGATTGGAAAACAATCAACAAAGTGTTGGATTGCTCTTACCAAAAAGGGCTTAAAGGGGAACTTTGGTGTAAAACAATTTATTTTAAATCAACTGGTGACAAAAAGTTAAACAGATTTGTAACTTACCATTATTTACCAATTTTAACCCTTCCAGTACTTATCAGCTGCTGTATACTACAGAGGAAGTTGTATGTTTCTTTTCTATGTGACCACAGTGCTCTCTGCTGACACCACTGTCCATGTAAGGAACTGTCCAGAGCAGGAACAAATCCCCATAACTAACCCTTCCTGCTCTGAACAGTTCCTGACATGGACAGAGGTGTCAGCAGAGAGCACTGTGGTCAGACTGAAAAGAAGTATGCAACTTCCTCTGGAGCATTCAGCAGCTGATAAGTACTGGAAGGATTCAGATTTTTATATAGAAGTTATTTACAAACCTGTTATAATTTTTGGCAACAGTTGATTTAAAAAAATTGTTTTCCACCGGAGTACCCCTTAAATTATAACATTGACCTAATTTTGCTTTACTGAATAATGTTTTTCCAGTGTGTTTCAACATCTACACTGTTAAGAGGATACTAAGATAACACATGCATAGATCTAAATGAATGAACTAATCGTATGAAATACTTTTGTCTTTACATGGTTGAATGTGCTGACAACAAAATCACACAAAAATTATCAATGGAAATCAAATTTATCAACCCCTGGAGGTCTGGATATGTGAGTCACACTCAAAATCAAAGTGGAAACCACACTACAGGCTGATCCAACTTTGATGTAATGTCCTTAAAACAAGTCAAAATGAGGCTGTGTAGTGTGTGTGGCCTCCATGTGCCCGTATGACCTCCCTACAATGCCTTGGCATCTCCTGATGAGGTGGCAGATGGTCTCCCGAGGCATGTCCTCCCAGACCTGGACTAAAGCATCTGCCAACTCCTGGACAGTCTGTGGTGCAACATGGTGTTGGTGGATGGAGCGAGACATGATGTCCCAGATGTGCTCAATCGGATTCAGGTCTGGGGAACGGGAGGGCCAATTCAAAGCATCAGTGCCTTCCTCTTGTAGATATTCAATCGGTCTGGCTTCAAGGAGAATGCCAGCTCCATGTGGAGCAGGATACAAAAGGAATGGAGGTCACATAAAATAGAGATAATTTGTTTCCCAAGATGCAACTCGTTTCGCTGCAGGAAAGCAGCTGCATCAAGCCTGAGGAAGCTGCTTTCCTGCAGCGAAACGCGTTGAATCTTTTGAAACATATTATCTCCATTTTATCTGATCTCCATTCCTTTTGTATCTTGCGCCACGTGGAGCCGGTGTTCTCATTGAAGCTAGACCGTTTGAATACCTTGCCTAGTCGGAGGGCTGCAGATACATTACATCTTGATGCGCTTACCATTGTTGTGTATGACGCTACACAACCACATCTGGTGAGTTGCTGTCTTATTTCACTTTTATACTGATTATCTCTCTTTCATGACACCAAGAAGCGCTCTCCCTTTTTCTCCCCTTTTCCTCTTGTAGGAACTGCTGACACACTCCAGCCACATGAGGTCCAGCATTGTCTTGCATTAGGAGCAACCAAGGACCAGTCACACCAGCATATGGTCTCACAAGGGGTCTGAGGATTTCATCTCGGTACCTAATGGCAGTCAGGCTACCTTTTTCAAGCACATGGAGGGCTGAGCGACCCCCCAAAGAAATGCCACTCCCACACCATTACTGATCCACCACCAAACCAGTCCTGCTGGAGGATGCTGCAGGCAGCAGAATGTTCTCCACGGCATCTCAAGACTCTGTCACGTCTGTTACATGTGCTCAGTGTGAACCTGCTTTCATCTGTGAAGAGCTCAGGGCACCAGTGGCGAATTTGGCAATCTTGGAGTTCTCTGGCAAATGCCAAGCATCCTGCACGGTGTTGGGCTGTAAGCACAACCCCCACCTGTGGAAATTGGGTTCCTTATACCACCCTCATGGAGTCTGTTTCTGACCGTTTGAATGGACACATGCGCATTTGTGGCTTGCTGGAGGTCATTTTGCAGGGCTCTGGCAGTGTTCCTCCTGCTCCTCCTTGCACAAAGGCAGAGGTAGTGGTCCTGCTGCTGGGTTGTTGCCCTCCTACAGCCTCCTCCACGTCTCCTGATATACTGGCCTGTCTCCTTGTAGCGCCTCCATGCTCTGGACACTATGCTGACAGACACAGCAAACCTTCTTGCCACAGCTCGCATTGATGTGCCATCTTGGATGAGCTGCACTACCTGAGCGACTTGTGTGGGTTGTAGACTTCGTCTCATGCTACCACTAGAATGAAAGCATCGCCAGCATTCAAAAGTGACCAAAACATCAGCCAGGAAGCATAGGAACTGAGAAGTGGTCTGTGGTCACCACCTGAAGAACCACTCCTTTATTGGGGGTGTCTTGCTAATTGCCTATAATTTCCACCTGTTGTCTGTTCCATTTGCACAACAGCATGTGAAATTGATTGTCAATCAGTGTTGCTTCCTGAGTGGACAGTGTGATTTCACAGAAGTGTCATTGACTTACATTGTGTTGTTTAACCCCTTAAGGACTCAGCCCATTTGGGCCTTAAGGACGCATAAAATTTAATTTTTACGTTTAAATTTTTTCCTCCTCCCCTTCAAAAAATCATAACTCTTTTATATTTTCATCCACAGACTAGTATGAGGGCTTGTTTTTTGCGCGACCAGTTGTCCGTTGTAATGCCATCACTCACTTTAACATAAAATGTATTGCGCAACCAAAAAAATACTATTTGTCTGGGGAAATTAAAAAGAAAACCGCAATTTTGCTAATTTTGGAAGGTTTCGTTTTCACGCCATAAAATTTACGGTAAAAGTGACATGTGTTCTTTATTCTTTAGGTCAATACAATTAAAATGGTACCCATGATAACATACTTTTCTATTACTGTTGCGCTTTAAAAAAATCACAAACTTTTTAACCAAATTAGTATGTTTAAGATCCCCCTATTTTGAAGACCTATAACTTTTTCATTTTTACGTATAAGCGGCGGTATGAGGGCTCATTTTTTGTGCCGTGATCTGTACTTTTTATTGATACCATAATTGCTTATATAAAACTTTTAATACATTTTTTTATTAATTTTTTTGGAATAAAATGTTATAAAAAAGCAGCTACTTTGGACTTTTTTTTTTACGTTCACGCCGTTCACTGTATGGTATCATTAACATTTTATTTTAATAGTTCAGATATTTATGCACGCGGCGATACCAAATATGTATATAAAATATTTTTGTAACACTTTTTGGGGGTCAAATAGGGAAAATGGGGCAATTTACGTTTTTATTGTGGGAGGGGGTTTTTCAAAATTTTTTTTTTTACTTTATTTTTTAACTTTTTAACTTTTATTTTTACACTTTAATAGTCCCCATAGGGGACTATTTATAGCAATCATTCACTGTTCAGTGCTATGTTTAGGACATAGTACTGATCAGCTTTATCAGTGATCTTCTGCTCTGGTCTGCGGGAAGGCAGATCAGAGCAGAAGACTTTCGGAAGACAGCGGAGGCAGGTGAGGCGACCTCCGGCTGCCGTGCTGGAAGATCGGATCGCTGCGGCAGCGTTGCGGGCGAACTGATCATCCAATTAAGTGACCGCGATGCTGCCGATGCAGTGATCTGCATTGATCACGGCATTTGAGGGGTTAATGGCGGACATCCGCAGGATCGCGGGTGTCCGCCATAACTGGCGGGTCCCTGGCTGCGATCAACAGCCGGGACCTGCCGCGCATGATCCGGGCAGTGCTCCGATGCCCGCGGTTATGCTTAGGACGTAAATGTACGTCCTGGTGCGTTAAGTACCGTATCACCAGGACGTACATTTACGTCCTTCGTCGTTAAGGGGTTAAGTGTTCCCTTTATTTTTATGAGCAGTGTATTTATCTATCTATCTTTGAAATGTATCTATATATATAAAATCTAAAATCTCAAGAAAGTATGGCTGTAAAATTGGTACAAAAATTACTGTATTTTGAACTAATAATGTGCACTATAAAAAGTCAATGAAAAAGTGCAGTCAGTGCACACAATGTTTAAAAAAAACAGCCATAAATTCCATTGTTTGTATTCTTGATGTTTTTTTAAACAGTATGTACATTGGAGTATGCTTTTCCATAGAATTCCATATTTCCTATTACAATTTTAAAATGTAGCTATTTTTTCTACTTTTCTTACGATTTTAGAGATGTACTTTTAGTTTAAGGGCTGTGAACCCAGTCTTAGAGAAAAATAGAATATCCAGTGCCAAAATTGCAGTTTTTTTTGTCACCCACCCCCATCCCAAAATGGTATCAGTAAAAACTGCAGCTCACCATGCAAAAAGTGAGACCTTACTTAGCTATAAGGGAACCCAACAGCCTCTCTTCTACACAGATGATACCAGCTATTCTCTTAACTATGATGTCACCATCTCTATGCTGTGATATCATAGTTCAGTGTCATCAATGCATGTTTATTACCATCTGTACTATGACACTACAGTATGCATTATCCTTGTACTTTAAAGTAATGTTAATTAATCCTGTGCTGTTATATCTTTGTGGTCCTTCGTCATAAGCTCTGACATCACTACCTGTGTTACGCTATGCGCTACGGCCGCACAAGAATATATAGAAGAAATATATATACAGTGGTCCCTCAACATACAATGGTAATTTGTTCCAAACGAGCCATCGTTTGTCGAATCCATCGTATGTTGAGGGATTCGTGCAATGTAAAGTATAGGAAGCTGTACTTACCTGTCCCCGCTGCTCGAGATGGTGTCCCCGGGCCTCCGCTGGGCTCTCTGCTGTCTTCTCCGGTCCTCCGCTGTCTTCTCCGGTCCTCTGCTGTCTTCTCCGGTCCTCTGCTGTCTTCCGCAAGGCCTTACTGGGCCTGCGTAGCGACGTCATTACACCGCTGCGTACACCATTCCTATTGGATGACGTGCGCAGCAGCATATTGACGTCATCGGAGAGGGCCGAGAAGACACCGGAAGACCAGCGCTGGACCCGGAGGGCACCCCGGAGCATCGTGGAGGGGTAAGTAATACTTACCGCACCACACGGGGAACATTAAGCTGCTATACGGCAGCAGCTTAAGCATTTGGCGCTGCCGGATAGCACTTAATGCGATGGCCCCGACATAAAAAAGCATCGTATGTCGATGCTGACATCGACATGCGATGGCCTCTGAGAGGCCATCGTATGTCGATTTGATCACATGTCGGGGCCATCGTAGGTCGGGGGGTCACTGTAATTAGAGTATAGAATATCCAGTAAAATTTCATAAAATAATTTATTAAATATTAAATAAAGAGATATGTCTCAGGGCCCTTGCGGCAGTCTCATATATCAAAGGTGAAAGAAAAAACTGAAAAAAATAAAATATTAATCTCAACAACAAGATAATAGCTATGACTACCTAACTATAAGTCCTTGCTATTATGTAGCCATAAAGACTGTCTATTAATGATAGTTTAACCCCTGGACGACATCAGATGTAAATGTAGGTCATGGTGCTGTGGTACTTAGCGCACCATGACGTACATTTACGTCGTTATCATGACCATGAGCATTGGACCGGTGCTCGCATCATGCACGGCAGGTCCCGGCTTGATGTCCGCCATTAACCCCTCAGATGCCGTGATCAATACAGATCACGGCATCTGCGGCAATGCGGCACTTAAAATAGATGATCGGATCACCTGCAGCGCTGCCGCGGGGATCCAATCCTCCAGCATGATGGCCGGAGGTCTCCTCACCTGCCTCCGGCCGTCTCCAGGGATCTTCTGCTCTGGTCTGAGAATGAGCAGACCAAAGCAGAAGACCACTGATAACACTGATCAGTGCTATGCCTATACAGTATTAACAATCAAATGATTGCTATAAATAGTCCCCTAAAGGTACATAAGTGTAAAAAAAAAAAAAGTTTCAAAATGTAAAAATAAAAAATAAATTTGAAAAATTCCCTCCTCCAATAAAAATGTAAATCGTCCCTTTTTCCCATTTCACCCCAAAGAGCTTAAAAAAAAATACATGTTTGGTATTGCCGCATCCAAACTATCAAAATATAATGTTAATTATCCCATATGATGAACAGCATAAACATAAAGAAAAAGGCCAAAATTGCAGCTTTTTTTGTCACATTTTATTCCCAAATTTTTTTTTTGTAAAAAGTGATTAAAAAGTAAAATATAAGCAAAAGTGGTACCGATAAAAACTACAGACCATGGCTCAAAAACTTAGCCCAACACCACCCCGTATACGGAAAAATGAGAAAGTTATAGGTGGTCAAATTGGGCAATTTCAAACATACTAATTTTGTTAAAATGGTTTGAGATTTTTTTAAACCGGTACAATTATATATAAAAAAAAAGCATATAATATCGATATAATTTAATCGTATTGACCAACGGAATAAAGAAAACATGTCATTTTTACCGTAAAGTGTACAGCGTGAAAAGAAAACCTTCTAAAATTCTCTAAATTGCTCTTTTCTTTTCAATTTCCCCACATAAATAATATTTGTTTGGTTGCGCCGTACATTTTGGTAAATTGGTGATGCAAAATGATTGGTGATGTAAAATTGGTGATGCAAAAAACAAGCCATCATATGGGTCTGTGGATGTAAATATA
Source organism: Hyla sarda (assembly GCF_029499605.1). Taxonomy (NCBI): domain Eukaryota; kingdom Metazoa; phylum Chordata; class Amphibia; order Anura; family Hylidae; genus Hyla; species Hyla sarda. Next base: position 294,224,139 of record NC_079189.1, read on the forward strand.
AAAGATTTATGATTTTTAAAAGAGGAAAAAACTAAAATGCAAAAATAAAATGGACCTGGTCCTTAAGGGGTTAATAGAGTCAATGGTTTAGGCACACATAAACAGTGATCATATAGATAGTATACTGAGGTGCACTGTAACACTCACCAGGTCCGGAATCGTTGTAAAGTCCTATGCTCATGCCTCTTAGCACAGCTCCAGCCTTCTGGCCGTCCTGATATGCGAGGCAAGCTGCCAGTGTATGGATGCGCCTCCTGGTTGTTTTTGCTGCTATAAGACAGGCATGCATCTCCTGGTATACTGGTGTGTACAGCCAGTATGTGTCCTTATGAAACAGATATTATTTAACCCCTTAAGGACCGAGCCCTTTTTCACATTAAGGACCAGAGCATTTTTTGAAATTCTGACCACTGTCACTTTAAACATTAATAACTCTGGAATGCTTTTAGTTATCATTCTGATTCCGAGATAGTTTTTTCGTGACATATTCTACTTTAACTTAGTGGTAAAATTTTATGGTAACTTGCTTCCTTTCTTGGTGAAAAATCCCCAAATTTGATGAAAAAAATGAAAATTTTGCATTTTTCTAACTTTGAAGCTCTCTGCTTGTTTGCATCATAAAATTTATGAGTTTTTACTTTTGGAAGACACCAGAGGGCTTCAAAGTTCAGCAGCAATTTTGAAATTTTTCACAAAATTTTCAAACTCGCTATTTTTCATGGACCAGTTCAGGTTTGAAGTGGATTTGAAGGGTCTTCATATTAGAAGTACCCCATAAAAGACCCCATTATAAAAACTACACCCCCAAAGTATTCAAAATGACATTCAGTAAGTGTATTAACCCTTTAGGTGTTTCACAGGAATAGCAGCAAAGTGAAGGAGAAAATTCAACATCTTCATTTTTTACATTCGCATGTTCTTGTAGACCCAATTTTTGAATTTTTGCAAGGGGTAAAAAGGAGAACATTTTTACATGTATTCGAAACCCAATTTCCCTTACGTCCTAACCAGTAGCACAGATGGGGTATTCCACCCCCCGCGAACTGGTTAGGACAGATGGAAGTTTTATTGAACCTAATTAAACAATCAGTGAAAACACACCCACAACACCCTGTATAAGTAAGAGGGTCATCCTCTGCCTCATTGTGTTATTTTCTGTACTCCCGGACAGTGGGACAGATGGTGACCCCCTTACTCCTGTTATATGAGTAGGGTTTTTTTCTTTCTTACTTGCAAATTTGGGCATGGTTTGCGCCCATCTGCTTCTATACCACGGAGCCGCGACTCCAATCGCGGCCCCGGCTGGAAGTGCGTCAGCGGCGTCTGACGTCACTTCCTGTTTCTCTCTTCGCTTCCCGGCTCAGTTTTTTGCGCCGTTTTTGCTAATAATGCGGCGAAACCGAGCGAGGAGCCTCTTTCTATAACCCTCTAACTTAGGGTTCCTTTTTTTCCTGTTTTTTAAGACAAGATTTCTTTATCTCTCTGTAACTCCGCCTTGTGGGCGGAGTCTTGTTTTGGTGCCAGCCAGGGGGATATTTAAACTCCCCCTAGGCTGTCATTCAGCCTCCTAGAGCGCAGAGCTGTTGGTTCTTTCACAGTCCTGTCTTTCTGAGTCTAGTAGTGCATCATTGCGGATACTACTGTTTCCCTTCTCTATCTCTTACCTGGTCTCTTGCTGAGAACTTTGGGTATTTTAAATTATATTTTAGCTAGCCACAATTTTTTTCTTGCCGCTACATTATCTAATCCTCCTCTCATATTTATCTAGATATGTCGACCGAGGGCTCAGGGGATCGTGAAGGCTTGGCAAAAAGATCCGCCAAGCGCAAGCACCTCTCTTGCCATGACTGCAATACTCCCCTTGAGGATAATTATGAATTTTCCAGGTGCCCTCCTTGTAGGGCTAAGTCTCTACCTTCCCACCAGACTGAGCCTACAGTCCAAGATATGTATGTGTGGGTCTCCTCTAACATGTCGGCCATGCAAGCCTCTATTGAGGAGCTGAAACACGTTGTCTCTCAGAAACGCGCCAGACCTTCTTCACCTCCCAGAATGGGGACGTCTGTGGATCAGGAGAGAGAAGATTCCAAGTCCTCCTCTTCGGATGAAGAGGTCGCTGCATCCTATTTCTTTCCGCTGGAAAAGACCCAGCGTCTTCTGAGATCCATCCGGTCGGGGGACCAGGATGTTGATCCCGGGGAAGCCTCTACCTCCGCCTCTAAGGGACCTAGGGTCTTTAAAGCGGATGATACCCTTCTGTCCGTGCTTAGAACGGAATGGAAAAAACCAGAAAAGGGTCCGGTCTTAACCAAAAGATTTAAGACCATGTTTCCTATACAGGAATCTCAGCTTTCCTCCTGGGGCCCTGTCCCTAAGGTTGACATGGCAGTTGCCAAACTGTCCAAGAGGACAGTGGTCCCTGCTGAGGATGGGTCTTTCTTACAGGATCCAATGGATCGGAAGGCTGACTGTGCCATGAGGCGCTCCTACTCCACTGCTTCTGCGTCTGCATCAGTGGCGATAGCTTGCTCAGAGGTAGCAAACTTTTTAAAGACCCGCCTTTTTTAACATCCAGTCGGATTTGGACCAGGGGGTTCCTAGGGATGAAATTCTTTCATCCTTCAAGACGACCAATCTGGCCCTTGATTTTTTGTGCGATGCTTCCACCCAGCATCTTAAATTGGCCTCCAAGTCTATGGCCCTGGCTTCCGCTGGACGACGTCCTCTGTGGTTAAAACCTTGGAAGGTTGACAACTCTTCCAAGAACACCTTATGTGCTATGCCTTACGAACCCGGCATTCTTTTCGGAGCTGAGCTGGACCGCATTATGGAGGGACTTTCTGACAAGAAAGGCAGGTCCCTTCCTTATTCCTCCTTTCGTGGTCGAGGGCGGCGTTCTGGGGGCGGATCAGCCCCCCAGCCTAAGCCTCAGAGAGACTGGGGTAATCAACGCCGGGGCGGAAAACGCTCCCGTGGCCCCAAAGACAACAGAAAGCTCTGACTGCGGGCTTCTACGAAGCTCTGGGTTCCTTGCCGAGGTGACCTTTCCAGTTTCCCATCCTGCCCCCCAGATTCCAGTTGGTGGTCGTCTTCACCATTTTTCAAGTGCCTGGTCCCTCCACATTCAGGACCCTTGGGTCCTGAGATTAATCTCGGATGGTTATTCGATAGACCTCGAATCAATTCCCCCCATCCAATTAGGTGGAGACAAGAGTTCTTTCACCAATCAAACAGGGGGCGCTAGAAACTTACATTCTGGAATACATCCAGAAGAATGCCTTAGAGGAAGTTCCTCTTGCAGAGCGGGGGTCAGGAATTTATTCTCCAGTCTTCCTAGTTCCCAAGGTAACAGGAGACTGGCGGATGATTATAGATCTGAGATATCTCAATCAGTATGTAAAGCACAAACGCTTTCGTATGGAAACTATTCAATCTGTGGTCAACCTCATCTCGCCAGGGGATTACCTGGCTACTCTGGATCTAAAGGATGCTTACCTTCATATTCCTATTCATCCGGTATCCAGAAAGTATCTAAGGATCGCAGTTCAGGTAGGGGGAGTTCTAAAACACCTCCAGTTTGTAGCCCTCCCGTTTGGAATTTCTTCGGCCCCACACACATTTACCAAAGTGGTGGTAGCGGTAGTTGCTGCTCTAAGGCTCCAGGGGCTCAGCATCGTTCCCTACCTAGACGATTGGCTCCTCAGAGCTCCTTCTTCTGCGATCCTGTCCCAACATCTGCAACTAGCAGTATCCTTCCTTCACCAGTTAGGGTGGATAGTCAATTGGGCCAAATCCAATTTCCTCCCAACGACCTCAGTGAGGTTCCTTGGCTTCATAGTCGACTCAATCTCCATGACACTTTACCTCTCTCCCGAGAGGAAATCTCGGGTTCAAGAATCGGCCCTTTTTCTCTCTGTACCCCGGAGAGTATCCATTCGCACTCTCATGCGGATGTTGGGACTTATGTCCGCTACCGTGGATGCGGTTCCTTGGGCTCTTTGGCATCTATGCCCTCTTCAATCAGAGGTGCTCGCCACTTGGAATCTCAGGCCCTCAGGCCTAAACAAGTGCCACTCCCTGTCTTATCGAGTCCGGTCCTCTCTCAGATGGTGGTCTCACCTCGAGGACGGCAAGTCAATGATCCAACCCTCTTGGATCATACTTACTACCGACGCGTCCCTTGTAGGTTGGGGAGCGCATCTCTTGGATCTATTAGTGCGGGGATCTTGGTCTCCACAGGAGAGAGGGTTAACCTCCAATCTCCTCGAGATTCGAGCCATCAGATTAGCACTCCTCCACTTTGCTTCTCTTCTTCAAGGGAAAGCAGTAAAGATCCAATCCGACAGCATGACGGCTGTATTGTACATCAACAAGCAGGGAGGCACTCGATCACAAAGCCTCCTCAGAGAGGTGGGTCTGATCTTGGATTGGGCAGAGAGGAACCTAATCCATCTGTCGGCAGTTCACATTCGGGGATCTCTCAATGTGATCGCCGACCGCCTGAGCAGAGGACTTTCAACTGGAGAATGGTCTCTCCATCCAGAGATGTTCAAACAAATAACACTCAGGTGGGGTGTGCCAGAAATAGATCTTATGGCAACAAGGTTCAACACCAAAGTGGTGAGATTTTGTTCCCTGTACAGGGAAGACAACCCAGTAGCAATCGATGCTCTCTCAATCCCATGGAGGTTCAGGCTGGCCTACATCTTCCCTCCAATTTCCTTGATCCCAAGGGTATTGATGAAAATCAGGCAGGACCAAGCCTCTGTCATAGCCATAATTCCATTTTGGCCCAAGAGAGCTTGGTTTACCCAACTCTTGCAAATGAGTCGGGGACAATTCTGGAGGCTTCCCCCAGAGCAAGCACTAGTGTCGGGGGACACTCACAGCTGCTCAAATCTTCAAATGTTCAACCTGACAGCCTGGAGGTTGACCAGTCCCTTCCACATCTAGAAGGGCTTTCTAGTGCGGTCTTGAATACCCTCTCGCATTCCAGAGCGGAGTCCACTAACAGAGCCTATAAAAGAATTTGGACAACTTTTCAGTCTTGGTGCTCCAAGAAACAACTACCTGGACAGAATCCAGCTGTTGCCACAATCCTCAACTTTCTCCAGGAGGGATTAGACAAGAATCTATCTCCTTCCACACTCAGAGTTCAGGTATCAGCCATCTCTGCCTTTCTTAATAAACCATTGTCTCAAGACCCACTAGTCAAAACATTCTTGAGGGGATCCTCAAGGTTAAAACCTACAATTATACAACCTGTCCCAGCATGGGACTTATCGATGGTGCTCAAGGGGTTAGCATCTCCCCCCTTTGAGCCCTTGGAGGAGGTGGACATGAAATTTGTTACCATTAAAATAACTTTTCTACTGGCAATCACATCAGCCAAAAGGATTGGGGAACTTCAAGCGCTCTCGGCACTTGAACCATATACAAAATTTTTGCCAGATCGAGTGTTACTCAGATTTATGCCATCCTTTATACCTAAAGTTCCATCATTCCAAAATATTAATCAAGTTATATCCCTGCAAGTATTTTCTCCTCCTCCATCCTCCAATGAAGATAGATTGCCTAGATATCTCGAGATGTCTCCAGATTTATATAAGAAGATCTTTGGAGTTTCGGAAGGATGAAAATCTGCTAATTCTCTTTTCAGGACCCAAGAGAGGTCTTAAAGCTTCAAAGCCCTCCATCAGTAGATGGGTAAAAGATGCCATTCGTATTGCCATGGTATCCCAAGGTAAGGAGCCTCCTGAGTTTGTAAAAGCTCATTCCACCAGGTCTGTATCTACCTCCTTTGCGGAAAGGAGTCTTGTTCCCTTGGAACATATATGCAAAGCTGCTTCCTGGAGTTCACTCTCCACATTTATCACCCACTACAGACTTGACAGTAGATTGGCCGATTTCTCCTCATTTGGACGGACAGTATTATCTGCCGTCAGGCATGAGAGCCCTCCCTCATAGGGTTTCTGCTTGCCATTTCCCCATCTGTGCTACTGGTTAGAACGTAAGGGAATCGTTAATTTCTAACGATAATTTGTTTTCCCTTAGTCCTAACAGTAGCACAACTTTCCCTCCCTAGTTAAGTTATTTTCTTCTATTGTTTGCCTTTAGTTCTTCTTGTTACTACACAATGAGGCAGAGGATGACCCTCTTACTTATACAGGGTGTTGTGGGTGTGTTTTCACTGATTGTTTAATTAGGTTCAATAAAACTTCCATCTGTCCTAACCAGTTCGCGGGGGGTGGAATACCCCATCTGTGCTACTGTTAGGACTAAGGGAAAACAAATTATCGTTAGAAATTAACGATTCTCTCGAGTAAGGACATACCTCATATGTCTATGTTAATTGTTCAGCGGGCTCAGAAGGGAAGGAGCGACAAATGGTTTTTGGGGGGCATGTCACCTTTAGGAAGCCCCTATGGTGCCAGGACAGCAAAAAAAAAAAAAAAAAAAAACATGGCATACCATTTTGGAAACTAGACCCCTCAGGGAACGTAACAATAAAAAATATTTTTTTTTTATACCTAAAATGCTTGGTTTCCCAAAAATTTTACATTTTTAAAAAGGGTAATAGCAGAAAATACCCCCCAAAATTTGAAGCCCAATTTCTCCCAAGTACGGCGATACCCCATATGTGGCCCTAAACTGTTGCCTTGAAATACGACAGAGCTCCAAAGTGAGAGCGCCATGCGCATTTGAGGCCTAAATTAGGGACTTGCATAGGGGTGGACATAGGGGTATTCTACGCCAGTGATTCCCAAACAGGGGGCCTCCAGCTGTTGCAAAACTCCCAGCATGCCTAGACAGTCAGTGGCTATCTGGCAATACTGGGAGTAGTTGTTTTGCAACAGCTGGAGGCTCCGTTCTGGAAACAGTGGCGTACCAGACGTTTGTCATTTTTATTGGGGAGGGGGGCTGTGTAGGGGTATGTGTATATGTAGTGTTTTTTACTTTTTAATTTATTTTGTGTTAGTGTAGTGTTTTTAGGGTACAGTCGCACGGGCGGGGGTTCACAGTAGTTTCTCGCTGGCAGCTTGAGCTGCAGCAGAAAATTTGCCGCAGCTCAAACTTGCAGCCGGATACTTACTGTAATCCTCCGCCCATGTGAGTGTACCCTGTACGTTCACATTGGGGGGGAACATCCAGCTGTTGCAAAACTACAACTCCCAGCATGTACGGTCTATCAGTGGATGCTGGGAGTTGTAATTTTGCAACCGCTGGAGGCTGGAGGGGAGGGGGGCTGTGTAGGGGTATGTATATATGTAGTGTTTTTTACTTTTTATTTTATTTTGTGTTAGTGTAGTGTTTTTAGGGTACAGTCGCACGGGCGGGGGTTCACAGTAGTTTCTCGCGGGCAGTTTGAGCAGCGGCAGAAAATTTGCCACAGCTCAAACTTGCAGCCGGATACTTACTGTAATCCTCCGCCCATGTGAGTGTACCATGTACGTTCACATTGGGGGGGGGGGGGGGGGGGGGAAACATCCAGCTGTTGCAAAACTACAACTCCCAGCATGTACGGTCTATCAGTGCATGCTGGGAGTTGTAGTTTTGCAACAGCTGGAGACACACAGGTTGTGAAACACCAAGTTTGGTAACAAACTCAGTGTTTTGCAACCAGTGTGCCTTCAGCTGTTGCAAAAGCTACAACCCCCAGCATGTACGGACAGCGGAAGGGCATGCTGGGTCTTGTAGTTATGCAACAGCTGGAGACACACTGGTTTGCTACTTAACTCAGTGTGCCTTCAGCTGTTGCAAAACTACAACTCTCAGCAGTCACCGACAGCCAACGGGCATGCTGGGAGTTGTAGTTATGCAACCACCAGATGCACCACTACAACTCCCAGCATGCACTTTAGCTGATTGTGCAAGCTGGGAGTTGTAGTTATACAACAGCTGAAGGTACACTTTTCCATAGAAAGAATGTGCCTCCAGCTGTTGCAAAACTACAAGTCCCAGCATGCCCATAAGGGCATGCTGGGAGTTGTGGTGGTCTGCCTCCTGCTGTTGCATAACTACAGCTCCCAGCATGCCCTTTTTGCATCCTGCGAGCTGTTGCTAAGCAACAGCAGGAGGCTGTCACTCACCTCCTGCTGCTGCTCAGGGAACAGGTCAGTCCCGCCGCTCCTGGGGCCCCGATCCCAACATGGACGCCGGGGATCGGGGTCCCCAGCACCCGGGGTGTTCTGCCCGCACCCGCTCACGTCCTCCGGAAGAGGGGCGGAGCTGGTTGCGGTAGTGACACCCGCAGCAGGCGACCTGATTGCTCGGCCGGGAATCCGGCCGACGAATCAGGGCGATCGTGAGGTGGCACCAGTGCCACCTCACCCCTGCTGGCTCTGGCTGTTCGGGGCCGTCTCTGACGGCCCCGATCAGCCAGTAATTCCGGGTCATCGGGTCACTGGAGACCCGATTGACCCGGAATCCGCCGCAGATCGCTGGACTGAATTGTCCAGCGATCTGCGGCAATCGCCGACATGGGGGGACATAATGACCCCCCTGGGCGATATGCCAGGATGCCTGCTGAACTATTTCAGCAGGCATCCGGCCCCGGCTCCCCTCCGGCTAGCGGCGGGGGCCGGAAATGCTCAGGGTGTATCCATACGCCCTCGGTCCTTAAGGACTTGGAAACGGGGGCGTATGGATACGCCCTATGTCCTTAAGGGGTTAAAGGGGTTCTCAGGTGCTTACACATCTTTTCCCCTATCCAAAGGATAGGGGATAAGATGCCTGATCGCGGGAGTCCGGCAGCTGGGGACCCCCGGGATCATGCACGTGGCACCCCGTTTGTAATCAGTCCCTGGAGCGTGTTCGCTCCGGGACTGATTACAGGCGACCACCGGGCCGGCGGCGTGTGACGTCACGCCTCCGCCCCCGTGTGACGTCACGCTCCGCCCCTCAATGCAAGCCTACGGGAGGGGGCGTGATAGCTGTCACGCCCCACTCCCGTAGGCTTGCATTGAGGGGCCGACTCCCACGATCAGGCATCTTATCCCCTATCCTTTGGATAGGAGAAAAGATGTGTAAGCATCGGAGAACCCCTTTAAGGATGTGGTTCCAAATAGTAACAGGTTAAGCTGTGCCCTTCAATGGATTTGATAGGTGAAGCATGGATCACAGCAGCGTCCTTGTGGCTGGAGCATGCATTTTCGAATGATGTGCACATATAGGGAATTCAGTATTAGACAGTTCTTTTTGGGGTATCTATAAGGTGGTCTAACATCTCACAAAAGGCTAGACGTGTTTTAAGGCCCCGAGCCTTTTCTTCAGTAGCCCTAGACGAAAAGACTTGGGGCCTTAAAACATGTCTAGTCTTTTGTGAGACTGTGTTGAAGATATTATTTTGATGTTTTCTCAAATACATTGGGCCTGAATGTAAGTGCACATCTGAATAGCACTCTTTTATACTAGAGTAAGAAAAGTTCTTGCACATTCCGTACATATTGACTACTGTTTCTACGTTATAATAACGAAAATACTTATGCTGCATCAATTGTAATTCTCAACTGTGTAGGCGTCATAATATATTTCCTTGGTTTTGACAAAACATATTGTTAAAGGTTAAGTTCAGCAAAATCTATTATATTCCTCTTTATACCAGAATAATCTTGCAGTAGCAAAGGGCCTTCGGAAAAAATTACCAAAATTCTTGCTACTAGGATCAAAGCTGTCAAGATTTTAAATGTTTTTCAAATGTGGAAGCCCTTGGTCGGACATGAACCAGCAGGACCGGTGCAAGGATTTCTGCCTACACAAGCGAAGCTCCATTTTGGTGCCCCCCCCCCCAAACCTGCAGCCCACCCTGCGCCCCACCTCCCTTGCATATATGTTTCTTTAAATTATTTCCTATGCAACACCACAGATAACAGTGATAACTCTGAGTACAGATAATGTAGTAGGAATGACCTGCAGTCCTACGTAACACCACAGGTAACAGTGATAACCCTGAGTACAGATAATAGAGAGTTATCACTGTGTTATCTGTGGTGTTACATAGGACTGCTGGTCACATCTACTACATTATCTGTACTCAGAGAGTTATCACTGTGTTATCTGTGGTGTTACATAGGACTGCAGGTCACATCTAATACATTATCTGTACTCAGAGATTTATCACGGTGTTATCTGTGGTGTTACATAGGACTGCAGGTCACATCTACTACATTATCTGTACTCAGAGAGTTATCACTGTGTTATCTGTGGTGTTACATAGGACTGCAGGTGACATCTATACGAGTACAGATAATGTAGTAGATGTGACCTGCAGTCCTATGTAACACCACAGATAACACCGTGATAAATCTCTGAGTACAGATAATGTATTAGATGTGACCTGCAGTCCTATGTAACACCACAGATAACACAGTGATAACTCTCTGAGTACAGATAATGTAGTAGGAGTGACCTGCAGTCCTATGTAACACCACAGGTAACAGTGATAACTCTGAGTACAGATAATGTAGTAGATGTGACCAGCAGTCCTATGTAACACCACAGATAACACCGTGATAACTCTCTGAGTACAGGTAATGTAATAGATGTGACCTGCAGTCCTACGTAACACCAAAGATAACACAGTGATATCTCTATACTTTCGGTTCGAGGCACACCGTGGGAAAAAAAAATTTCGCTGGGCACCCCTACCGAAGTTGACAAGCAAAAAAAAAAAAAAGGATTACGCAATGCACAACGGGGGAGATTTATCAAAATCTGTCAAGAGGAAAAGTTTCTGAGTTGCCCACAGCAACCAATCAGATCGCGTCTTTCATTTTTCAGAGGCCTTGTTGAAAATGAAAGAAGCAATCTGATTGGTTGCTATGGGCAAGTGAGCAACTTTTCCTCTGGACAGGTTTTGATAAATCTGCTCCAATATCTATTTATCTGTGGGTATGTAGTTATGTAGTTTACAGTGCTGCTTTCTGCAGCAACTCACAAATTACGTCTTCTCTAATCAGTGTCATTCTCTTCTCCATCTGGTCCGGGCCATCATCACAGTTTCTTCCAGCCACAATTCTTCACCGTTAAACCTGCAAAACAAACCTATTAGGCTCCGCACTTTATCAGTCTCCAGATTCCCCTTTTAGTGGAGAGGAATACAGGGGCGTAAAGGTGTAAAGGGGTGTACATGGGTGACAGAGGGTGTAGAGAAGTGTACATGGGTGACAGAGGGGTGTAGAGGAGTGTACATGGGTGACAGAGGGGTATAGAAGAGTGTACATGGGTGACAGAGGGGTATAGAAGAGTGTACATGGGTGACAGCGGGGTGTAGAGGAGTGTACATGGGGGACAGAGGGTTGTAGAAGAGTGTACATGGGTGACAGGGGGCATAGGGGGTGTACATGGGTGACAGAGGGGTGTACATGGGTGACAGAGGGGTGTAGAGGAGTGTACATGGGTGACAGAGGGGTGTAGAAGAGTGTACATGGGTGACAGGGGGCATAGGGGGTGTACATGGGTGACAGAGGGGTGTACATGGGTGACAGAGGGGTGTAGAGGAGTGTACATGGGTGACAGAGGGGTGTAGAAGAGTGTACATGGGTGACAGGGGGCATAGGGGGTGTACATGGGTGACAGAGGGGTGTACATGGGTGACAGAGGGGTGTAGAGGAGTGTACACGGGTGACAGAGGGGTGTAGAGGAGTGTACACGGGTGACAGAGGGGTGTAGAGGAGTGTACATGGATGACAGAGGGGTGTAGAGGAGTGTACATGGGTGGCAGAGGGGTGTAGAGGAGTGTACATGGGTGACAGGGGTGTAGAGGAGTGTACATGGGTGACAGAGGGGTGTAGAGGAGTGTACATGGGTGACAGAGGGGTGTAGAGGAGTGTACATGGGTGGCAGAGGGGTGTAGAGGAGTGTACATGGGTGACAGGTGTGTAGAGGAGTGTACATGGGTGGCAGAGGGGTGTACATGGGTGACAGAGGGGTGTAGAGGAGTGTACATGGGTGCCAGATGGGTGTAGAGGAGTGTACATGGGTGACAGAGGGGTGTAGAGGAGTGTACATGGGTGACAGAGGGGTATAGAGAAGTGTACATGGGTGAAAGAGGGGTGTAGAGGAGTGTACATGGGTGACAGAGGGGTGTAGAAGAGTGTACATGGGTGACAGGGGTGTAGAGGAGTGTACATGGGTGACAGAGGGGTATAGAGGAGTGTACATGGGTGACAGAGGGGTGTAGAAGAGTGTACATGGGTGGCAGAGGGGTGTACATGGGTGACAGAGGGGTGTAGAGGAGTGTACATGGGTGCCAGATGGGTGTAGAGGAGTGTACATGGGTGACAGAGGGGTGTAGAGGAGTGTACATGGGTGACAGAGGGGTATAGAGAAGTGTACATGGGTGAAAGAGGGGTGTAGAGGAGTGTACATGGGTGACAGAGGGGTGTAGAAGAGTGTACATGGGTGACAGGGGTGTAGAGGAGTGTACATGGGTGACAGAGGGGTATAGAGGAGTGTACATGGGTGACAGAGGGGTGTAGAAGAGTGTACATGGGTGACATAGGGTTATAGAGAAGTGTACATGGGTGACAGAGGGGTGTAGAGGAGTGTACATGGGTGACAGAGGGGTGTAGAGGAGTGTACATGGGTGACAGGGGTATAGAAGAGTGTACATGGGTGACAGAGGGGTGTAGAAGAGTGTACATGGGTGAGAGGGGTGTAGAGGAGTGTACATGGGGGGACAGAGGGGTGTAGAGGAGTGTACATGGGTGACAGAGGGGTGTAGAAGAGTGTACATGGGTGACAGGGAGCATAGGGGGTATACATGGGTGTAGTGTTGCTCGCGAATATTCGCAATTCGAATTTTATTCGCGAATATCGCATATTCGCGAATTCGCGAATATTCGCGAATATAGCGCTATATATTCGTAATTACGAATATTCGTTTTTTTAATTTTTTTTTATATTTTTTTTTTTCACAGTACACATCACAGTGATCATCCCTCTCTGCTTCCAGCTTGTGTGGTGTAAAGAAGGCTCTAATACTACTGTGTGAGGCCGGTGTGTGAATTTTCGCATATGCGAAAATTTGCATATGCTAATTTTCGTATATGCGAATGTTCGCATATGCGAATTTGCGCACACACGAATATTCACATATGCGAAAATACAACGAGAATATTACGAATATGCGAATATTCGCGAATATGACGAATATTCGTCCATATATTCGCGAATATTCGCGAATTCGAATATGGCCTATGCCGCTCAACACTACATGGGTGTAGAGGAGTGAACATGGGTGACAGAGGGCATAGGGGGGTGTACATGGGTGACAGGGGAATGGACAGGGGTGACAGACGGGTGGCCAAGGTGGACATGGATGACAGGAGGGTGGACAAGTGGTTAAAAGAGGTGACGGGGTGACAGAGGGGTGAATAGGGGGTGGACATGGGTGACAGGGTAGACTGGGGGGGGGGTAGATATGGGAGACAGGGGGTAGACTGGGGGGTGAACATGGGTGACAGGGATGGACAGGGGGTGGACATGATGACAGCACAGGGGGTGGAGAGGGTTAAGAAGGGGTAACAGAGGGTGGACATGGATGACAGGAGTGGGGGGTGGAGAGAGTTAAGAAGGGGTAACAGAGGGTGGACATGGATGACAGCAGTGGGAGTGGAGAGGGTTAAGAAGGGGTAACAGAGGGTGGACATGGATGACAGCAGTGGGGGTGGAGAGGGTTAAGAAGGGGTAACAGAGGGTGGACATGGATGACAGGAGTGGGGGGTGGAGAGAGTTAAGAAGGGGTAACAGAGGGTGGACATGGATGACAGCAGTGGGAGTGGAGAGGGTTAAGAAGGGGTAACAGAGGGTGGACATGGATGACAGCAGTGGGGGTGGAGAGGGTTAAGAAGGGGTAACAGAGGGTGGACATGGATGACAGGAGTGGGGGGTGGAGAGGGTTAAGAAGGGGTAACAGAGGGTGGACATGGATGACAGCAGTGGGAGTGGAGAGGGTTAAGAAGGGGTAACAGAGGGTGGACATGGATGACAGGAGTGGGGGGGTGGAGAGGGTTAAGAAGGGGTAACAGAGGGTGGACATGGATGACAGCAGTGGGGGGTGGAGAGGGTTAAGAAGGGGTAACAGAGGGGTGGACATGGATGACAGCAGTGGGAGTGGAGAGGGTTAAGAAGGGGTAACAGAGGGTGGACATGGATGACAGCAGTGGGAATGGAGAGGGTTAAGAAGGGGTAACAGAGGGTGGACATGGATGACAGCAGTGGGAGGGGAGAGGGTTAAGAAGGGGTAACAGAGGGGTGGACATGGATGACAGGAGTGGGGGGTGGAGAGGGTTAAGAAGGGGTAACAGAGGGTGGACATGGATGACAGCAGTGGGATTGGAGAGGGTTAAGAAGGGGTAACAGAGGGTGGACATGGATGACAGGAGTGGGGGGGTGGAGAGGGTTAAGAAGGGGTAACAGAGGGTGGACATGGATGACAGCAGTGGGATTGGAGAGGGTTAAGAAGGGGTAACAGAGGGTGGACATGGATGACAGGAGTGGGGGGTGGAGAGGGTTAAGAGGGGGTAACAGAGGGTGGACATGGATGACAGGAGTGGGGGGTGGAGAGGGTTAAGAGGGGGTAACAGAGGGTGGACATGGATGACAGCAGTGGGGGGTGGAGAGGGTTAAGAAGGGGTAACAGGGGGTGGACATGGATGACAGGAGTGGGGGGTGGAGAGGGTTAAGAAGGGGTAACAGGGGGTGGACATGGATGACAGCAGTGGGAGTGGAGAGGGTTAAGAAGGGGTAACAGAGGGGTGGAAAGGGTACATACCTTAAGCCATTTATCTTCACTACATCGGCACGGGAATCCGGCGCAGCTTCCTCTTTCCTCCCTTCTCGGCAGGGCACCAAGTCAGGGCTCCGGCAGGGCACTCACTGCGCCTCTGGGGGAGGGGGACTCATCAATACAGCGTCACAGGTGACAGGGCCGCAGGGGGAGGGGGAGGGAGACGAAGGGATATGCAGGGGGAAGGGATATGCAGGGGGACGCTGTGTGCGCACGCACAGCAAAGCACACAGATACTTCCCTTCCCCCCTGCGCGGCGTGAGTCACAGGCGCGCAGGCCGGGAAATGAAAAAAAAAATAAAGTGCAAATTAGCGTTCCGGTACGCTAAAAGCACGTTCTGGGCGCAGGAAGAGATGCTGGTACTGTCAATAGGCATTTTTGGAAGTGGCAGTACTGAGTACCGCCGCGTTCCGGCCCACTTAAAGCTCTGGTCTTAGTAAAAAAAAAAAGTCTTGATATTTTCCACCCCCCCGCCCCCCCCCCCCCCAATCGGCTGCGGAGTCCTTGCGCCCTCAAGCGGACGCTTGGTTTGCCTAATGGCAGAACCGGCCCTGTGAACCAGGACCCCAGTACATTAAAAATATAAAATAATAGCTCCAAAGCAGTGACTCATAACATCATACTGTTATTATATAAAAACAACTATACAGAGACCAATATCACCACTGTACAAGGGACAAATAATTGCACCACACCATGACCACTACCATTGCCACAATATAGTGACAGGATAATATTACCATACTGATACTAAATAAAACCACTATACACAGACCAATATCACCAATAACACCACTATACACAGACCAATATCACCAATAACACCACTACACACAGACCAGTATCACCAATAAAACCACTATACACAGACCAATATCACCAATAAAACCACCATACACAGACCAGTATCACCAATAAAACCACCATACACAGACCAATATCACCAATAAAACCACTATACACAGACCAATATCACCAATAAAACCACCATACACAGACCAATATCACCAATAAAACCACCATACACAGACCAGTATCACCAATAATACCACCATACACAGACCAATATCACCAATAAAACCACCATACACAGACCAATATCACCAATAAAACCACTATACACAGACCAATATCACCAATAAAACCACTATACACAGACCAATATCACCAATAAAACCACTATACACAGACCAATATCACCAATAAAACCACTATACACAGACCAATATCACCAATAAAACCACCATACACAGACCAGTATCACCAATAAAACCACTACACACAGACCAGTATCACCAACTAAACCACTGTACAAGGAACAAATAATTACATCACACCTGACTACACATTACACCCACATAGTGACTGGATAATACTACCATACTGATACTGAATAAAAACCACTGTACATAGACTAATATTCCCCATACAGTGACCATATAGGGGTAACCCCAGCTCTACACAGACTATGAAGACCATATAACAGATTACAGTGCAGTTACATCTAGTAACTCACAAAAGGCGTCTTTGTGGAGTTGTGCTCTTTCCTTTTCTTCTCTGCCTTGCTCAGACCATCATGAAGACTTATTCCAACCATGATTAGTCACCACAGAATCTGCCAGAAAAACAAGTTCAGTTCCTCACATTTCCAGAACATTTCCCAACTTTTCTTACCCTCAATGTCCCAAATAAGGCCTCCATTGGTGCCCTGCATAGTATGAAGGAGTAGATAAGCGTATTGGAGGGAGGTAATGGAGATTGGGTGGTGGTGGGTCATTTCCTCCACTAGGTAAATGCCCCCAGTAGGTAGTGTGGAAGGGACAGCATCAAATGTCGCTTGGCAGCCTGGGCTTCACAAGTAGAGACAGGGACACTGTAGGTAAAGTCCAAGTCCAGGCTCTGTCTGGGTTTATTTTAAATGCCAAAACAACAATACAACCTTAAAGGGATACTCCGGTGGAAAACTTTTTTTTTTTAATTCCTAAAATGGACAGAGATGTCAGCAGAGAACACTATAGTCATGATGTCAGCAGAGAGCTCTGTGTTCAAAAAAGAAAATAATTTCCTCTGTAGTATTCAGCAGCTAATAAGTACTGGAAGGATTAAGATTTTTTTAATAGAAGTCATTTACAAATCTGAATTCGAGTAGAATACAGACATAGCGCACATCTACAATCTTGTATAATGATCTGATTGCTTCTCAGCATAATATCAAAAACTAACAGGTTGTTAGTATACATTTTTGATCAAAAAGTACAAGCCCACTCGCCACGTCAAGGCCACCTATTCAGAGTGGGTCCCTAACGTCCCTAGCATAAAATGGCGCAGCACCAGGCGGCGACCACCACCGCCGTGACACAGGTGCCCACGGGGGGGGGAGCGACCCACTGGCAGAGCGGCCCCAATGCCTCTCAAACCAGTCTATAGGCCGCACCCGCCCGCAGACACAGCACCACGGCTGTATACTAACAACCTGTTAGTTTTTGATATTATGCTGAGAAGCAATCAGATCATTATACAAGATTGTAGATGTGCGACCATGTCTGTTTTTCTACCCGAATTCACACTGTGATTTCTATCCCCTCTGTTTTTTTTTTTTTTTTTTTTTTGAACATGTTGTCTGCACTCTTCCCCACCCCCTCAGCCCAACCCTATATAAATAGTAGTTAGCTACACATGGGTCATTTCTTTCCTAGCAGCCTCCCAGTCTGACTGGGAGAGCATGGTAAGTGAGCCATTACACCTTGTTCACATTGGTGTGGTGCTGTGCGGTGTCCGTTACTGCCGTGGCGCCGTGTCTGCGGGGAGGTGCGGCCCATAGACTGGTTTGAGTGGCATTGGGGCCGCTCTGCCGGTGGGTCGTTCCCCCCCTGTGGGCATTGGTGTCGCGGCGGTGGTGGTCGCCGCTCGGTGCTGCGCCATTTTATGCTAGGGACGTTAGGCACCCACTCTCAATAGGTGGCCTTGACGTGGCGAGTGGGCTTGTACTTTTTGATCAAAAATGTATACTAACAACCTGTTAGTTTTTGATATTATGCTGAGAAGCAATCAGATCATTATACAAGATTGTAGATGTGCGACCATGTCTGTTTTTCTACCCGAATTCACACTGTGATTTCTATCCCCTCTTTTTTTTTTTTTTTTTTGAACATGTTGTCTGCACTCTTCCCCACCCCCTCAGCCCAACCCTATATAAATAGTAGTTAGCTACACATGGGTCATTTCTTTCCTAGCAGCCTCCCAGTCTGACTGGGAGAGCATGGTAAGTGAGCCATCACACCTTGTTCACACTGGTGTGGTGCTGTGCGGTGTCCGTTACTGCCGTGGCGCCGTGTCTGCGGGGAGGTGCGGCCCATAGACTGGTTTGAGTGGCATTGGGGCCGCTCTGCCGGTGGGTCGTTCCCCCCCTGTGGGCATTGGTGTCGCGGCGGTGGTGGTCGCCGCTCGGTGCTGCGCCATTTTATGCTAGGGACGTTAGGGACCCACTCTCAATAGGTGGCCTTGACGTGGCGAGTGGGCTTGTACTTTTTGATCAAAAATGTATACTAACAACCTGTTAGTTTTTGATATTATGCTGAGAAGCAATCAGATCATTATACAAGATTGTAGATGTGCGACCATGTCTGTTTTTCTACCCGAATTCATTTACAAATCTGTTTAACTTTCTGGCACCAGTTGATTTAAAAAAAAAAAAAAAAAAGTTTTCCACCAGAGTACCCCTTTAACCCCATAACGACCATGGACGTCTATGCTTGACCAATGGCCGTTAACAGGATATGACGCAGGCTTCTGAATGATTCCTGTAGTGATCGCCGCGGCCGGCTATTAACCCTTTAGATCGCCGCTGTCAAAGTTGACAGCGGCGTCTAAAGGTGCCTGTATCCCGTCCCTGGTGGTCCAGTGGGATGGATCGCCCCCCCCGCAGCACGATATCAGGGGGGGGGGGGGGTTTGGGCAATCCACTACTGAGGTAGCCTGAAGGCTTAACCCTCCTGCTGCGGAGGCTCCAGTGCTCAGAATGATAAAGCCTGGCAGGACCAGGCTTTATCAGTCAAGCGCAGAGCACACAGATCAATGGGATTGAATGTAACCCCATTGATCTGTATGAGGAATCAAATGATTCCTCCTAAAAGTACCCAAAGGGGACAAAAAATGTAAAAAAAAAAAAAAGTTGAAAAAAACACACATTAATCCCTTCCTTATTAAAAGATTAAATCCCCCCCCCCTTTTTCCAACTTACATATAACCATAATAAAACAAACATATATGGTATCACCACGTGCGTAAATGTCCAAACTTTAAAAAATTGTAAAAAAAACGCACGGTCAATGGCGTACACGGAAAAAAATTCCAAAGTCCAAATGTAAAAATTTTTGGTCACTTTCATACCATAAAAAAAAGGAATAAAAAGCGATAAAAAGTATGATGAAAACAAAAATGGTACAAATTAAAACTTCAGATCACAACGCAAAAAATTTGCCCTCATACCAACCCGTACGCGGAAAAATAAAAAAGTTATAGGGGTCAAAAGATGACAATTTTAAACATATAAATTTTCCTGCATTTAGTTATGATTTTTTCCAAAAGTACAACAAAATCAAACCTATATAAGTAGGGTATCGTTTTAATTGTATGGACCTACAGAATAAAGATAGTGTCATTTTTACGGAAAAATTTAGTACGTAGAAACGGAAGCCCCCAAAATGTACAAAATTGGGTTTTTGCTTCAATTTTGTCGCACAATGATTTTGTTTTCCGTTTCGCCGTAGATTTTTGGGTAAAATGACTGATGTCATTGCAAAGTAGACTTGGTGGCGCAAAAAATAAGCCCTCAAATGGATTTTTAGGTGCAAAATTGAAAGGGTTATGATTTTTAAAAGGTAAGGAGGAAAAAACGAAAGTGCAAAAACAGAAAAACGCTTGGTCCTTAAGGGGTTAATGTCAGGCTAAACATACAAAATAAAAACCTGCTCGGTTGAGCTCTACCTAAACACGGAACGACCCTAGCTATACCAGAGACACACTAAGTGCCCCCGTACATGAAACAAACAGAAGAACACGGCCACTTACAACATGGTTCTTTGCATTTCAGCAGCAGCTGCACACAGGCCTGCAGACCCAGTCTTTATAGAGCCTGCACTAAGCCTCATCTGGTACATTGGAGTGACCTCCCACCCATCACTTGGTCACTCCAGGGAAAAACTGACCCGGACTAAACGGGTTGGATCTGCCATACTACAACTAGTATGTGTCAGTAACATAGTGTCATTGACACATAAAACTGTCAGTTTTCCTTCACCGAACCCAGGCTTATCTGTCAACAAACTGCCTAAAGTAGCATAGGAGAGCATCCTAGGAGAGATATACATTACCTCAATAACTCCTCCTTTCAGTGTCTCACAGTAGGTAGATAACTATCCCCACAGTAGGTTGGTAGATAAGTAATCCCCCCCCCCCACTGGGTCGCTGGCCTTAGGTGTTCAGGCGCCTTGTGCGAGCTAACCTTGTGCCCCCCCCATTACCTCATAAACATACACAGAGAGGAAAAAAAAACTTTGTAACAAATATATATTTTTTTATATTTAATCAGTCCCCTGCCCCCCTTAATCAGTCCCATGTCCCCCTTCACCAGTGCCCTGCCCCCCTTAATCAGATCCAGTATAGTTCCCCCACATTAGGTGCAGTATAGCTCTCCACATTAGGTGCAGTATAGTTCCCCCACATTAGGCACCATATAGTTCCCCACATTAGGTGCAGTATAGTGCCCCCACATTAGGTGCAGTATAGTTCCCCCACATTAGGTGCAGTATAGTTCCCCACATTAGGTGCAGTATAGTTCCCCCACATTAGGTGCAGTATAGTTCCCCCATTAGGTGAAATATAGCTCTCCACATTAGGTGCAGTATAATCCCCCCACATTAGGTGCCAAATAGTTCCCCACATTAGGTGAAGTATAGTTCCCCCATTAGGTGAAGTATAGCTCTTCACATTAGGTGCAGTATAATTCCCCCACATTAGGTGCCATATAGTTCCCCACATTAGGTGCAGTATAGTTCTCCACATTAGGTGCAATACAGTACCCCCACATTAGGGGCAGTAGAGTACCCCCACATTAGGTGCAGTATAGTTCCCCCACATTAGGTGCAGTATAGTTCCCCGCATTAGGTGCAGTATAGTTCCCCCACATTAGGTGCCATATAGTTCCCCACATTCGGTGCAGTATAGCTCCCCCACATTAGGTGCAGTATAGCTCCCCCACATTAGGTGCAGTACAGCTCTCCACATTAGGTGCAGTATAGCTCTCCACATTAGATTGGCAGTATGGTTCCCCACATTAGGTGCAGTATGTTCCCACACAGACATACAGCCTCCAGCTATATACAGTGTATGGCTGGAGGCTGTATGTCTGTGTACTGCCCCACTTCAGTGTTCCGACCACCGCTCCGGGGTCACGATCTACTGCTATAGCCTATAGACCGGAGGAGTGGTGGTCGGAACACTGAAGATGACTTACAACATACAGGTAACTTACCATGTGCGCGCGTCCTCTTCCTCGCTGCTCCGCTCTTCTCTGCTGTTGCTAGGGGTGCACGCACGGGACGTCATCCCCTGCATCTCCCGGCGGCCCCTGCATTTTTAAAGTTAACGCGGGAGGCCGCCGCAGAGGTAACGAGATATCCTTGTGTCCATTTTCTGTGTAAAACTGATGTATAATAATGGATGAAATAACGTCTGTTAATGGCTGAATAACGTCCGTCAAAATAACGGGCATATTCATCCGTTAAGACATGTTATAAAATACGTCATGTACGGCCGTTTTAACACCTCTGCCTACAGTCTCCCAGAGTCGGGACTAATACTACTCCCATGTACCCGACAGAGATTAGCAGTGGGGAGTACTGGCCTACTCCTATCAAGGAGGTTTGTCCTCGACTGTGGGTACCAACCTAAGTACCTAGGCCTACTCCCGACGCAGAGGTTTGGCCTGCTCATCAGGTACAGACGAAAGTGCTGCGGCCGAATCAACCAGCACCAACTGTTAGCCTCAATCCTACAGTGTCACACTCTACCCTTACTAATGTGGTGTGGGAGAGCCACATTAACTCTTTGCCTGCTCGTGATCCTGAGAGGGGTAGAGGCTCTAGGCGAGGAGCGGGATGACATCGCAAGAGTTTCATCTGAGCTGTGACACCCATATTGCTTTAAAGATTTTTTTGTTGTCTTCACAGACTTTTCTGCAACAGCTCAAGAAGTGTGCCTAACAGGACTATGCTAAGATTGTTCAAGTTGTAATGTAGCCATCAAGCTTTTGTGCCTGGTCTCAGACCATGAGACTCCTAGTGTGTGCCCGGCTAGAGCTGGTAGCTGTGAAGTTTAGACTCTTAGTGCAGGTGGACTGCTGATCCTTGCACGCTTGTTTACGTGTATATACCTAAATTCTGAACTGGCTTTTGTCTGCCACTCTTCTAGATAAATTCTTGCTGGTCTTTCTAGTATTTCTTTCTGGGATTGTTTGACCCTCCTTTACCTGTCGCTTTGTCTTTTTGTGTTCTCTTGCTTTGACTTGGCTTTCCCTGGTCTGGATATTGGAAAATCAAATATATAACTTAGCAATTTATTGCTTAATTATAATTTAACGCTTTTTCTACATACTGCACCTGTGATATTCATGTATTATATTGTCTTCATGCCATCTGGGCCATATAAGTGAAATAGGATAAGACATTGCTATCTACAGTGCTGTTGAGCGCTTTCACTATTCACCGCTCTCCCTCTCTGTGTAACAGAGAATGCAATCTTTATGACACATAGTGTCCCCACGGCCCTGCAGCGCTTGAGCCATGACGAACTTACAGTGGTACAAATTATTTGTACCTACAGCTAGAGATGAGCTATTTTTATTCGATTCTGCCAATTTGCTGAATTTTCTGAAAAAATTTGGTTTCATCCAAATATATTTGTGGTGAATTTCTATAAAAAAATTCAAATTTCTTGGCTGTGCTGGTATAGTAAAATAATACTGTTATTCAGTATGACATGCAGATTACCGGCGTCACTATTAGAATCGCTGCCACAGATAAGCGTGCTGGAGGGAGGTAACGGAGATTGAGTGGTGGTGGGTAAGTCATTTCCCCCACTAGGTAAATGCCCCAGTAGGTAGTGTGGAAGGGATAGCATAAAATGTCTATTGGCAGCTCGGCTTCACATGTAGAGACAGTGACACTGTAGGTAAAGTCCAAGTCCAGGCTGTGCCTGGGTTTATTTTAAATGTCAAAATAACAATACAACCTAAAAGGGGTACTCTGGTGGAAAACATTTTTTTTTTTAAATCATCTGGTGCCAGAAAGTTAAACAGATTTATAAATTTCTTCTATAAAAAATATAAACCTACACTCTTCCTCTGAATTATAACACCAATAGAAATGGCAACAAAAACTCCTATAATAATGCTCGTACAATGGTCACCACAAAAGTAACCACCAATAATGCAAAATTAATGCAAAAAAGTTTACAAATTTTATTGATAATCTCACCACAATTAATAATACAAAAAAAAAAAGAGACAGACAAACCCACCCTAAAAAACATATACCCCAGAAATGGCACCGGTTCCCTGGTCCTGAATATAATCATATGGTAAATATCAGGAACACTGCACAATGATATATCCCCCTTTACATCGGTACGGCAATGTTTACATCAGTACAATATAATGTATAAAAATATCCATCATACATTACCTGTAGCAGGCATGTTCCCACAGGCCATCCAGGGACACCGTGCACCCTCAACAGACGTCGTTTCGTGGGTCTTCCCACTTCGTCCAGGAAAATTCCAATCCTTCCAGTACTAATCAGCTGCTGTATAATACACAGGAAGTTCTTTTCTTTTTGAATTTCCTTTCTGCCTGACCACAAGTGCTCTCTAATGACACCTCTGTCAATTTTAGGAACTAGAACAAAGGAAAGCGCTCCATGGTGTGATAACGTAAGGTAAAGATATATTGAAAACCAGAAGATCTTGTGCTCACCAGTGATGGTTGGACAAAGCCACGTACAACGATGGTAACAGCAAGGGAAGCGTGACAACCAGGGTCCAGCAGCCACTCCTGAGGCAGTAACAGCCAACAAACGAACACCTCCAAAACGATCAAGCAAGGCGCATGGATCTTGTTCAAAAGGTAAGATAGTTTATTACCCACAATGCAACACATTTCATCAGGCAGATATGCCCAACATATTTACTAAGATTTCCTCAGAAAATGGGGTGGAGGCAAACCCAACAGATCAGCACATGTGTAAAAAAAAAAAAGCAAAATGTGGGGAAAAGTGCAAAAAACCTTAGTAAATACCGTTGAAAAAAACAATTGTAAGGAATCAGAACCCACAAAGAAAACTACACTCCACTCTAAGTAAATCAGTGCCTATGTCTTTCAATTTAATGGTCACATCTAAAAACAATGCTGCGGGACCGCCATGGGGACGTATTTTGTGCTGAGTCTGGCTAATCTCTTTATGGGACTCTTTGAAGAGAACTTAATTTACCAACATCATCTCTTTCACCACTGTGTCAATCAATAAACGGTATATAGATGACATATTCATTATATGGAATGGAGACAAGAAGGACATCAAAACCTTTATCCATGATCTTAATAGCAATTCATGAAAGGTACATTTCACCTCAGATTATCGTGTCTCTATCTTTCAAGGACAGGTGCGTGATGCACGCTGAAACCAGTTCGTGATAGGGATCTGGGATTGCAATTATTTAACCTTAAAATGAGGAATTACCTGTAAGTGAGGGTCATAAGCTAGTGTTGATTAAGCCCCTGCCCTTTGTACACACCGCCCGTCGCTATAAGCGATTGGATTAGTTAGTGAGTTGGTTAGTGAGGTCCTCGGATCGGCCCAGGCGGGGTAGGAGACGGCCCTGGCAGAGTGCCGAGAATTTAACGATCATTGTTGAAATTTGCATTAAGCATGTATTTAGCTACTACTAAACATCCAAAAATTTAAGGCCCAAGGCCAGAGGCGACAAGGAGGGAAAGTAGTTCCTGAAAGACACAGAATGAGTCTGGAGCATGCATTTGCAGTACCCAAGAGGTTTTCATAACCCCTTACATTTAAAGGTCAATGTTTACATTTGCAGTAAGCATGTATTTAGCTACTGCTAAACTTAAAAAAATTATAGGCCCAAGGCCTGAGGCAACAGGGAGGCAAGTAGTTTGTTAAAGACACAGAATGAGTCTGGAGCAGTCATTCACAGTACCCAAGAGGGTTTCATAACCCCTTACATTTAAAGATCAATGTTGACATTTGCATTAAGCATGTATTTAGCTACTGCTTAACTTAAAAAAATTATAGGCCCAAGGCCAGAAGCATCAGTTTTCCCCACATTAGGAGCATAGTTGTCCCCCAGATTAGGCAGCATAGATGTCACCCAGATTAGGCAGCATACATGTCCCCCAGATTAGGAGCATAGTTGTCCCCCAGATAAGGAGCATAGTTGTCCCCCAGATTAGGCAGCATAGATGTCCCACAGATTAGGAGCATACTTGTCCCCCAGAGTAGGCAGCATAGATGTCCCCCAGATTAGGAGCATAGTTGTCCCCCCGATTAGGATCATAGATGTCCCCAAGATTAGGCACCATAGATGTCCCCCAGATTAGGAGCATAATTGTCCCCCAGATTAGGCAGCATAGATGTCCACCAGATTAGGATCTTAGTTGTCCCCCAGATTAGGATCTTAGTTGTCCCCCAGATTAGGAGCATAGTTGTCCCCCAGATAAGGAGCATAGTTGTCCCCCAGATTAGGCAGCATAGATGTCATCCAGATTAGGCAGCATAGATGTCCCCCAGATTAGGAGCATAGTTATCCCCCAGATTAGGCAGCATAGATGTCACCCAGATTAGGCAGCATAGATGTCACCCAGATTAGGCAGCATAGATGTTCCCCAGATTAGGAGCATACTTGTCCCCCAGATTAGGCAGCATAGATGTCCACCAGATTAGAAGCTTAGTTGTCCCCCAGATTAGGAGTATAGTTGTTCCCCAGATTAGGCAGCATAGATGTCCCCCAGATTAGGCAGCATAGATGTCCCCCAGATTAGGAGCATAGTTGTCCCCCAGACTAGGCAGCATAGTTGTCCCCAAATCAGCGCGGGCCGGTCAGAGCCAATCAAAGGGCCGTATGTGGCAAGCGGGCCATACAATGCCCAGGTCTGCCCCAGAGGGTTTCATAACCAACCACAATAGAGAAAATTTTGTTGTAGGAGCATGGTCAATCTACTCAGACCCATCTGTCATTGGTGGCTGGAAATCCTGGCTGATCCATCCCTGATTCAGCTTGACAAACGTCAGTCTCTCCACATTTTTAGTGGACAGACGAGTTCGCCTTGGGGTGACTATGGCCCCGGCCGCACTAAACACCCTCTCTGATGGCACACTACTGGCCGGGCAGGACAGCTTTTCCAGGGCAAACTCCGCTAGTTGCGGCCATAAATCGAGTTTGGCTGCCCAGAAGTCCAGCGGATCTTCAACGGTTGTTGGCAGGGTCATGTCGAGGTAAGCCACCACCTGCTGGTTCAGGTCCTGCTCCATGTCTACCTGCTGCTGATGAGTAGCTTCACTATGCGGGTGAGGGAAGCTACTCATCAGCGACTGTAGACTCAGGCTGCTGCTGATTGAACCAGTACTGCTCCTGCCACCCCTCCCCTCCCCAGCAGCCGTGGCAGTGGAAGGTGAGAGCAGAGGGCCCCCCGAGTCAGACCTGCGAGTGGATGGACCATGTGGCCGACAGGCATCGGCCAACCGACTACATAGAAGCTCCCTGAAGTAGGTCAGTTTGTCCTCCCTCTCAGTGGGTGTAAAAAAGGCCCCCATTCTGGGCCGGTAGCGAGGGTCTAATAAGGGGGAGATCCAGAAGTCATCGCGCTGACGAATTTTGACAATTCGGGGGTCACTACGCAAGCAGCTCAGCATGCATCGTGCCATTTGTGACAGTGACTCGCTGGGACTACCTGCCTCCATCTCCACTGCATACTGCCACGGTGTGTCTGGGTCCTCTGTCTCGCCTCCCTCGTAATAACCCTCCAGCTCCTCTGGCTGCTCCTGCTCCTCCTCTCCTGTCTAATGACCAGAAACACCGGCCATCTCATCCACCGTAAACTGTGCTCCGCTCTGCCCCTCATCATCCTCCTCCAGTTCATCCCCCACAGGACTCATCTAGCCTTCTGATGTAGGTGCAACGTCTCCATTGCCGTGACCAGCTATGTTTTCAATCATTTTTTGGAGTAAATGTAGGAGTGGAATTACGTCGTTCATGGCGTAATTCGAGCGACTAACAAAAAATGTGGCTTCCTCAAAGGGCCTCAGCAAACGGCAGGTGTCACGTATGAGCTGCCACTCGTTCACATTGAAGTTACACAGGGGAGTACTCCTATCTGCTTGTATCATCAAAAAATCTGTGATGGCTTTTCTTTGTTCATATAGCCTGTCCAACATATGCAGGGTGGAATTCCAACGTGGGGCAACGTCACAAATGAGACTATGTTGTGGGATACCGTTCTGACGCTGCAGCTCAAGCAAAGTCTGCTTGGCGGTGTACGAGTGGCTGAAGTGCATGCACAGTTTCCTTGCCATTGTCAGGACGTCTTGCAAATGGGGTGAAGACTTGATGAACTTCTTGACAACCAGATTCAACACGTGTGCCATGCAGGGCGAATGGTTCACACTTCCTTGTCACAGTGCGGCCACAATGTTCTTCCCATTGTTGGTCACCATGGTTCCCATTTCCAGATTTCGTGGAGTAAGCCATACTCGGATTTCTTCCATAATGAACTTCAGCAGTTCCTCCCCTGTGTGACTCCGTTCGCCAAGGCAAACCATGTGAAGGACGGCTTGATACCGCTGTGCCCTACACACGTGGTACGATGAAGGGCCACCGAGATTTGGACGTGCAGTGGAGGCCGAGGACACGAGGGAGGAGGAGGAGGAAGCGCACACTGTAAAAGGACCAACTGCCTGGGAGCCAGAGTCTGGAGGAGGAAGCGGTGTGACCTGTCCAAGTTGCTGTTGTGGCTGTGCAGGAACAACATTTACCCAGTGGGCCGTAAAAGACATGTATTGTCCCTGCCCGTAGTTACAGCCCCACAGTGCCGTGCACTTTTGAACACACCGACAGGCTCAAGGACTGGCCCACCTTCTCTTGTACAAACTTATGCAGGGCTTATACTGCCTTCTTCGCAAAGAAATGACGGCTTGGGACTCTCCACCTCGGCTCGGCACAAGCCATCAATTCCTTGAAAGCTGCAGAGTCCACCAGTTGGAAAGGGAGGGACTGCAACACCAGCAACTTAGACAGGAGCACATTCAACTTCTGCACCGTTGGATGAGTGGGCGCATACTGTTGTCTCTTGGACATGGCTTCGCCGATCGATTGTTGGCGGAATGGCTGACTACGAGCGGAAGAAGCAGGAGCGCAAGAAGGAGGGTTTGACACAATGCTCCCTTCGGCTGAGGTGGTGGAGCCTTGGCTGGATGACGGAGGAAGCGGATGGCCACTGGGTGATGCGGCAGGCTGGACCACTACCTCGGAGCCATGGTTATCCCAGGCCGCTTTATGGTGGCGAATCATGTGTTGACGCAGGGCCGTGGTGCCGAGATTGGGACCCTGGCCACGCTTCACTTTCTGCCGACAGATTTTGCATGTGACTACGCTAAGGTCCTCCGGATTCTTTATGAAGAACAACCACACCACAGAGTAGCTGATGTTCCCACCCGCAGTTCGCACTATTTCACTGCTAATAGCGCCGTCTCCAGGAACCCCTGTTCCACTACCTCCCTGAATGGTAGCTTGCCATGAAGCAGGTGGTCTACCCCTGGCACGTTTGGCTCCTGAATTTCCACTACTGCCACCACCACGCTGATTGCCAACCGTGCTACCGCCTTGCTGCCTCATAGACAAAGAGCAAATCTCTTCTCCTGATGATGATGAAGCCCCGGCTTCTGCACCCGGCTCCCAATTGCGATCGGCTTCATCATCATCAAAAGATGTGTGCACGTCACTGATGTCCTCCTCGTGTTCCACAACAGTGTCTGCCTCAGGACCCTGAACAATTGAAACACCGCCTCCCACGTCACTCTCCGCATCACTACTTGCCCCCTTGCAGAGCAAGGGACGCATGTCTCCTCACATTCTTGGCTGCCCATTAGATGCTGACTATCCTCTATTACATCGTCCTCACTAAATAGTGGAGCTGAGCCCAAAGCAAAAGATACTTCTTTGGGAGAGGGAACAGCATAGGACAAAGGCAATGGGATTACGGGGACTGCTCCCGGGCCATGCCAACTGAGGGTTGTATCTGAGGAACCCACCGACTCTTGACTGGGGTTGTCAGATGTCGCAAACCAATTGACGAGGAGAGATGGGTCGCCGACATGACCGCTGAGTGTTAACGGGAGCTCAGACCTATTGCTGCGACTCCTACTGCCACTCGCCCCAAGTCTGCTGCCAACTCTTCCTGACGTATGTAGGCCTCTGCCCCTTCTCTGTGCACGTCCTGGCACTTCCCTGCCTGACATACTTAGTGCGTTTATGAGGGTATTGAACAGCTGCAGGCGATTACTTACGGCTGTCCTTTCAAAGTATATAGGCCCTAGACAGAATAACAGTTACTAAATAGTACACTCCTTTGTTGTATGTATACCCTTTGCAATGATGAGCGTACTGGTATGCGTATTTCTACGCAGAAAAAACACTTTTTTTTTTAAATGCACCAGCAGGTGTATACTAATGTGTGGAATAGCACTGAATTTAGCACAGACACAGAATAACAGGTAGTAAATAGTACACTACTTGATTCTATGTATGCCCTTTGCAATGATGAGCGCACTGTTAAGCATATTTATATGCAGAAAAAAACTCTTTTTTTGTTGTATACACCAGCCGGTGTATACTAATGTGTGGAATAGCACTGAATTTAGCACCGAGACAGAAATACAGGTACTATACAGTACACTACTTGCTTGTATGTATGCCCTTTGCAATGATAAGGCCACTGTTAAGCGTATTTGTACGCAGGAAAAACTTTTTTTTCTTTAATACATTGGCAGGTGTATAACGTGTGGTATAACACTGAATTTAGCACAGAGACAGAGTAACAGGTGAAAAATGGTAAACAGGCACTAAAGTCCACACTAATATGACTTATTTCTGAACAGCAGCAGGGCCCAACAGTGCAGCACCACCAAAAAAAAAATCCAGGGATTAAACCCTAAATTGCACTCTGTCACACAATTCTGAGCAGCAGAAGATTTTTGGAGCAAAAAAAAACTCAATTGGGCTGAACAATGAGGAGATAAGATGCTTCAGAAAGTTCAGGCAGCTTGGAGATCTGTATGAGGCAGCTGACAGCTATCTGCCCCTCTCTGCTGCAATGCTCAATAACGTGAATAGGAGGTTTAGCAATCAATGATCCTTCTCAGTGTTACAGCAAAGTACTCTGCACTCCTGTCTTTCCCTAATGCTGATGTGACTAGCAGTTGCAGTGTAACGCTGTGGTATGAGCAATTCACACACACACAGTCCCGTCCTCTCCATCTGAGTGCATAGATGAAATGAAGAGAGGCAAGATGGCCGCCGATTATATAGGGGCTGTGACATCACAGGGGTCATTGAACACTGATAGGCTGCATCTCACATGTGATTCAGGGTCAGCCCGCCTACCTTCATTCCCGCCACTGTTTCCCGCCCTCCCATAATCCCTTGCCCCATGTACTCACATGTAGATCCGCCATCTTAGGTCTCCAATAGCCTGGAACGCTGTAAAATGGAGTTTAATGAAGCGATTCGTGCGATAGAATCGCGGCGATATTCGTATTCGTTGCAAATCGAATTTTTCAGGAAATTCGCAATGAATTCGGGTTCATCAACTTCTATTCGCTCATCTCTAGTTGCTGTGTTTAATACAAAAATCCAATAGGATTTTTGATCGAGAAGGCTGTACACCACTCTCCTCCCCTCACTGGTTGCTTAACCTATTTGATTCCAAAAAAATAAAAACTATGTATCATTCCCCACAATGACCAACCTGGAAGTACTTTAAAGTAGCAGACAAAATAACTGTTGTCAAGTTAGTAGCATCTCGTAAATGTCCTTGGATGATTTTTTTTTTATATATATTTATTTGTATACAACGCACATTTAGTACAGATGATGGGATAAACAACATATAATAAATTATTGATGCTGTGTTTCTATCATCAATTCCATCAACTCAGTTAAATGTTTTGGTTGCATATTAACCCCTTAAGGACTGAGCCCTTGTTCGCAATTCTGACCACCATCGCTTTACGAATTAATAACTCAAACGCTTTTACCGAATATTCTGATTCTGAGATTATTTTTTCGTGACATATTCTACTTTATTTTGGTGGTAAATTTTCGTCGTTACTTGCATCCTTTTTTGATGAAAAATACCATACTGTCATGAAAATTTTCAAAATTTAGCATTTTTCTAACTTTGAAGCTCTCTACTTGTAAGGAAAATGGATATTCCGAATAAATTTTATTTTTCTTCACAAATACAATATGTCCACTTTATGTTGGCATCATAAAATGGACATATTTATTGCTTTTTAAAAAAAATTAGAGGGCTTAAAAGTAGAGCAGCAGTTTTCAAAAATGTCATGAAAATTGCAAAATCTGAAGGGACAGATGTTACAGAACTACAACTCCCAGCATGCCTGGGCAGTCTAGGCATGCTGAGAGTTGTAGTTTAGCAACATCTGGAGGGCTACCGTTTGGGCACCACTGTAACAGTGGTCTCCAAACTGTGACCCTCCAGATGTTGCAAAACTACAACTCCCAGCATGCCTTTGGCTGTCTGGGCATTCTGGGAGTTGCAGTTTGGCCTTCCTAGTGGTTGCGACAGTAAAGATCACTTTACTTTCACTTTCTCCCCCCCCCCAACATTGTTTCCCTACCTTTGCCTGTCTCCAGCGACGATCGGGGGTCCCCACGCATCTTCTCCTCCAGGTACTGGCCTCCATCTTCTCCCCACATTCCCCATGACATCCAGGGGTGGGCAGAACGGGGGGTTGCCAACCCACTGTCCTGCGCTGCCATTGGTCAGAATCAGTTCTGACCAATGACAGAGCAGGAGATTGCAGCACTGCGACCTCGCTCCTAGCCCTTAGGATGATCGGAGCTGTCACTGACACCTCCGATCATCCCTATTTTCCGGGTGATTGGGTCACCAGAGACCCGATCAGCCCGGAATAGCAGAAAGTCGCATGTCTGAATTGACATGCGATTTTCTGTGATCGCTGACATGGGAGGGTCTCAGGACCCCCCTGGGCAATGTGCCGGGGTGCCTGCTGAATGATTTCAGCAGGCATGCCGGTCCCGACCAGCTAGCGGCATGGACCGGAATTGCCACGGGCGTATGCATATGCCCCAGGTCCTTAAGGACTCGGGATGCAGGGCATATGCATACGCCCGGCGTCCTGAAGAGGTTAAAGCAAACATAGCAACTACTATTACATCTGCAAAAAATGTTTCAGAAAGTCATTGAGGGATCTGGTTATTATTTTCTCATGAATGCAGAAGACTCAGGGATAACATATTACCTAAAGTAACAAGACATTTGGTAACAAAATTACAATCCTGAGATAAAATAACTGCTAAATCATTTTGCTAGTGCAACAAAGGTAGAAATTTTTAAACAACAGTTCTGATATTCTTTAGAATAAGAGGTAATAAAAATGGTTTCCATTCTTTATCTTTATTTTTCATTTTACTATGGGATTTTATATTTATGAAGGTATTTCTATGCCTGTTATTCAGTATTGTTCAAACTCTTTCAAGTATCCAATCAAGATAGTTTCTCCTACTAAGCCTTTTTGCAGATATCTGACACTTTTTTTATTGTAATTTTAGTGAGTGAACCAATTTAGTTTTGCTCATGTCATTTTCCCTACTGGAACACTACTTAGGATGTGTAGGGGATGGCAGGCATTTTCTCATTATATCCCATTGCCCACAGTGGGTGTTCGGGTAAAACTACAATGTGAAATGGTATTCAGTCAAGTCCACAAATTAAATACACTTTTTCTGCCCAGAAAAAGTAAAGTGCGATATACACAAATAGTAGTTTATGTATTCAAATAAGTTTGGTATGGTTGACGCATCAGATGTTTGCAGAAAACTTTACAGCAGTTAAAGGGGTATTCCAATTTACTCCCATGGAAAACTTTTTTTTTTTTTTTTATGAACTGGTGCCAGAAAGTTAAACAGATTTGTAAATTAGAAGAAAAGGAGAAAAGGTGCAAGTGCAGCTCACAATTAATGTGTAAACCCTACCTGAGGTCAACAGGGCATGCAACTATACCACAGCTGCAAAAAATAACGAAATATGTGTAGAAAAATATTGCCCGGACCTTCCAAGGTAGTGTGATTTGATTAAATAGACAATAGATAATTGGGTCGTACTCCAATAATAATTCAATGGTTATTTATTTAAAATGTATAGTGCATTACTCCTCACAGGGCCCTTGTGAGAAAAAACACATATATTAAATGTACAAGATCCTAAAATGTAAAAATATAAAATATCACTGGCATATAAGATAGCTCTATGTAGACAAATTCATATAACGTCTTTACGGTATTGTGAAGATGCAGTATAAATGTCCCTTTGTGTGGCAACTATAAATCAAAGTGGATACTCTGTTACCGGTCCTGGATGATGTGGCTCTGTCAGCTCCCGTGCCTAGATATCACAGTCAGCGGTCTTAGATGGTACTGTGGCTTTAACTCTCAAGATCCAGATGTTATGCTGTGATTTCTACACAGATTTGTAAATTACTTCTATTAAAAAATCTTAATCCTTCCAGTTCTTTTTAGGGGCTATATACTACAGAGGAAATGCTTTACTTTTTAGATTTCTCTGATGTCATGACCACAGTGCTCTCTGCTGACCATTTTAGGAACTGTGCAGAGCAGGAGAAAATCCCCATAGCAAACATATGCTGCTCTGGACAGTTCCTAAAATGGACAGCAGAGGTCAGCAGAGAGCACTGTGGGCATGACATCAGAGAAATCTATAAGGTAAAGCATTTCCTCTGTAGTATATAGCCCCTAAAAAGTACTGGAAGGATTAAGATTTTTTAATAGAAGTAATTTGCAAATCTATAATAAATGTATGTACACAAGTGCTGGAGGGTGCCGTGAAAAATGCCTGCTCTGCTGCTGTACTGACGTACGTATTTCCCTATATCGTACACAACATGAAGTAGTGGCTCTAAACTTTAATGAAAGTACGTGCTGAGTAGGCAAGATAGTAATAATAACACCTAATATATTGATGTAATAATACCAGAAGACATACCTGGAATTACATATGAGATTTATGAACACATGGTTAGAACAGGCTGAAGGTAAGATGAAGTGGACAATGGAGATGCTACGAGGGGGAGATAAAATATGCGAAAAATGAATTATGGAAATAGAGTTATACTGATGCGTAGAAAGTAAAGCATAAAATCGCTGGTAATACCTGACGTATAGGAATATGCTGTCTGTGATTGTAATGTAGATACACATTAATGAATATGCCACAGTGGGCCGTTTTTAGGATGCTCAAGCGCTGCTTGATAAATCTCCCCCATAGTACTTTAGCTTAGATACTTGTCAGACACAGATGCAGATGACCTGTCTCTTTTCCCAGCCTATCCACCTGCAATCCCGGAATTGTGAGCAGACAGCAGTAACAGAGGGAGGTAATCAGCCAGATGAGAATAACCCTTTAATGTGTCTACTGCTTCAATGCACTTTCAGGTTGGTCACTGTAGGAAAGTGCACAGTTTTCATTTCTTTTGAATCTCTATTATTAAAGTACTATGTATGTGTGCAATATACATACTTTTTTATGGTCCTCACATATTTTGCTTTGTTGGTTTTAGCTATCAGGATAATGGTAAACTATAGTGATTATACAACAGGTAGAAAAGGAAGGAGTTTATGGATTTATAAACTATGATATTTATTCATGTGTAAATCAGCTAAGGACTAGAGCAGTCCGAAATGTGTCAATCAGTTTCTGCAAAGTTTTCCATTGTCTACTTACATAGTCTCACTGCTGGATTTATGTTAAAACTATTTTTTTTTACAGCAGACATGAAGTGGGATATTTATCAAGGTATTTAGAGCCTATGTATTTGCTTACTCCAGGCACACAAAAAGTCACACATGCGCCTAAGCACTTTTTTGTGTGACTTTTGTGGGTAAGCAAAAAATAAAAAACAGCCTTACCTATGCAAATATTAGTTTTTACTTTGCAGTGGTCACGAATTTCTGATGTACGAAAGTCGCACAAAAAAAAAGGCACTAACCCCTTGCAAAAAGTCACAAGTCTGCTCCAGTTCTGACCTGGAGTAGAAAACTCCTGTACATGAGCAAATTAAAAAAAAGTCACGAAAAAGTCTTACAAAAGTCTCAGCGGAGACTTTTCTGTTTTACTTTTGTGCTCCAAATTTATCAACCCCTTGTGACAGTATGATAAATATGTCCCACATAAGCAAAACTAAAACAAAAAAAATGCTCTCAGTACTAGCTTATTAAAGTAACAATGATAAATGCCCCCCAAGGTGTTTCTTTCTGCTTTTTTTACCCCTATGCCATAGGGTCTGAAGCAAGCATATTGGCTTTATTCAAAGTACTCCTGTAAATGTTATTGCAGCCATTATATACTAATATAGTAAATTAAAAGAACATCAGAACTCAACTAGTAGCTCCATAGCAGTTGGCTATAGAACTCAAAGGTAACTTCTTATCAGTGGTGTACTTCTACTGAAGCAAAACTATGCAGTTACTATGGGGCCTATTGGTTAATTGATGGAAGTACCGTATTTATCGGGGTATACCACGCTTCGGCCTATAATACGCACCCTAATTTTTCCAAGGAGATTTTGGTAAAAAAGTTCTTTTACCAAAATATCTTTGGAAAAATGAGGGTGCGTGTGTGTGCAGGTGTACCTTGATAAAGTGTTTCTGGTGGCTTCTGCAGTTCAATGATTTAAATCAAGCACTTTAAATCATTGACGTGCAGTGGCTTCTGTGGGGCCAGAGTGCCGCTTCTCTGTTCCCTCCCTGTCCCCGGTTTTATAGTTTAATATCCTCCCGCCGCCGCTGCCTGATTCCCTCCCCGTTCCCGGTTTTATAGTTAAGTATACCGCCGCCGCCACTGCCCAATTCCCTCCCTGTCCCCGTTTTTTTAGTTAAATATATCCCCCCCCCCCTCCCGCCGCCACGGCCCAATTCCCTCCCCATCCCCAGTTTTATTGTTACATGTGCCCTGGGGACTGAAGTCCTTCATGCTCCGGCAGCCTCCTGATCTGTCACTGTGCACCGCGCACTGACTGACGAGTGACGTCGTGTTGAGGACCAGGAGGGAACAAGGGAAAACCGGGGACAAGGAGGGAATTGGGCAGTGGGACTCTGGCCAGGCAGAAGCTGCTGCAGTTCAATGATTTAAAGCGCCCGCTTTAAATCATTGAACTGCAGCAGCTATTGCGGGGTCACAAACAGTCTATCGGCGTATAACACGCAGATAGACTTTAGGCTAAAAATTTTAGCATTAAAAATGCATGTTATATGCCGATAAATACGGCAATAAAGATCCCGGACACCTACCTATTCAGTGCCGACCTGCTTATACTCTGGACTATTGGTTAGGTGAGGCTGAGGCAAAGAAGCTGTCTATTTGTACCACTTCTACTTTTATTGTCTTTTAGTGTTGTTATAAAACCACTGTGAGGGGAATTTATCAAAGCCGCTAAGTGACTTTTTTTTGCTTATTTTATGTGCATAAATTGTCGCATGTGTGCCAAAGCAACTTTTCGTGCTACTTTTTGAGGGTAAGCAAGTTTTGTTAAAATTCCTAGGTAAGCAAGTTTTCAATTTTTCACTTTGCAGTAGTAGTGCATTGATTATAGCAACATTCGCAAAAAAAAAGTTGCACGGAAGTAAAAAATACCGCACAGCAAAGCAAATAAAATCCTGTCTTTAGAAACTTGCTTTGTGAGGTGATTTTCAAAGTTTGACTTTCGTGCGCAAAATTTACCACTGCCGTGCGACATTTTGATAAATTTTGAGCAAGAAAGACAAACCAAAGCAGAAAATAAACTACTTATATAATGAATTTCTGAAGTAACCTTTGAAGAATTCCCCCCTCTGTTTTTCCCCATAATTTCATGCAAGTGGCAGCCAAAAACACAATCTGAGAAGGAAGAAGGGCACACTTAAAGGGGTACTCCGGTGGTAAACTTTTTTTTTAAATAAACTGGTTTCAGAAAGTTTAACAGATTTGTAAATCACTTCTATTTCAAAATCTTAATCCTTACTTATCAGCAGCTGTTGTCTGACCACAGTGCTCTCTGCTGACACTTCTGTCCATGCCAGGAACTGTCCAAGCAAACCACTATAGCAAATCTCTCCTGCTACTCTGGACAGTTCCTGACAAGGGCAGAGGTGTCAGCAGAGAGCACTGAGGTCAGACAGAAAAGAAATAAAAAAAAAAAAAGAACTTCCTGTGGAGCATACAGCAACTGATAAGTACTGGAAGTATTAAGATTTTTAAATAGAAGTAATTTACAAATCTGCGCAGCAACGAATAGTCAGCTCACCAGTTCACCGCACGACAAGCAAGTCCTCCAAGTTTAAGTAGAAGAAAGGGGTAATGCCAGCGAGTAAGAAACTTCACCTTTATTTCATCACTTTAAAAGCATTGACATGGAGAAACTTCAATAGAACACATGGATAAAATCCTTGGAAAAAGCACCTAGCATGATGCGTTTCAGGTCATACGACCTTTCATCAGATGTATGGTGGGAAGCCCGGAGGCAGGTAATATATCGAGCAAAGTAAATGGAACAGGTGAGTAAAACACTAACCTGGGATTAACACCATATGTTCCAAAAATGCATTCTCCCTTCGGCTAAGCACCATGACCACAGGCAAATACAATTCAAAGACGAAAAAAGTTGTTTTTAGAAAGAAACTAACTACATAATAACTGAGTGTGATTGTGCAATACATAACACAGAAGTACATGTTGAATCTAGTAATTATTCAATGAATTTACATCAAAATGCAACAACATTCAATAATGTAGGATAACATCTGACCTTAAATTCAGACCATGCGGTTGAAAAGTACGTAAGGAATAAATCCAAAAAACTTCCCTGTTGTGCAGAATTTTCAAACGATCACCTCCCCTGTCCGGTAGATTCACATTTTTCAATACCCGAAAACAAAAATTCTGAATTGTCACCTCCATGGACATTTTTTAAATGTTTAGAAACATTGGATGCGTTTGTGTATGAAGTGCCGTTGACTCCTTTCAAGTGTTCCTGAATCCTCTTCTTTAATAATCTTTTAATGCTGCCGATATAAGAAATATTGCAGCTTTTGCATTGAATTTTGTAAACAACATAAGTAGACTGACAATTAATGAACTGTTTAATAAAAACGGGTTTCGAGTCAGGGACTTCTTTTGTGAAGGTCTTAACAGCATTTGTGATCGGGGCTCCATACGTGTACTAGTGACAGGAAAGATTGCCTACATACCTATACAATATCTTACCCTAGCATAGCGGTCTGAGTTGTGCCATAACCGCGCAATGAGGGCACGCCTATAGAGGGCATGCACTATAGTGAAGGAATAAGATAAGGGAGGGTTGGGAGGGTTCCACAAACGACACGTGCTCCGCCCCTGTAGGAGAGGGGAGAGTTATATACACACGCCCCCACCTGTTCCCAATGAGCCCCACCTGGAAGTGCAGGGAGCGATAATTACTTCCGCCCCTCGCACAAACACAGCCCATCAGGCTTTATACTTGTGATCGGGGCTCCATACGTGTACTAGTGACAGGAAAGATTGCCTACATACCTATACAATATCTTACCCTAGCATAGCGGTCTGAGTTGTGCCATAACCGCGCAATGAGGGCACGCCTATAGAGGGCAAAAAGCAACCATGCTAGGATGAATACAATTCCTGAAATAAAACATCCTACATCCAGCATCAATCTTCACATACCCGAAGTAGACTATACCTAATGTGCTGAAAGAGTAGCCCTGACCAACTAGTGACTACTAGAGGTGGTAACCATACCTTTGAAACCGTGGTAGTAACGTCCATCTGTAAAGAATCAACCTGAGAATAACCTTCCCTGCCAAATACTAACTGAACTATACCTATCACCATCCCTACTTGTGACATTACTTCAAATGGACACGGAAAGGCTAACTTCATGGCAGGTCTGACAAGCACCAATCCCCTGCTATTTAAGAGGCAAAAACTAAACTGACAGGTAAATGACAAGAAATACCTATCTACCTGATAGATCGTGTGGGTCATGTCGCATGACAAGGTTCACGAAGGCACCTTACCTGATTGAGACTGTAACAGACATACCTAACTAGCCACTGTACTGACCCAACTGGACTTGGAAGTGATGACCCATTGCAGATGACAGCTCCCTGCGAGAGCAACGTATCTGTAGACGTGACCAGTGTTTAGATGAACCATCATGTCTGTAGACCTGACAGGTCTTTGTGACACCGTCGTGCCTGAACCCGTCACAGGCCCCCGCGGAACCATCGAGCCTGTAGACATGACAGGTCTTTGTGAAATCATTGTGCCTGTAAACGTCACAGGTCTTTGTAAACCACTTTTTTTTTTTTCTCAAATACGTAAGTGTGAAATGCCATATTGAGATTGTATACTATCTGAAACGTGTCAGATTACCTACATAACCATGTCAAATCAATTGCTCTGAAATGAGACAGCAGCAACCATGATTCAATCCCCGATCCTAAAGAAATGAGTCATGAAACTGTATTAAATGCACAATATATCTGCAACTAAATGCTGGCCCTCCTTAAAAGAGAACGTGCAATTATGCCAGATAGTTGAATCTGTGTACTATAACGAAATGATAACGTCATCGAGAAATACAACAGACGATGTTGTATCTGACCTGAAAACATGTCAGGTCATAACAAATATAACACACGACAAAATTGCTCTGAAAACGAGTCAGTAGCAACTGGCATTACCCCTTTTAACCTGAAGAGGAGTCAGGCAACAGGGTAACATCATGAGTATTCATGACAAGATACCTGTATGAAGCTGGAGTGTTGTTCTGAAGGCGTGTCAGTAACAAAAATGACCAATTGTGTCCAATACCCTAAGCAAAGGATCTACCTCCCCTGTGTGCACCACATGAAACATGTTAACCGTATGTGCGGCATAACCTGCTAACAGTATACCCAACTACAAGTCGCTACTCAATATGTTATTGCTCTGAGACATGTCTAACAATAACCTATGTGGTGCATCCCCCCCTGCAGACGTAGGAGGTTTAAGAATATGTGCTCGATATATCTGCAATGAATGTAAGCACCATATGAATACTGTAATCGTGTCTTGTAAATATATGTACAGCCAGAGGTGCAACTGCTATTCAACACTAGGAACGAATGCACATAACCTACCCGCATACAACTATGGTAGTATGCAACAAATGCTGTGTACTGGTGCATGTATCATACACAAGCTGGGAGCGTAAGTACCGTGAAAACGTAAGGAACGTTATGAATTTATGCTGTAACATCATTATGAGTACCTCATACATGCCTAGAAAATAAAGTGTAAACATATCTAAAAAGATAGACAACGTGCAACTATGCCGGATAGTTGAATATGTCTACTATAAGTAACTGATAACGTGGTCATGAAATACCACGGAGGAGGCTGTATCTGTCCTGAGAACGTAGCAACCGACATTAACTCCTTAGGCTGAAGGAGTCAGGCAAATAGGGCAACATCCTAACAAAGCTGTATAACCTTTCCGTATAAACATTATGCACGAATATGCAGTATGAAAGCTATGAGCATGAGTACAGTAAAGCTACGGGAGCATATGTGTAGTGTAGACTCTAAGGATGGAAATGCAGAAAAACTATTACCCATGTGCAGTACAACAAAATAAAGCTATGAACGTAACCAGACTATGAGCGTAACGTGCAACTATGCCAGAGAGTTGAATCTGTGTACTATAACGAAATAACATAATCGAGAAATACAACAGACGAGGTTGTATCTGACCTGAAAACGTGTCAGGTCATAACAAATACACCAACGACAAAATTGCTCTGAATACGAGTCAGTAGCAACCGACATTACCCCTTAACCTGAAGAGGAGTCAGGCAACAGGTTAACATTGTGACTATTCCTGAAATTGGTTGCTCTGAATGTGAGTCAGTAACAACCGCGATTCAACCCCTGAAGGAACGAGTCAGGTGACCGGGCATTGAACAGCCGATTAGTGCCACTAAAATGATGACCACCCTTGAACGAGTACCTGTGCCGGATAGTTGAATATGTGTTCTATAACTAACTGATAACTTAGTCGTGAAATACAACAGAGGAGGTTGTATCTGACCTGAGAACTTGTCAGGTCATGACAATAAACAACAATGCGATTGCTCTGAACGAGTCAGTAGCAACCGACATTGACCCCTTAACCTGAAGAGGAGTCAGGCAATATGGCTACATCCTGACAAACCTGAGTGAACTTTCCGTATAAAAGACTATGCACGAATACACAGAATGAATGCTATAAACATACGTACAGTAAAAGCTACGGGAGCATGTGTGTAGTGTAGACGCTATGGATGAACATGCAGAATAAATACCATTACCCATGTACAGTAAACACTATGGATGTTAGTGCAGATAACATAACAGAATGAATGCTACATGTACGCAGAATAAGTACTACAACGTGTCAGCATAATAATTACTACCATCGTATGTACAGAATGAATGCTACGAATGTCCGTGTAGTGTATTGCTACAATTCTATGTGCAATATACATGACGTGAACATGTCTGTGGTATGAATACAACGCGCGTGTATGTGGTATAAATGCTATGAGCGTATAGTGATATGATACTATGAGCAGTATAATGCTATGAGTATACTTGCGATATCAATGCTAAGAGCGTATGTGCCTGATGTAGGCCATGTGTATGTGTAGTATAAATGCTACAAGTACATGTGCAGTATAAGCGTCGAGCATATGTGCTACGAATTAATATGTGGTATGACGCTATGAGGTATGAGTACTATGAGCAGTATAATGCTGTGAACATGCTATGAGCGCGTGGCCACAACTGCACGAAACAGCATGACACTATGTGTGAGAACCATAGGAAACCTGCGTGTATGAATGCGGTGAACATGTGAACAACAAAACCATGACCGTGTAACCAATATAACTGCCATGAGCGTATGAATGCGGTGAACGTGTGAACAACAAAACAATGACCGTGTAACCAATATAATTGCCATGAGCGTATGAACCCTGCATGTATGAATGCGGTGAACGTGTGGACAACAAAACAATGACCGTGTAACCAATATAACTGCCATGAGCGTATAAAACCTGCGTGTATGAATGCGATGAACATGTGAACAACTAAACCATAACCGTGTGACCGATGTAACTGCCATGAGCGTATGAAACCTGCGTGTATGAATGCGGTGAACGCGTGAACAACAAAACCATGACCGTGTAACCCATATAACTGCCATGAGCGTATAAAACCAGCGTGTATGAATGCGGTGAACGCGTGAACCACAAAACCATGACCAATCAACCAATACAACCGCCATGAGCGTATGAACCGTATGAACCCTGCGGTGAACATGTGAACAACTTAAGAACCGTGAGAGTGTGACCACTATAACTGCCATGAGTGTATGAACCGTATAATTGCTATAGGCAGTATACTGCCGTAACCAGTATGAAATACCATTAACATATGAACCGAATGATACTTTGAGCGTATGAACCAGTGATAATTACGAGGTGTTTGATTGCCATGAACGTAACATGGTAGAAAGAACGTAAGACCGTGAACATGCCAAGAATATGTGAACAGCATTAATGCCAAGTTTGTGGACCGTGTAAAACACCAGTGAGTGAGAGAATAACCATGAGGTGAACAGCATAAACGAGTTTGCCCAGTATAAATGCTGTGAATGTATCGTCAGTGAGTATATGTACCGTATATAATGATAATAGCACATGAAACTGTATACATACTAAGCGCGTACGAGCAGTGTGCCATAAGCGTATGTATTAACCATGAGAGTACGGACAATAAGAAACTCATGGAGTTATCAAACCGTGAAGATGCTCTACTCGTGTGCACCTTGCACCAGTAATGCGTGTATGCCCATAATAAACCAAGCGTATGAACCGTATGGATACCATGATCGTGCAAATAACACTGTGTATACTATGATTTATTTGGATGTAGCCTATGTTATATCTCTACAGAGCATTGCACCCTACTATATACTATATTGAAACAAGACAGTCTACAGAGCACTGTATCACCACACACAGCATATGCTACCCTGCAACGTGATCCTCTGCAGAGTATTGCACCACACCAAACAGTAAATGCCACCCTGTGTTGCAACGAGACCCTTCGCAGAGCACTGCACCACACTGGACATGCTAACTGTAACGACCCTCTGCAGAGCATTGCACTATGCCCTATATAATATGTTGTATTGAAACCATCCCATCTGCAGAGCATTGCACTAACTGTATAAAGTTTGTTTATAATGAGACCATCTGCAGAGTATAGCACTATACTGTATATAGTATATATTATATTGTAACAAGACCATCTGCAGAGCATAGCACCATAGCTGTATATCATGAATACTATATTGTAATGAGACCATCTGCAGAGCATTGCA
Source organism: Hyla sarda (assembly GCF_029499605.1). NCBI lineage: Eukaryota > Metazoa > Chordata > Amphibia > Anura > Hylidae > Hyla > Hyla sarda. The sequence continues at coordinate 294,267,781 of NC_079189.1, forward strand.
CCTTAACTATATATCATGTATACTATATTGTAACGAGACCATCTGCAGATTATTGCACCATAACTGTATATCATGTATACTATATTGTATTGAGACCATCTGCAGAGCATTGCACCTTAACTAAATATCATGTATACTATATTGTAACAAGACAATCTGCAGAGCATATCGCCATAGCTGTATATCATGTATACTATATTGTAACGAGACCATCTGCAGAGCATTGCACTATACCGTTATACAGTACATGTTATATTGTAACGAGACCCTTTGCAGAGCATTACACTGTACCGTATACTGCAAGGGCACCGTATACCCCACAGAGCACCGCAGCACACAGCAAAAGTTATATTGAAACGACTCTTTGCAGAGCATTGCACCACACTGTATACAGCAAACGTTATATTGAAACAACCCTCCGCAGAGCATTACACTATACTTTAGATTAACGATAGCAGACAAGCTGACAGGACCGCCTAACGAGGACTGGGCAGCTGCCGCAACCTGTCCCAAGAGCATAGACAATTGTAGCTGTGTGGGTGGCGGGCGGTCCACATTTCGCCATGAGGCAGCTAGCGGGCTGCGCGAAATGCTGAGGCCGCACCACCCCCAGCACAGATTTAACTCACCTGCTTGCCGCTCCTGGCCCCCCCTACCGCTGCGGGCAGAGCCAGTCAGCACCATACCTGCCCAATATTACCTTATAATCAGAGTGAGACAGCATCCCCAGATAAGACAGCCAGCACCATACCTGCCCAATATTACCTTATAATCAGAGTGAGACACAGCATCCCCAGATAAGACAGCCAGCGGAGCTGCCAGGAATGCCGCACCTGCACCCCCCAGACCCATGATCAGCAAGGCCTCCGCACCGTGAGCAGCAGCTCTGAAGATTTTTGTGGGAGATTCAAACACCAGCCTGCCACAGGAAGCAGAGATTCCACAAACGACACGTGCTCCGCCCCTGTAGGAGAGGGGAGAGTTATATACACACGCCCCCACCTGTTCCCAATGAGCCCCACCTGGAAGTGCAGGGAGCGATAATTACTTCCGCCCCTCGCACAAACACAGCCCATCAGGCTTTATACATTCACACACAATGCACCTGGATAAACCGTATTTAAAAAAAAAACTTTCAATTTTAGCCATGAGGCGGGAGAAAGCAGAAGATGATGAAGGTAGAGCACTGGGAGATAACAGGTTACCTAAATTGGGAGCCCGTCTGCTGGAAAAATTAATACCTTTTTTAAATGTTTGTCCAAAATTGGATCCTGACATAAAATGGGCAAAAACTTGTTTATAATATGTTTAATGTTATTGAACTCCAGGCTATATGTGGTCACAAATGTAGGTTTAGGGTACGTTCAGACATGCAGATTTTTGCAGCGTATTTCTCTGCGGATCCACCGCTGAAGGACCTCTGTATGCTGTCTTTACATGTGCCTGCTTGGAGCGGCAATACACCGCAACGAGCAGACACACTGCGCTGTGCGAGTTGCCGCTCACATGTGCAGTATACTCACACATCGCGGCAGCTCTCGGCCTAGCTCATTGAGCAGGGGAAGCAGCCGCGATGTGTGCGAGTATACCGCTCATGCGCGGCGACTCGAACATCGCAGTGTGTCTGCCCAGAGTGACGTATTGCTGATCCAAACAGCCACATTTAAGGGCACCATACAGAGGTCCTTCAGCGGCGGATCTGCAACGTAAAATACGCTGTAAATCCGCACGTGTGAACGTACCCTTAGAATGGAAAATAGAGGATTCACTCTGGTTTTAAATTGATCTTTACATTTGGCTCTATTCAGACACCAGGGTTGATAACCTCTATCTCATATAAGCGGCAACAAATATTTTTGGACTCCATTTAAAAAAGCCTCCTCAGTAGAGCAATTCCTGCGTGCACGTGTCAGTTCACCAACAGGGACAGCTAAAACCGTATATTTAGGGGGACAAGAAGGATAGTATTGCCTACTTATGTTGTTTACAAAATTCAATGCAAAAGCTGCAATATTTCTTATATCGGCAGCACTAAAAGATTATTAAAGAAGAGCTTTCAGGAACACTTGAGAGGAGAAAACGGCAATTCATACACAAACACATCCAATGTTTCTAAACACTTAAAAAATGTCCATGGAGGTGACACTTCAGATTTTTTGTTTTCGAGTATTGAAATTGTGAATCTACCGGACAGGGGAGGTAATCGTTTGAAAATTCTACACAAAAGGAAAGTTTTTTTGGATTTATTCCTTACGTACTTTTCAACACATGGTCTGAATTTAGGGTCAGATGTTATCCTACATTATTGAATGTTGTTGCATTTTGATGTAAATTCAATGAATATTACTATATTCAACATGTACTTCTGTGTTATGTATTGCACAATGACACACAGTTATTATGTAGTTAGTTTCTAAAAACAACTTTTTTCATCTTTGAATTGTATTTGCCTGTGGTCATGGTGCTTAGCCGAAGGGAGAATGCATTTTTGGAACACATGGTGTTAATCCCAGGTTAGTGTTTTACTCACCTGTTCCACTTACTTTGCTCAATAAAGTCCCTGCCTCACGGCGAGCGCTCCAGTCCCGCACCCTGATCTTGAGCGCCCGCCGTCTCCCGCTGGGACTGCAAATTTCATCAGGGCACACGACCGCATGCGAATCCCGTTGTTTACCTCCTGCTGCCCGGCTCTCTGCTTACCTGCGTGCACGCCCCAGCCTCCTGGTGTCTGGTCCATCCCATACGTTATTTATACCAGCTCCCCCCCCCCCCCCCCCACTTCCATACCGGATCTTTAGTGCCCCTAGTCTGAGATTAAGCGTTCCTTTTTGCCTGTTTGCCTCTTCCTGTGTATCCAGACCTTCCTGCTACGTTATTTGACTACTCACCTTTGCCACCTGCCTTGACATCCTGCTAAGTTTGACTACGCTTCTGCCTCATCCTCTGGTACCTTGTCTTGCCCCGCTACCTGTGTGGTCAAGCCGTGTTGGGGTTAGCGACCTGAGTGTCACCTGCCTCAAAAAGCCCATCCTGCCTTGTGGCGGGCTCTGGTGAAGACCAGTGGCAGCTTTGACTCTGCTGCCCCATACGGTCCAAGTCATCACCACACAGGTTAGTAGGATCCGCATCCAGCATCGTAACATTTATACTGATAACAAGTACAAACAGGTGCCATTAATACAGGTAATGAGTGGAGGACAGAGGAGACTCTTAAAGAAGTTACAGGTCTGTGAGAGACAGAAATCTTGCTTGTTTTGTAGGTGACCAAATACTTATTTTCCACCATAATTTGCAAATAAATTCTTTAAAAATCAGACAATGTGATTTCATGGATTTTTTTTTCTCAATATGTCTCTCATAGTTGAGGTATACCTATAATGAAAATTAAAGGGCTCTCTCATAGACTAGAATAGACTGAACCTAGTGAAGAGGGAGGTTACTTACCGTATGAGGAGACTAGGAGGGCTGTGTATGGTCAACCCCGTGGTATTCCTAGTGAATACCTTTCTTAAGACATTTGCAAACCTCTGGAAAGAGAGGGCTCCTCCGTGGGTGTCCTCCTGTAGGGGATGTTTCAGCCTTTTTTCCAGGAATGGGAGACAGGAGGGCAAGTGAAGGATCTTCACACACCACACGGGCATCTCCTGGCTTATGCTACTCCGGTTCTGAAGGTTATTCTTCGTGGGATCTGGGGATGTGGGAGATTAGGACTCTGTCGAGGAAATTCCTTGACAAGAGGGTCCTGTCTTCTCATTTCCAGAGGCCATTGGCGCTCAAGGATTGCCCAAGTCGGGATCTGGAGGTTGCTTTAGGGCTTTTGAATTCTATCAGGATCCCCTTGAAGTTTTGGGACTTGACTTAGTGCTGCTTCCATGGGAAACTGTGTGTGAGGTACAATCTGAAGTGCAGGAGCTCTGAGAGCCGGGGAAGTCCCCATGAAGAGTGCGGAGGCATGCTGAAAAGCATGGAGCATTTTCTGCTTCATTGTCCCTTCAACACAGAGGTTTACGACAGGGTGGGTGCTTCCATCGTTTGGCCTAGGCTGGCCAGTCTCTCCTATGCGGAATGGGCCTATGGGACATTCAGAAACCTTGGAGGCTGGGACCCGTGCACTTTATCCCTAGTCAGCTCCGGTGTCAGGTACTACAAGTGGAACGCCCAATGTTTAGTGGTGACGCATCGTAAAATCCTCCCTGTGGATGAGGTGGTTAGGAACATACTGGGTGACCTGGTGAAGGTGCATTCTCTGGAGTATGAGAGGCTGGGTGCTGGCAAGGCCTCTTGTCTATGGCGGGGCTTTGCCTTTAAAGTGCCTTAGCCTGTTGTCTCCCCCTAGTGGTGGGCTGATGCAGACACATTAGTCTTTTTGTTTTGTGCTGTAGGTATATGGTAATATAGGGCTTGCAGGCACTTGAGCTTTAGGGGTTTGTGTGGCTGAAAAGCATCTTTGTTGTTAAACTTTTAGTATTATGTGTTTGTTATGATATTTATTGTTGTAATGTATACTTATGTACTGTATATATTGTGTGATGCCACCTGGGGTTTGGTTTTAGTTTAGGTTGGGCGGTGGGTTAAAAGGGGAGGAGTGGATTTCTATTGGACTTTATATATATATATATATATATATATATATATATATATTTAATATATATATATATATATATATATATATATTTAATATATATATATATATATATATATATATATATATATATATATATATATATATATATATACAGAAAATCCTGGACTGTTTCATGGATGTCAGGTAACATGTACTGGGGGCATGGGATGCGGGACCAGCTCAGGTTATTTGGTTTGTGTTGGTTTGTATTGTTTTTTTATATATCATTATTGTTGTTTATTATTCATTTTGGGATTGGGTTTTGCTTTATTATTTGGTTTTTGATATTACAAACTGGGCCAGAGAATTCACATTTAATATTAGTGTATATAGTTTATTAGTATGTTATGGTTATTATAGGAAAATGTCTTGTAAATATTGTATATATTTGTTTGTGTGGAGAAATGAGTGTGGTGTGGACTGGTGTTGTATTTTATGCTATGGTGTTGGTTTTCTGATTTATTATATTGATATGTTCTGTCAGATATGGTATGTTTATGTTTTGTACTTATTTATTGTTATGTTTAAAATGGTGTTAATAATGATTAGGTATACTTCTCAGATGTAAACAAGTAAAAGTATGGCTATATGGCCTCTTTTTTGACTGAATTGTACACTGTAGTTTTGTTAATTTTATTATTAAAAAAGGAAACGGGAAAAAAAAAACACAAAGAAACTTACACTCCACTCTTAGTAAATAAGTGCCAATATAGATACAAAATCACAAAATCTAATATATAACTAAAAATATATAAATAAAATACATGCACTACAGAAAACACATACAAAATCTATAGAAAACCCTAGGAAAATCCCTACACTAAAAATATCCCCCGTCACACAGGTGGATGTGTATTTGTGGAAGGGGCATTTTATATTTAACAAATGTCCACTGTCACACAGGTGCGTGCGTTGCATTTGGCGGTGTTTTCAGTTTACTGGGCATCGCTGTCAAATAGTTTGTTTCCCCTCAAGAGTGTGTGGAGTTCGGTGGCAGAGGTTTTTTGGGTCATAATCTAGTCTATGGTCAGTAAGTGCCGGTATCCGGTGATGCGATCTTTCATTCTCATACGTTCACATATGCGGTTTTATGTCAAGGTGGGCCGGGGGCGGGGGTCTGCAGCACTGCCGATGAGTACAGCATTGGTACCGGGGTGTCGTTGGGGGCTTGGTTGGGGTCATGTCTCACTCATGTGGGCATGTTAGACGACTGCTGAAACTTACCGCGGGCAGCATCTTATTTGGGGTCCCAGATGTTGAGGGCTGCGGGTCTCAGCGATGTTTCCCTTGCTGCTGCACGACCGACTGCAGTGCATGGACGCCGTCGCTAGGTGGTGCTGTGTGCACACGTGTAATGCCGGTCACTTGGTTTGTTACATAAAGCTTGTTTAAAAAAAAAAAAAAAGGTGGTTGTGGATACACGTAGTTATGTTATGTTGGTAGGGTAATGCTTAGGCATGTAGGTGCATAAATAAACACATCAACCCGGTTCAGGTAGAGATAGGAGTTTTATAAAAAAATATATATATACTCGTAATGGTTTGTGCAACTGGTATGGTGGCAGCGTGGTATGCAGTTCATACTATCACGGTGTTTGCAGGTATAGTGTTGTATACAGTACAGGTACACAGTATTACATGCAGAGGGTACGGTTATAGGTATGTATTCAGTACACACGTTTCATAGCAACACACACGATCCTTACGGTTATAACATTATATGTGGCAAATACGGTATTGTATTTGTTAATTGCAGTACATTTGGTTGTGTATAGGTGTTTATCTATATGTGGCATAACTATTATAGCAGTCATGAGATGTGTTTTTTCTATGGTAGCATTTACAGTGCGTAAATTTCATTCATGTAGTTTCACACATTCACACTTTACGGAATTATGTCATAGCCGTTATATCAATGCCTTATGGCATTCTACACTCAGCATACACATTTGTGGCAGCTATGCTGATTGATAAGCCCATGGCATTTATGTTGTGCATATGCCTATGGCATTATGCTGTTCATAGATGCTTGTGATATTATACGGTCGGCATTCTCATGGCATCTATTTTTGATACGCTAGGGGCCTCATTGTGCATACACTCATGACATTCATACTGCTCACATGCTCATAGAGTTATACTGTTCATGTGCTCTGGGCGTTTGTACTGTTCACACGAATGTTCATAATGTTCACACGCTAAGGGCAGGTATACGGTCATACTCTTATATCATGTTGTCCATAGGCTTTTAACATCTATACTGTTCACATGTTTATGGCATGTATACGTTTGATACGCTCATGGCATTTATACTATTCATTCTCTCAGGGCCGCAAATTGGTTATACGCTTGTGGTGGTTATACCGTTTAGGCTCATTGCATTTCTACTTTTCATACGCTCATGGCATGCACACTTTTATGGCATTCATACTGTCCAATAGCCCACAGTATTTATATTGTTCACCAGCTCATAGTACTTGTTATTACATGATCAGATATGTGTTTCATAGCCTCATAGTAATTTATGCTGTTTTGATACATTCATGACGTTTCACTGTCCACACGCTCGTGGCATTTATAATGCCCTTATGCTCTTGGCAATTATAAAGATCATACGCTCATGGCACTCATTTCGTCATACCATATTGTTCACACGCTTGTAGCATCTATACTGTTCATACATGGAAACATAGAAACAATAGTTTGCATGTAAGACTTACCAATAAAGACAAATAACAAATTAAATGGGGAAATAAGGCTGCAATGTTTATTAAAGATAAAAACCTTTAACAATGGTAAATGAAATAACAATAAAAATAAAGAATATTGATATTAATATTATGTCCAACTGATTTAAACAGGCGACTAACCCCCCATGTAAACATTGCGACAAAATAAAATAAGGGAGGGAGGGTGGGTCTTGATCCGGAGGCTGAAGTGACTATAACCGCTCCGGCTCCGGCTCCGGCTTTAAGAGGAGGAAAACTGCCAGTAGCACGAGCGATACAGCCAATCAGCGGAGAAGGAGCTGCAACTGCCAGCCACGAGGTATCTGAAGTTAAGGACATTAGAACGAGCCCATAGAGAAATACCGAAGGACAGGAGCCGCAACATCAAACCATATATTATGGTTCATGTTTCCATGCGGCCCCCCTACTGTATTTGTCTTGGGGGTCCTTACATGGAAACATAGAACCAATAGTTTGCATGTAAGACTTACCAATAAAGACAAATAACAAATTAAATGGTGAAATAAGGCCGCAATGTTTATTAAAGATAAAAACCTTTAACAATGGTAAAGGAAATAACAATAAAAATAAGGAATATTGATATTAATATTATGTCCACCTGTTTTAAACAGGCGACTAACCCCCACCAGGGGCATTTACTAAATGCCCCCCCCCCCCCAACATCGCAATGCCTTTTTCAATAAAAGTTTGGAAATCTAGATTCAAAATGTCAAGACCAATAGCGGATAACATAAGACAACCAGGAACAAAAAGGCCTGGACAACTATCTTCCAGTTCCAAATGACGGAAACAGAAGTAACCCAAAGAAGGAGGAAACTTGGCCAGGTTCCTGTTTACTCTTTTACGCATTTTATTAATAAAAAGAAAATGAGGTAAAGTCCAAGTTGGAGAAAACAAAATTTCTGAAAAACAGCAAACAGAATTAGGAAAAATATTATGTAATTTGAAAAATCTTGTTTCAATTCAGACAATAGATTAACAGTGGGAACCAACCCAAGATCACGAACCCCAAAATGTAAAATAATAAGAGAAGGAGAAGGACTGGAAAGAGAAATATGGTTAATCTTATCAAAAAATTTACGAATACGAAAATTAGGAAAACCAAACCAAGAAGTATCCACAACATCCAAATCAAAGGATAAATTCAGACCGGAGAGCCTAGATAAAGATCTATTAAAAGAGTGAAGAACAAACTCATAACCAACAATCCACACGTAATAAATACCTGTAGAGAGAACAGGAAGTATTAAATAGAGAGATTAGGACGAATATACAGGTTAACTCTATGAGAAGACCACCTACCATGTCTTTTTATTACAGATTCAGATAAACCCATACGATAAGCTTCAGTTGCCGCCCAAATACGAAAAGAATGGGGTGTCAACTTAAAGCCACTAAGACCAAGAAGAGAAACACATTGTTACGCCGAGCGCTCCGGGTCCCTGCTTCTCCCCGGAGCGCTCGCGGCGTTCTCCTGTCTGCAGCGCCCCGGTCAGACCCGCTGACTGGGAGCGCTGCACTGCGACTGCCGGAGGGGATGCGATCCGCGTAGCCGGACCAATCCTCTCACCTGTCCCGTTCCCCGGCTGTCCTGTCCCGGGGCGCGCGGCCCCATTCTCTAGGGCGCGTGCGCCGGCTCTCTGAAATTTAAAGGGCCAGTGCACCACTAATTGGTGCCTGGCCCAATCAGTTGTCTATTACATCCACACTATAAATACCCACTTCCCCTTCCTGTTGGATCTTGTTGCTTTGTGCCTAGTGAAAGCGTTTTGTGTGTGCCATTACCAGTGTTTCCAGACCTTCTGCCGTTGCCCTTGACTACGAACCATTGCCACCTGCCCTGACCTTCTGCTACGTCTGACCTCGCCTCTGTCTAGTCCTCCTGTACCACGCCAGTCTCAGCAGTCAGTGAGGTTGATCCGCTACCAGTGGACACGACCTGGTTGCTACAACCACAGCAAGACCATCCCGCTTTGCGGCGGGCTCTGGTGAAAACCAGTAGCAACTTAGAACCGGTCCTCCGGTACGGTCTACGCCAATCCCTCACTGACACAGAGGATCCACCACCAGCCTGCCGAATCCTGACACACATTTATGTAAAACACTTGAGAACTGAAATCTGGTCAAAACTCTACAATCATTGTGAATAAAAAGAGACCCTGGAATTTTTGGGCGAAGCTCGACCCACGATAACAGAGTAATAAAGGGACAAAAAACAAAACTAGGAACAAAAATTAATACGAAGCCAATGTCCCTTACCTCTCTGATTGGTCTTAGATTTACAAATAAAAATGAAAATAAATTGGTCACGAAAAACTACATCAGAGATTAGAAGAGGAGAACTAGATTTGGCATTGATGGCTGTAAATTCACCAATTCTAAAAGCAGCAAAAAAAAGCCAATATAAAAGCGGACTTAAAAAGAAGAAATTCAAAATCGGAAAAGCAAACATGACCTAGAGCATTGACCAGATGGACTAATAGAACCAAGGAGATAGGTCTATGAGAATCTAAAGAAAAAGAAAACTTATTATAACTAGAGATGAGCGAATCGAAGTTGACGAACCCGAATTCGTTACGAATTTCATGAAAAATTCGATTTGCAACGAATAAGAATATCGCTGTGATTCTATCGCACGAATCGCTTCATTAAACTCCATTTTACAGCGTTTCAGGCTATTGGAGACCTAAGATGGCGGATCCACATGTGAGTACATGGGGCAGGGGATTATGGGAGGGCGGGAAACAGCGGCGGGAATGAAGGTAGGCAGGCTGACCCTGAACCACATGTGAGATGCAGCCTATCAGTGTTCACTGACCCCTATGATGTCACAGCCCCTATATAATCGGCGGCCATCTTGCCTCTCTTCATTTCATCTATGCACTCAGATGGAGAGGACGGGACTGCGTGTGTGTGAATAGCTCATACCACAGCGTTACACTGCAACTGCTAGTCACATCAGCATTAGGGAAAGACAGGAGTGCAGAGTACTTTGCTGTAACACTGAGAAGGATCATTGATAGCTAAACCTCCTATTCACGTTATTGAGCATTGCAGCGGAGAGGGGCAGATAGCTGTCAGCTACAGATCTCCAAGCTGCCTGAACTTTCTGAAGCATCTTATCTCCTCATTTTTCAGTTGAGTTTTTTTTTGCTCCAAAAATCTTCTGCTGCTCAGAATTGTGTGACAGAGTGCAATTTAGGGTTTAATCCCTGGATTTTTTTGTTGTTGTGGTGCTACTCATACCAGTGCGCTCATCAATGCAAAGGGCATACATACAACAAAGGAGTGTACTATTAAGTAACTGTTATTTTGTCTAGGGCCTATATACTTTGAAAGGACAGCCGTAAGTAATCGCCTGCTGCTGTTCTATACCCTCATAAATGCACTAAGTATGTCAGGCAGGGAAGTGCCAGGACGTGCACATAGAAGGGGCAGAGGCCTACATACGTCAGGCAGAGTTGGCAGCAGACTTGGGGCGAGTGGCAGCAGGAGTCGCAGCAATAGGCCTGAGCTCCCGTTAACACCCAGCGGTCGCGTCGTCGACCCATCTCTCTTCGTCAATTGGTTTGCACACTCATCCCCATCATCACAAGCGACATCTGACAACCCCAGTCAAGAGTCGGTGGGTTCCTCAGACACAACCCTCAGTTGGCATGGCCCGGGAGCAGTCCCCATAATCCCATTGCCTTTGTCCTATGCTGTTCCCTCTCCCAAAGAAGTATCTCATGCTTTGGGTTCAGCTCCACTATTTAGTGAGGACGATGTAATAGAGGACAGTTAGCAGCTAATGGGCAGCCAAGAATGTGAGGAGACATGCGTCGCTTGCTCCGCAAGGCGGGCAAGTAGTGATGCGGAGAGTGACGTGGGAGGCGGTGTTACAATTGTTCAGGGTCCTGAGGCAGACACTGTTGTGGAACACAAGGACGACATCAGTGACGTGCACACATCTCAAGGATCGCAATTGGGAGCCGGGTGCAGAAGTCGGGGCTTCATCATCATCAGGAGAAGAAATTTGCTCTTTGTCTATGAGGTAGCAAGGCGGTAGCACGGTATGCAATCAGCGTGGTGGTGGCAGTAGTGGAAATTCAGGAGCCAAACGTGCCAGGGGGAGACCACCTGCTTCGTGGAAAGCTACCATTCAGGGAGGTAGTGGAACAGGGGTTCCTGGAGACGGCGCCAATAGCAGTGAAATAGTGCGGACTGCGGGTGGGAAAATCAGCTACTCTGCGGTGTGGTTGTTCTTCATAAAGAATCCGGAGGACCTTAGCGTAGTCACATGCAAAATCTGTCGGCAGAAAGTGAAGCGTGGCCAGGGTCCCAATCTCGGCACCACGGCCCTGCATTAACACATGATTCGCCACCATAAAGCGGCCTGGGATAACCGTGGCTCCGATGTAGTGGTCCAGCCTGCCACATCACCCAGTGGCCATCCGCTCCCTACGTCATCCAGCCAAGGCTCCACCACCTCAGCCGAAGGGAGCATTGTGTCAAACCCTCCTTCTTGCGCTCCTGCTTCTTCCGCTCGTAGTCAGCCATTCCGCCAACAATCGATCAGCGAAGCCATGTCCAAGAGACAACAGTATGCGCCCACTCATCCAACGGTGCAGAAGTTGAATGTGCTCCTGTCCAAGTTGCTGGTGTTGCAGTCCCTCCCTTTCCAACTGGTGGGCTCTGCAGCTTTCAGGGAATTGATGGCCTGTGCGAGCCGAGGTGGAGAGTCCCAAGCCGTCGTTACTTTGCGAAGAAGGCAGTACCAGCCCTGCATAAGTTTGTACAAGAGAAGGTGGGCCAGTCCTTGAGCCTGTCGGTGTGTTCAAAAGTGCACGGCAGTGCCGACATGTGGAGCTGTAACTACGGGCAGGGACAATACATGTCTTTTACGGCCCACTGGTAAATGTTGTTCCTGCACAGCCACAACATCAACTTGGACAGCTCACACCGCTTTTCCTCCACGCTCTCACTCCCAGGCAGTTGGTCCTTTTACAGTGTGCGCCTCCTCCTCCCTCGTGTCCTCGGCCTCCACTGCACATCCAAATCTCGGTGGCCCTTCATCGTACCACGTGTGTAGGGCACAGCGGTGTCAAGCCGTCCTTCAGATGGTTTGCCTTGGCGAACGGAGTCAAACAGGGGAGGAACTGCTGAAGTTCATTAGGGAAGAAATCCGAGTATGGCTTACTCCACGAAATTTGGAAATGGGAACCATGGTGACCGACAATGGGAAGAACATTGTGGCCGCACTGTGACAAGGAAGTGTGAACCATTCGCCCTGCATGGCACACGTGTTGAATCTGGTTGTCAAGAAGTTCATCAAGTCTTCACCCCATTTGCAAGACGTCCTGACAATGGCAAGGAAACTGTGCATGCACTTCAGCCACTCGTACACCGCCAAGAACACTTTGCTTGAGCTGCAGCGTCAGAACGGTATCCCACAACATAGTCTCATTTGTGACGTTGCCACACGTTGGAATTCCACCCTGCATATGTTGGACAGACTATACAAACAAAGAAAAGCCATCACAGATTTTTGATGATACAAGCAGATAGGAGTACTCCCCTGTGTAACTTCAATGTGAACGAGTGGCAGCTCATATGTGACACCTGCCATTTGCTGAGGCACTTTGAGGAAGCCACATTTTTTGTTAGTCGCTCGAATTACGCCATGAACGACGTAATTCCACTCCTACATTTACTCCAAAAAATTATTGAAAACATCACTGGTCACGGCAATGGAGACGTTGCGCCTACATCAGAAAGCTACATGAGTTCTGTGGGGGATGAACTAGAGGAGGATGATGAGGGGCAGAGCGGAGCACAGTTTACGGTGTTTCTGGTCATTGGATAGGAGAGGAGGAGCAGGAGAAGCCAGAGGAGCTGGAGGGTTATTACGAGGGAGGCGAGACAAAGGACCCAGACACACCATGGCAGTATGCAGTGGAGATGGAGGCAGGTAGTCCCAGCAAGTCACTGTCACAAATGGCACGATGCATGCTGAGTTGCTTGCGTAGTGACCCCCGAATTGTCAAAATTTGTCAGCGCAATGACTTCTGGATCTTCACCTTATTAGACCCTCGCTACCAGCCCAGAATGGGGGCCTTTTTTACACCCACTGAGAGGGAGGACAAACTGACCTACTTCAGGGAGCTTCTACGTAGTCGGTTGGCCGATGCCTATCGGCCACATGGTCCATCCACTCGCAGGTCTGACTCGGGGGGGCCCTCTGCGCTCACCTTCCACTGCCACGGCTGCTGGGGAGGGGAGGGGTGGCAGGACCAGTACCGGCTCAATCAGCAGCAGCCTGAGTCTACAGTCGCTGATGAGTAGCTTCCTTCAGCTGCATAGTGAAGCTACTCATCAGCAGCAGGTGGACATGGAGCAGGACCTGAACCAGCAGGTGGTGGCTTACCTCGACATGACCCTGCCAACAACCATTGAAGATCCGCTGGACTTCTGGGCAGCCAAACTCGATTTTTGGCCGCAACCAACGGAGTTTGCCCTGGAAAAGCTGTCCTGCCCGGCCAGTAGTGTGCCATCAACAGTGTTTAGTGCGGCCGGGGCCATAGTCACCCCAAGGCGAACTCGTCTATCCACTAAAAATGTGGAGAGACTGACGTTTGTCAAGATGAATCAGGGATGAATCAGCCAGGATTTCCAGCCACCAATGACAGATGGGTCTGAGTAGATTGACCATGCTCCTACAACAACATTTTCTCTATTGTGGTTGGTTATGAAACCCTCTGGGGCAGACCTGGGCCTTGTACAACCCGCTTGCCACATACGGCCCTTTGATTGGCTCTGACCGGCCCGCGCTGATTGGAGGACAACTATGCTTCCTAATCTGGGGCACAACTATGCTCCTAATCTGGGGGACATCTATGCTGCCTAATCTGGGGGACAACTATGCTCCTTATCTGGGGGACAACTATGCTCCTAATCTGGGGGACAACTATGCTGCCTAATCTGGGGGACAAGTATGCTCCTAATCTGGGGGACATCTATGCTGCCTACTCTGGGGGACAAGTATGCTTCTAATCTGGAGGACATCTATGCTGCCTAATCTGGGGGACATCTATGCTGTCTAATCCGGGGGACATCTATGCTGCCTACTCTGGGGGACAACTATGCTCCTAATCTGGGGGACATCTATGCTGCCTAATCTGGGGGACAACTATGCTCCTAATCTGGGTGACATCTATGCTGCCTAATCTGGGTGACATCTATGCTGCCTAATCTGGGGGAAAAGTATGCTCCTAATCTGGGGGACATCTATGCTGCCTAATCCGGGGGACATCTATGCTGCCTACTCTGGGGGACATCTATGCTCCTAATCTGGGGGACATCTATGCTGCCTAATCTGGGGGACAACTATGCTCCTAATCTGGGGGACATCTATGCTGCCTACTCTGGGGGACAAGTATGCTCCTAATCTGGGGGACATCTATGCTGCCTAATCAGGGGGACATCTATGCTGCCTACTCTGGGGGACAACTATGCTCCTGATCTGAGTGACATCTATGCTGCCTAATCTGGGGGACATCTATGCTCCTAATATGGGGAAAACTGATGCTTCTGGCCTTGGGCCTATCATTTTTTGAAGTTTAATACATGCTTAATGCAAATGTCAACATTGATCTTTAAATGTAAGGGGTTATGTAACCCTCTTGGGTACTGCGAATGACTGCTCCAGACTCATTCTGTGTCTTTCACAAACTACTTGCCTCCCTGGTGCCTCAGGCCTTGGGCCTATAATGTTTTGAAGTTTACCAGTAGCTAAATACATGCTTAATGCAAATTTCAACAATGATCGTTAAATTCTCGGCGCTCTGCCAGGGCCTTCTCCTACCCCGCCTGGGCCGATCCGAGGACCTCACTAACCAACTCACTAACTAATCCAATCGGTTATAGTGACGGGCGGTGTGTACAAAGGACAGGGACTTAATCAATACCAGCTTATGACCCTCACTTACAGGTAATTCCTCGTTTTAAGGTTAAATAATTGCAATCCCAGATCCCTATCACAAACTGGTTTCAGTGTGCAACACGCACCTGTCCTTGAAAGATAGAGACACGCTAATCCGTTCAGTGGAGCGCTAGTGCGGCCCAGGACATCTGAGGCCATAACACACCTGTTATTGCTCGATCTCGCAATTGATCGGGCAAGGTAAGGGGTTATTAAAGCCTCTTGGGTACTGCTGAGGCCTACTCCTGACTGCTCCTGGTGCAATGTATGGGGTAATAAAACACTCTTGGGTAGTGTTATTGTTAAATTTACTGATAATTTTATCAGTTATAAAATTGAAATTTGCAGAATGCTAACCGTTACACAACGGAACGCTTGTTGCGTGCGATTTTTTTTACGAAAAAAAAAATATATATATATATATATGGAGAGGGATTAACTCTGCTTAATCATTTTTGGCTATTAGAATCCTTTTGTGTTCTGATCTTTTGGAGACAGATGCGCTTACACACGCAATAATTTTTTTTAACCAAATTTCAAACATTGTGTGGTTTATTATTTTTGAGAAGAATGTCTTTTGGTGGTCCACCATCCTGCATTATAGAGTCTTCTGAACTGCTGTACATGCGCTTGTTTTTAAAAAACAGGTATTTTGTCAGACAATTTCAATAACATTTTGCTGTTTTTTGGGGTGGACTGTGAAGCCCGGGTGTGTACTCGGACATCAGCCAACTCCAGGCTGTGTCTTTCAGGCAATCTATGGGTTCCTGATGCCGCAGAGGTGGGGCCTGGGTCTGGGAATTTAAAATTTTTGGATTGCGGGTGCTACCAAAAAAGATGGACACACCCTAATCCGTTCAGTGGAGCGCGCCTGTGGCCCCGGACATCTGAGGGCATAACATACCTGTTATTGCTCGATCTCAGGAGAAGGGGGGTTCATCATCGGGAGAAGAGAGTTGCAGGTTGCCCTTGAGTCAGCAAGGCGGTAGCACAGTTGGCAGTCAGCGTGGTGTGGCAGTAGTGGAAATTCTGGAGCCAAACGTGCCCGGGGGGAGACCACCTGCTTCGCGGCAGCTTACCTTTCCGGGAGTTAGCGGGTTACCAGCACGGGTCGATGAAAGATAGAGACACGCTAATCCGTTCAGTGGAGCGTTACACAACGAAAAGCTTGTTGTGTGTGATTTTTTTATGAAAAAATAAATAAAAAATACAGACAGGGATTAACTCTGCTTCATCATTTTGGGTGAAAAAAGTCCTTTGGTGATCTGATCTTTTGGATTGACTTAGTTTTTGTAAAAAAATTTCAAACATAGTGTGGTTTATTATTTTTGAGAAGAATGTCTTTGGGTGGTCCACCATCCTGCATTATAGAGTCTTGTGAACTGTTGGATATGCGCTTGTTCTTACACAAAGGTATTTCTTTAAAAAATTTCTAAAATGTTGTTGTTTTTTGGAGGGGATTGTGAAGCCCGGGTGTGTACTGGTGCATCAGCCAACTCCAGGCTGTGTCCTTAAGGCAATATATGGGTTCCTGACGCCGCAGAGGTGGGGCCTGGGTCTGGAAATGTAAAATTTTTGGATAGCGGGTGCTACCTATGAGAAATCTTTGTCAAAATTTCATATATTGTGTTGTTTTTTTTGGGGGGGGATTGTGAAGCCCTGGTGTGTAGTGTATCAGCCAACTTCACGCTGGTGTGTAGCGTACTAGTGTAATCAGCCACTAAATGGTCTCCTCTTGCTGCCAACATGTCCACGCTGTGTCATTCAGCCACTATATGGTGTCCTCATGCTGCCAACACCTCCACGCTGTGCCATTCAGCCACTATATGGTGTCCTCATGCTGCTAACACCTCCACGCTGTGCCATTCAGCCACTATATTGTGTCCTCATGCTGCCAACACCTCCACGCTGTGCCATTCAGCCACTATATGGTCTCCTCTTGCTGCCAACATGTCCACGCTATGTCATTCAGCAGTCACTATATGGTCTCCTGACACTGATGACACCACCAGGCTCTGTCATTGTTCTGCTGTACGGCAGTGATTCTAAGAGCGATGCCGGTAATCTGCATGCTATTCTGAATAACAGTATTATTTCACTACCCCAGCACACTCCATATGTGTTTTAGGACACAGCAAAGTGTTCTATACTCCTATAGAGGCTGTATGTAGGCTAGAAATAGCCTTTTTTTAATATCGATTCGCCGCAAACAAATTTGGATCGAAACAAACTTTTCGGGAAAATTCGGCGAATCGGCCGAATCGAATTTTTGAAAAGTTCGCTCATCTCTATTGTTGAGTAGTATTGGTTGTCTCATTATCTCCTAAAGAATGTTCCTTGGTGATTTTGGATATGGTAGTTTGAGTGGACAAATGGCTGTGTTCATTGTTTTGACAAAGTTGGTGGATTTGGTCTGGGAGTTGATGGTGTGTGCAAGTGGTGAGACAAGTGAGGTAGGGTTGTTGTAAGTAGCTTGATAGGATTGGAGAGAGAAAAAAAATAGAAACTCAACTTTTTGAAGGAAAAGAATGTGATGAGAGAAGAAAAAGCATGTGAAGAAGGAAAAGCATGTGGATATTAAGGCAGTTGAAAGTTTGGAATATACTGATGGTTAATGGACAGAAGTATTCATATACAAAAGTGTTAAAGGTGTCAGTTAAGAGGATGGGAAACAGTATTTTGCAGAAGGCGCAGAGGAAGGTAGGATTAGAAGAGGTGAGAGTGTTTATGTAAGTTATACTAAGGTACAAGAATGTAGAAGAGTCCAAAAAGTTTGTTGAAACTGTAAATAGCATTTATACTTTGTTCAGGAATATACTGAAGGTGTCAGGTGGGACCACAGGGGTCCCCTGGATCAATGAATGGAGATGAATGATGAGGAGTGTTTAGTGCTATAAAATGCCAAGGGTGTGCTAGGTCTCTGGGAAAGCTGTGTGTATGTAGTCATGTGATGACGTTCATAGGATGGTTCTTATGATAAAGTATGTTGTATATGTGTGAGGTGTATTAATGAATCAGGAATGTATGGAATATGACCAGTGAATGTTTTCTCTGTGAAGCTGTTTGTGTTGTAAAGGATAATTTTTTAGATTGGTGTAGAACAAAAATAAAATGCACGTTGTAATGGAGCTGGATCCTCTACCTGTGTGGCTGATGACTCGGACCGTATCGGGGAGCAGAGTCTAAGTCTAAGAGTCTTCACCAGAGCCCGCTGCAAGGCAGCCCGCTGCAATGGCATTGTAAGTAAACAGTAAAGATTTACAAATAAACAATATAACTCAGTGCGAGAGGAGGTAGATCGAATATAATCATTTACAGGCCGTAATAAATGTCCATAAATTCCAGGCATAGATGTTGCAAAACTAAAAAAATAAATGGCATTTACTAAAGCCAATGGTCCTGCTCTGTCTGAAAAAGGTAAGAAAGTAACTATATATTGCCGTTTGAAGGGACAAGCTGTTATGCCATATTGGTCTATCATCACTGCTAGGTGTGCATAGTGGTGTGAGAGGAAGAGAGCCATTTGGCCCAACAAGTTTCAAAATTTTGAATATGAGCCATTACCCAAGGCTATAGTTTTCTTATATGTGCAAGTAATATTTCATTTAATCACTCCTTTGGTGATAGAAGGAACTTTCTGTGATTTAAATTCTTTAGTAAGTGTGATCTTGGCGATGATGCAAATAATGCAAGTTAGTGTACGCAGTTTTGGTGGGATAGCGTGGATGCCAATTAGAAGCAGAGCTAGTTGAGGGGACCAGTTTACCTCTTCTATTAATGCTTTACAAAATGCCCAAAAGGGTGTAAAAATAGGACAGTCCCACAGTATATGCACTAGGGTACCTCGCATTCCACATTTCTGCCAAAAGAGGGGAGAGAAGCCGGGATATATATGTGTTAGCCGGTGAGGCGTATAGTACCACTGTAGGATGCTTTTGAACCAGGATTCCACATGTGATACACATTGGAATGCTTTATGCGCCATCCTGAACGCATGTGTCCACTTACTTTCATCTATGTTGACACCTAGCAATCTCTCCCAAGTGAGGAACGGATGTGATCTGCGAAAGCAAGTAGTGTGTAAGAAAGTTGAATATATCAGGCTCAACCCTTTTCAAATTACTGCTTAAAAAGGCTAGTGTCGCTGGATGGGGATGTATGCCTGAAGGAGTCAAAGTGCTCAGAAAATGTCTCGGCTGTAAATACATGAATTAGTCTATCTTATGAATGTAAAATGTTGTTTTCATCTCTTGACATGTGTAATGTGTGTAATGCCAACGAGGGTCCATCTCTGTATGTCAAGTTGGAGGATAAAAGATTGTATGAAAGTGAGGGTTAGAGAAACCACCGAAACAATACTATCTGCAGCTGCTTCTGTCAAGTATTTCGACCATGCCGTGTATGACGCTTTGATGATAGAATTATGGAGCGGTAGTGGGGAAATGAAATGCCAAAGATGGTACCACAGCACGTCTGTGGCCTGATAAGTAGAAAGATAAGTGTTTTGTATGTGTACCCAGGATACATCTAAACTCCCTTTCCACCATCCCCGTAAAGAGCTGACCAACATAGCAATATAATAACCGTGAAGGTCTGGCAAACCCAGGCCCCCCGCCTCCCTTGCTTTAGTTAGAATAGAAAATGCAAGTCTAGGCTTCCTGTCCTGCCATAAAAATTTAGTCAGGATTGAGTGAGCCTTAGAGAAAAATGAATTGGGGATAGAAATAGGTACAGTTCTATACAGATACAAGAACCGTGGCAATAAAAACATTTTAAAGGTAGCCACCTGTCCCACCAAGGAAATGTCATAATGAGCTAATCTTATAATTAATGAGCTAAGCTCATAATTAATCTGGTATAAAAGTTTATGGGGAAAGGCTAGTTTGATACCTAGATAGGTTATATCAGACGTGCGCCAATCAAAGATGTGTGTTTAAGGTGGTGTATCGTTTGCATATCTAGGGCCTTGGTCTTTCAGGCATTGAGATGGTACCATGATAGGACCCCGAATTTATT
This sequence comes from Hyla sarda, assembly GCF_029499605.1. Lineage (NCBI taxonomy): Eukaryota > Metazoa > Chordata > Amphibia > Anura > Hylidae > Hyla > Hyla sarda. The sequence goes on from NC_079189.1 coordinate 294,288,130, forward strand.
AATGGTGTCCATGGCCATTCAGGTGGAGAGTGAAGGCTGGGGGAGGGTGAGGATGATATTATCCGTGTATAGGGAAATAAGATTTTGTCTATTACCAATTCCAACCTCTGTTATGTCTGTATGAGTATGGAGGGCTTGTGGGAGGGGTTCCAAACATAGAATAAAAATATGGAGGGAGAGAGGGCACCCCTGCCTTGTGCCGTTAGTAATTTGTAAAGAGGTGGACAGAGTCTCATTGACAAAAACTCTGGCTGATGGCCCAGTATATAGGGACATAATTGCTTGCAGGATTGGACCATTAAAGCCCAAATGCTGTAGGACCGAGAAGGCGTACTCCCAGCGAAGCCGGTCAAATGCCTTCTAGGCATCCAATGCAAGGATCAAGGCAGGGGTGCGTGTCCGTTCTATACGATGTAAGACGTTCATCAGCCGTCTAGTGTTGTCCGCCGCTTGACGTCCGGCCACAAAACCATATTGGTCCACATTAATTAGAAAAGGTAGCACTACAGCTATCCGGGAGACTATTAATTTAGCAAATATTTTAAGGTCTTGGTTAAGTAGTGAAATTGGCCTATAGTTTTGGGGGAGGTCAGGAGATTTACAAGGTTTAGGGATCGTCAGCGCTTGTGAATTCTCCTTTGGGAAAGAACCCTTAGTTATGGCTGCTTAACAAAAATCTTTAATATATGGGGATAATATGTCACTAAATGTTTTATAACAAAGATTAACAAATCCGTCCGGATCTGGGGATTTTTGTGAGGGAAAGGATTTTATAATTTTTGCTATTTCGGCCAGAGAGATAGGATTGTTAAGTGAGTCTAGTTGCAGCAGACCTCTAAGTTCCTGGCAGAGGGTAGATATTTGGGAGGCCCGGTCAGGAGAAGAGCACAATTTGTTTTGAACGTAGTTTGTGCAATATATCGTTTAGTTGAGCATCCAGCTCTCTTACTGATTGCTCTGTATTTAATAAAGAAGTCCCTAATGTATGCTTCATGACAATTCCATAACGTGAAAGCATCTACTTCTGGGGTAGCATTATCTAAGTAGTAGTTAATAAGGTCATTCCATAGATTTTGGACATGCTCCGGGTGGGGCAATAAGAAAGAACTTGCTCTCCAGAGATACGCAGGAGAGGTGGTGGAGCTGTCTTGTAAGGACAGTGATATGGCCGCATGATCCGACCAGGATATATCTTCAATAGTGGAGGCCAGTAAACTAGACAGTAATGTACGTTCCACCAGGAACCTGTTCAAACAGAAATATGTGTTGTGGGTCAGGGAATGGTGCGTGAATTCTTTCTCATTAAGATGGTGTATGCGCCAGGTCTCATACAACTCCTCAGCCCAAAGTAATTGAGCTAGAGAAGCAGGAGCTAGACGTGCTGTGGATGTGGAGTCTAAAGATGGATCTATGATCATGTTAAAATCTCCACATACAATCAGTAGGCCCTTCTTCACATGGTTTGCAAGTTTCAAAGTACTGTGGAGAAAATGGTTCTGTTCCAAATTGGGTGCGTACTATGCTATGATAGTGTAAGGTATATTATTCAAATTGCAGGAAATGATGATATATCTCCCTTGTGGATCCCTCACTAAATCAGTCTCACTAAAAGCTACCGTATTTGTAATCACCAACATTACCCCTCTAAATTTAGTTTTGTGGTGGGCAAGGAAGATATGCGGGTATGAGGGGTGTTTCAACCTGAAGGCATCCTTGTCCAAAAGATGTGTTTCCTGAACACTGAGTACATCTGCACGTAGTGATATAGCTTCCCTCCACAAATATATGCGTTTATGCAGACTATTTAGACCGTTGGCATTAACACTGACTAATTTGATTACCATACAGTAATAAGAAAATCAGTTGTTACATTAGTCGGGTCACACGGAAGTGGACAATGCTGCAAGGACAAAAAGTTAGTAGACCAACTCACAAAACAAGAAAACACATTAAACAATGTGAACCAGAAGATTAGCAAACCAATAAAGGATATGGCAGGTGAAGGCCGAGGCCTATCTTCCTGAGTGGGGGTAATGTCCATGCCGAAGCCAGACCAAACCATAATCTCTGTAGCCCAAAATAGCTAAATTGGGAAAGTCCAGAGTCAGCGTACTGTAGACCATCATCATCTCGCTTTTTGCGCAGAGGCGAACGTGGGGGATCCTTAGAGGGTGCCATTTGCAGATTCCGTCATCCCAGGAGTTCCCCCCACATTAGGTGCAGTATAGTTCCCCCACATTAGGTGCAGTATAGTCCCCCACATTAGGTGCAGTATAGTCCCCCACATTAGGTGCAGTATAGTCCCCCACATTAGGTGCAGTATAGTTCCCCAACATTAGGTGCAGTATAGTTCCCCAACATTAGGTGCAGTATAGTTCCCCAACATTAGGTGCCGTATAGTTCCCCACATTAGGTGCAGTATAGTTCTCCACATTAGGTGCAGTATAGTTCTCCACATTAGGTTGGCAGTATAGTTTACCCCACATTAGGTGCAGTATAGTTCTCCACATTAGGTGCAGTATAGTTCTCTACATTAGGTGCAGTATAGTCCCCCACATTAGGTGCAGTATAGTTCTCCACATTAGGTGCAGTATAGTTCTCCATATTAGGTTGGCAGTATAGTTCTCCACATTAGGTTGGCAGTATAGTTTACCCCACATTAGGTGCAGTATAGTTTACTCCACATTAGGTTGGCAGTATAGTTTACCCCACATTAGGTGCAGTATAGTTTACTCCACATTAGGTGCAGTATAGTTCCCCAACATTAGGTGTAGTATGTTCCCCCACAGACATACAGCCTCCAGCCATACAGTGTATGGCTGGAGGCTGTATGCCTGTTTACTGCCCTACTTCAGTGCTCCGACCACCGCTCCTCTGGTCCGGCCACCATAGCAGTAGGTCCCGGGACTGGAGGAGTGGTGGTCGGAGCACTGAAGCTGATGTGCCGCTGGTCACTAACCATGCTGGCCAGCGCATGTCCTTTTCGCTGCTCCGCTCCTCCATGTTGCTTTCCAATGGGCGCACGCACGGGACGTCAGTGACGTCCCTGCGAGGGCCGCAGAAGGTTAACAGGGGCATGGGATGTCCTTAATAGTGATGGGGAAATTAATCTGGGGGGGGGGGCAATTGCCCTGTTTTCCCCCCCCCCCTGGATCCGCCACTGCATGCATTATATACACACACAACACACTGTACACATTACATACTGTACATGCATGCTTCATACATACACACATACTGTACACATTACATACTGTACATGCATGCTTCATACACATACTGTACACATTACATACTGTACATGCATCATACACACACAGATACTGTACACATTGCATACTACATGCATGCTTCATACATACACATACTGTACACATTACATACTGTACATGCATCATACACACACATACTGTACACATGACATACTGTACATGCATCACACACACACACACACACACATACTGTACACATTACATACTGTACATGCATGCTTCATACACACACTGTACACATTACATACTGTACATGCATCATACACACACATACTGTACACATAACATACTATACATGCATCACACACACATACTGTACACATAACATACTGTACATGCATGCTTCATACACACACACATACTGCACACATTACTTACTGTACATGCATGCTTCATACACACAACACACTGTACACATTACATATTGTACATGCATGCTTCATACACACACTGTACACATTACATACTGTACATGCATCATACCCACAGATACTGTACACTACATACTACATGCATGCTTCATACACACACACATACTGTACACATACTGTACATGCATCATACACACACTGTACACATTACATACTTCATACATACACACACACACTGTACACATTGCATACTGTACATGCATCATACACACACAACACACTGTACACATTACATACTATACATGCACCATACTCACACAGATAGAATAGATCAGTGTTTCCCAACCAGGATGCCTACAGAGGTTGCAAAACTACAACTCCCAGCAGGCCCAGACAGCCTTTGGCTGTCCGGGCATGCTGGGAGTTGTAGTTTTGCAACCTCTGTAGGCATCCTGGTTGGGAAACACTGATATAGATACACACATGCACTTTACATGTAGCCATCCACAGTAGTAACACACACACACACACAAGCAAAGTACATAGAAATACACATATGTACACACACTCACACACATATATCCACATATATCCACACACATATGCTAATACACATATATACATGCAGGGACACCTTCTTTAGTCAGGCCCCATGTTGTACAGCCTCTGCGGTCTCCTCTCCTCGCAGCTCTGTGCTCTCCCCTCCCCCTCCTCCTGCTCAGACGGCTGAAGGCTGAGAGAAGAGTCCGGGGCTGAGGGAAGATACCAAGTGCAGCGGGGGTGGGGGGAGCGTGATTGTGGTGAGGTGAGAAGAACTCCAAAGCTGCAAGTGAGTTTATTTAAAAAAAAATGTCAGACATTTGGGGGCCCTCGTTTGACTGGGTGCCTGGGGCCCATAGCACAAACTCCAAGAGCATGATTGTTAATCCGGCCCTGGTGATGGGTGGAATTGCCCTGTCGCTACAGGACGGGCAAGCACTGGCTCTGCTCGGGGCCCCCAACCAGCTCGGGGCCCCAAGCAATTACTTAGTTTGCCTGTCCTGTAGCAACGGGCCTGAATACTCACACTACTCAATGAGCGCTCTGTGAATCAGACTCTGAAGCAATCTAGCCTGACTACCTGTATACTTAACCAAACTCTACATGACATATTTTTGCGTAACCATCGAGCCTGTGGAAGCGAAAATCTTAATCATTGTTCCTGTAGTTGTGAAAGGGCATTACTTTCTTTGGTGCCTGTGACAGGACATACCTTAACCATCATGTCTGCAGTCCTGACAGGACATTGCGTAACCATCGTGCCTGTAGTCGTGACAAGGCATTACTTACATCATGCCTGTAGTCATAACAGGGCATTACTTACCATTATGCCTGTAGTCATGAGAGGACATTGTGAAAACCATCGTGCCTGTAGTTGCTACAGGACGTTGCGAAACCATTGTGCCTAAAGTTGTGACAGGGCATTACTTACCATTATGCCTGTAGTCGTGATCGGACAAGGCATAACCATCATGCCTGTAGTCGTGACAGGACAATGCATAACCATCATGCCTGTAGTCATGACGGGACATTACTTAACGCCTTAATGACCACAAACGTAAATGTACGTCCTGGTTTGGCGGGACTTCCCGCACCAGGATGTACATTTACGTCCTGTGTATGACCGCGAGCATCGGAGCGGTGCTCGCGTCATACACGGCAGGTTCCGACTGCTATTAGCAGCCGGGGACCCGCCGGTAATGGCCGACATCCGTGATCACATGGATGTCCGCCATTAACCCCTCAGATGCTGTGATCTGTACAGATCACGGCATCTGCGGCAATGCGCATAATAAAATAGATGATCGGATCGCCCGCAGCGCTGCCGTGGTGATCCCATCATCTGTAATGGGGGCCAAAGGTCCCCTCACCTGGCTCTGGCCATCTCCCAGCGTCTCCTGCTCTGGTCTGAGATCGAGCAGACCAGAGCACGAGATAGCCGATAATACTGATCAGTGCTATGTCCTATGCATAGCAATGAACAGTATTTGCAATCAAAGGATTGCTATAGATAGTCCCCTATGGGGAAATAAAAAGTGTAAATAAAAAAAAGTAAAAAAAAGTGAAAAATCCCCTCCCCCAATAAAAATAAATTGTCAGTTTTTCCCATTTTACCCCCAAAAAGCTTAATTTTTTTTTATAACCATATTTGGTATCGCCGCATGCGTAAATGTCCGAACTATCAAAATATAATGTTAATTTTCCCATACGGTGAAAGGCGTAAATGTAAAAAATGAAAAAATTCCAAAAATGGTGCTTTTTTGTCACATTTTATTCAAACATTTATTTTATAAAAAAATGATATAAAAGTTTTATATATACAAATGTGGTATCAATAAAAATTTCAGATGATGGTGCAAAAAATTAACTCTCATACTGCCCTATACATGGAAAAATGAAAAAGTTATAGGTGGTCAAAATAGGGCGATTTTAGATTACTTATATTGTACAAAAAGGTTTAGTTTTTTTTTTAAGCGGTACAAAAATATAAAAGTATCTAGCCATGGGTATCATTTTAATCATATTGACCTACAGAATAAAGAACACATGTCATTTTTACCGTAAATTGTACGGTGTGAAAACTAAACCCTCCAAAATGTTCAAAATTGTAGTTTTCATTTCCTCATTAAAAAAAAATTTTTTTTTGGGTTTGCCATAGATTTTATACTAAAATCAGAGGTTTCATTACAAAGTACTATTGTTCATGCAAAAAACAAGACCTTATATGGATCTGTAGATGAAAATATGAAAGAGTTACGGATTTTAGAAGGCGTGGAGGAAAAAACGAAAATGCAAAAATAAAATGGGCCTTGTCCTTAAGGTGAAAATGGGCTTTGTCCTTAAGGGGTTAACCATCATGCCTGTAGTCATGAAAGGACATAGCGTGACCATCGTGCCTGAAGACATAACAGGTCTTTGGATAAACCATTGTGTCTGTGGACGTGATAATTCTTTGTGTAAACATTGTGCCTGCAGGCAAAACAGACCTGAACAAATGAGACAAGTAACAGTAATGACATCCCTGACAATCTAGTCAAGTGAAGACAAGACCTGATCAAAAGCCATTAGGACAGCCTAAAAACAAATGGCCTGAGTACCGGACCCACCACCATATGCAACAGCCAAAACATAATCGATCTGAAAACATAAACACAACAGAAATGCTAAAACAACTGCTAAAAACATGTTAAACTTATGTGTAAAACATATGCCTGGTAGTGCTAACATGGACACCTAAGCCAGTGGACCTGTATATGAGAAAACAGTAATGATGCTATAAAGAGAGCTTAGGAAACGAGCAAGGCCTGAGTGTATCAAACCTGAAAAGTACCATGAATGCCCACATACCTGCACTCATACACAGGTACCTACACAGTTTACATGTGAATTGGTGGCGTGTACTTGATGAATTATGAGTAACGCAGTAACATGCATCCTAAGCACACAGCATAATAGTGAAACAACTGTGACAGTGTGAACTTAGACTAAGATACCTGAACAGACACAATGCTATTGTGATAGTCTTAGTCTAGGCTTGAAGAACATGAGAACCGTTAAAATTAGGCTAACGTAGCAGCCTGTGTACATGAGAAACAGTGATACAAATATTGTAGCCTTAAAATATAATAGACCTAGTTGCTAATTTAGTGTTGCTCGCTAATATTCGCAATACGAATTTTATTCGTGAATATGTGATATTCGCGAATATAGCACTATATATTCGCAATTACGAATATTCGTTTTTTTTTTTTCACAGTACACATCACAGTGATCATCCCTCTCTGCTTCCAGCTTGTGTGGTGTAAAGAAGGCTCTAATACTACTGTGTGAGACTGGCGTGCAAATTTTCACATATGCGAAAATTTGCATATGCAAATTTTCGAATATTTGAATTTTCACATATGTAAATGTTTGCATATGCAAATTTTCACATATTCAAATTTTTGCATATGCTAGTTTCCGCATATGCAAATTTTCGTGTATGCGAAAATAAATGCGAATATTACGAATATGAGAATTTAGCGAATATATGATGATTATTCGTCCATATATTCGCGAAATATGGCGAATTCGAATATGGCCTATGCCGCTCAACACTAGTTGCTATATCTAGCTGAAAACATGACAGCAAATCTATTGTAACAGGCAAACAACAAGACGAATGAACAAAATAATTGTGCTGAATGTAGTGACAGCCTGAATGGTGTGACAGATCTACAAGCGTGCCTAAACCCAACCTTAGTACATGAGAAAATTGGCGGAGACACTATCAGGGCAACCTGAAACATAACTGACCCTAAACATAGCAAACCTATATACATGATAATGCAATAGAACTAGAATCAAAGCTGCCTAAGAAAACAACCAGCACTGAATACGTGAGGAAGCGTGACCGTAAAGTGGAAGCGACAGCCCATTACTTAGCACACTCGAAACATGTGAAACTTGACAATGCTAACCTATTACAATTACTAACAACAATATCGATATGCAGCACTGAGTGTACGCCCACTAGACTCTTTGTGCATATGTATAACAAGAAGCAAAGTACAAGACTGTACCCGACCTCTATTTGTATGGCGAGTTAGTGACATACGCATAATATATGTATGTTAGCACTAAGTATATATGTTTATATGCTGCATACCTAGCATATACAGTATGTGATATGGCAACATGTATATGCTATAGCTACAATTACCTGGAAACTAGCTGTAGTAATTTAATAATGGTATTTTGACTATAGTAAATGTATGTGGTGAGAAATGCTATAGTGAAGGATGCCTTGAATATACACCAGTCATGAAATAAAACATGTGCATGAATGCCCACTATAGAAACACAAACACCTATACTACACTTATGGAAATATATGCATAAATCCATGATACGGAAATACTCAAAATATATACCTATAAAACATATGTCTATAATACAATCTTAATAACACATGCAAGGAACTCATGACATTGCAAACCAAGCCTGAATACACGCTATTGTGACTTACACTATGTAAAGTGTGCAGGGCATTACAACATATTCATTACACAGTAATCTATAAGCAATGCAGTATCGCATATATCTGGCGGTGGCAAGGTATGAAAAGACATGGCAACACACGAAAAACATACCAAGGTATGAAAAAAGCATGGCAATGTATGAAAGGCATGGCAACGTATGAAGGGCATGGCAACGTATGAAGGGCATGGCAATGTATGAAAATGGACCGTACAAAAACATGACACTATATGAAGGATGTATAAAAAACATGGCGAAGAATGCAAGCCATGCATGCATGATAATGTATGTATTATAACGTAACACATTAATGGTATATGGTGTACATACAGCATGGCAACTCATAAATGGTATAATAACGTTTGTGGTCAGAGCTCATGACTCGTTGTGCGTACCTACCTCCCCTATAGCAAACCATAATTCCCAAACCCCTTATCCTAACTATGCAGTCTGAATTGTGCCATAACTGCCGTGTATAGGATATACCTGAAAAAAGAGGGCATACCCTATAAGTGAGTAAATGTTTTGGGGAGGGCGGGCGGGCGGGAATGAAGAACCCGCGGCGTCATTGTGGTAGCTGCCGCGGGTTCTTATAGTCATCCCGCTCCTCCCACAAACTCAGGCAGACTACGTCTGCCTTACCACTTGTGGTCAGAGCTCATGACTCGTTGTGCGTACCTACCTCCCCTATAGCAAACCATAATTCCCAAACCCCTTATCCTAACTATGTAGTCTGAATTGTGCCATAACTGCCGTGTATAGGATATACCTGAAAAAAGAGGGCAAAACCTGTATGTAAACAAAGATTTGTTTATTACAACATTTTACATAACTAAGGATTGAAATGCCTTTGCCATCTCTTTGCGAGGGTTCGGAATATATCTCATGTAGCATCCAGATTTCCATCGTCCCATTTTCTTGATAACATGTGCTGGGACTCCATTCTGGGAAGCGGCCGTAGTGGCACCAATTCTGAAAGAGTGCCCTGAAAGGGCAGATGGATCACCTCCTAAAGGTCTAATGAGAATACGAAGATATTTAATAAACAGTGATGTGGTTAAAGCTTCGTGCTTGAAAATTAATAGAGGTGCCTCAGGGCTACGACCTGAGCCTACATTCGTCAATGTATCAAGCACTTTAACTGGACACCACTTATGAGATGTAGCAAAATACCGTACGGTCACAATCTGTCCTGGCCGAGACGTTTTCGTATTAATCAACGATAATTCATAATACTCTGCTACCTTCGTCAATTGTTTAACCTTTAGGCAAGGTCCGTTAATGGTCCTGGCTGTAAATTCCCCTGGTCGTAAGAAACCATAATATGCCAGATATATGGCTACCTTCAAAGACAGACTATCGTGGAAGCCAAATGGGGATGTGTCTAGAACATCTGATAATTTCCTAAAATGTTCCCCTGAAATAGGTTGCCTTACCGTGTTTCGTGGGACCTCACCTTTCTGAACACCCTTCAATGCAGCCTTAATTAGATGAGAAGAAAACAATGAATGACTGTTAGGCAGAATTAAGGATAATTTATGCTGAATGCATGCTAAATAACTCTTTATGGTATTGTAAGTAAGGTGCATTGTAGAGTGGCAAAACCCTATATATGCCAGTATGAAAGGAATTGAATGCCTCTTCCCTTCAGGATGATTAGCTTGAAATTTTTTTTATGAATTCCAAGCTACATCATAAATTCTCCGGGTATTAATTGATAATGAGTTAGTGATCAGATGTTGTGCTGCATGGAAGTGTTCATTTAGTTCAGGATCAGAGAATGGTATGGGGGAACCTGAGCTCCCGTGATATCAGCCTCTGGGATGATCTGAAAAACGTGAAAAGTTTTGTCTAGATAATGCGTCGGCAGCAATATTTTGAATTCCACTGATATGGGCACATGTGAAATTAAAGGAATATCGTAGTGATATCCACACTAAGCGTCTCTCTAGTGACATGATTATCGGGCATCTAGATCTACCTTTCAAAAGAATTTCTACGGTAGCCATGTTATCAGAAACAAATAGTACTGTAGATTTCTGCCACGCTTGACACCACAACTGAGCCGCGGCCACTATGGGGTACAATTCAAATAGTGCAGAGTTTTGTCTGAAACCTTCCAACTGCAAGATTTCTGGTGGCCAAGGACTAGAAAACCAATGCGTACCCCATATAGTGTAGAGGCTGCGTCCGAGAAAACCATGGGTGACTGATCACATACTTTTGGAATAAAAAATGATATTCCATTCCAGTTATCTAGAAAGGACTCCCACATTGCTAAGTCTGCCATTGCCTGTTGATCTAAGAAAATCATGCTATTTTGTTCAGGTGCTGCTGGTAACAGACTTAGCATGCGGGAAATGAAGGTCCGTCCTTGTGGGATGATGCGCATCGCAAAATTCAACATCCCTAATATGGATTGCAATTCTACTTTGGGAACGTGTGGATTATCCCTGAGCCTATGAATTGCTGCTCTGATTCTTTCCAATTTAACCTCTGGAAGTCTTGCCTCCATTTTTTGTGAGTCAAACACAACTCCAAGGAAAGTGATGACTTTCGATTGGCCTTCCGTTTTCGTAAAAGAAACTGGGACCTTCAGTTGTTGGAAAACTGCCAGTAGCAGGTCCAGATCTCTAGGCACTGAGTGAGTTGGCTCAATCAACAAAAAATTGTCGAGGTAGTGTATTACATGATGACAATCGAACCTATTTTCTATGATCCAATGTAATGCTTGGGCAAAACGATTGAACAGCCATGGGCTGCTGCTGGCCCCAAATGTCAATTTTATGGCGAAATAATACAAGTTCTGCCAGCGAATGCCATGCCACCTCCACAGCTGAGGCATGATAGGAAGGAGCTTGAAGGCATCTGAAATGTCTGCCTTAGATAACCAAGCTCCTTGCCCCAAGCTGAGAATAATGGCTATGGCTTCGTCCACAGAGGAGTATTTTAAGGCAAATTCATCTGCTGGAATTAATGAATTCAGGCTCGGAACTGCGGAAGAATGCGGGGCAGACAGGTCGTACACCAGACGTTTTTTATTATTAAACTTTCCTGTGACTAAACCAATAGGACTCACTCTCCATGTATCAAAAGGTGAGTCAGAGAACGGGCCAATAACAAATCCCTTCTCTACCTCCGCTCGCAAGAGGGATGACACTGTTTCTGCTGAGGCTGACAACAAATTACAGCATTCGTAGGTTACCTCCGGCAGGGTCACCAAGCCAACATGAAAACCGGATTTGAATCCGGAAAGAAGAAACTGGACAAAATGTTGGTCTGGGTGATCCTGCAGAAAAAGACCCAAGAAATCTGTGTCAATTACAGCTAGTCAGGATTTCTCAGTTTTTTGAGAACAAGCTGTTTTGGGATGAGCTCTGAAACAAATGGTGCAAATATGTAATAACCTGCATTGATTGTAGTTACAGCATGTAAAATTGAAATGATTACATATTTGGGATTTACCTAAGTAGCGTATGGATCTCCCTAATTTATCCACCATACCGGAAATTTTTGGACCTGTAGCTTGACTGACCCCAGAAGTACTGGGGGTACTAGCGGCAGCTTCAGCATTTACCGAAATGCACCATTCTGTGGTGTGGGAAGCAAACTGACAATTGGCGCAAACGGGAGCTTTTAGACCCGCAAAGTGATTGCAATACATTTCTGTGTCTACTATGGCCCAGTTGATAGAATAGTTAAATTGACTTAAGGCCGCTGCCGCTTTGGCAGAAAAGGACTTATGGTACTCATAAAATGAGTGTCCACCAAACTTATGGTATAATTCTGTAATCTTATAAAGATATAGATCCAATTCTTCCCTTCTATCAGGTCTGGCCGTGCAGATGATATCGCAGTAAATGCTGAATGCCATTACGAATTCAGATAGAGACAGTTTCCTATTCAATCGAACGTCCTTAGATTTAAGTACCACCAATACATCACCACAAGCTATCGTTTTGTTCTTACTAAGATCATGGGTAGCAATGAGCAATGAGGCTAAATTAATATCTTTGCCATCCAGTATATCTTTTTTTAAGTGAGCCGGAATAAAATGAGCCAGTGCAATATTGGGAATGGCTGAAGAAATACCTGGCATACGCGTAGGTGGAAGTGACGTAGCTGGGGGTGATGTAGCTGGAGGTGATGTAGCTGGAGGTACCACCACTGCAGAGTTCCTACTCTCCATGGCCTCCATCCTAGACTGCATATCCGTCATATTAGATGTTAAGTTATTAATCATGGCATGTAGCTGTGTCAACGAGGTCTGTATGGTAGACATTGACACTTCTTCATTGCCAAGACCTGACGAGTCAGCTGTAAGTAGCCTAAATAATTCTGCCTTTCGGGCCGATGCAGGAAAGGGAATTCCCCTCTTAACTAGTTCCGCTATAAGTTTAGGCACCGTCCACGTTCTCAGAGAAGGGACACTCGCTTGATCGGATGTCCTTGCCACATTTTCCAAAACCGAGGCGGAATCCTCTATGTCTGAGGCATGGGACATTCTTGAAAACAATCCAAACCAAGACCCATATAAGCCTAACCAAACCTTTATCCAAATACCTTAACTAACCGACTAACTGACCACCTTAAAACACCCTTGACTCACCTTATGCTACTTACCTATGCACCTGGAAACAACAAATTGAAGCAACAGACATCCGAAGACGTGTCGGATATACATGACCTGTAAGCGTGACAGGCCTTGATCGACCACCGTGCCTGTGAGTTGTGCAACACAATGACTACCTAATATCCCAACATCACGATGTACCACTTACTGAATACTTGACTTATTTAACGTGGTTCAGGTGCAACGGTAAAATAAGTAATCACAACCTGAAGACGTGTCAGGTTCATGAGGTGATTACTTATCGTAAACAATATCTCTCTTACCTGGCAACTGGAGTTCTGTCCTATCCTGGAACTAAAATATGAAATTCCATCATTTACCGTAATAGTAAAACACTAATCACCTAAAATACTGCCACCATGTCAAGCACATACCTTACTGAGAACACACTACCAAGTTACAGCTGAGCTTAGAAAAGGATACTATCCGTACCACGATGTACCAGCTATAAAGAAATTAAATAATTAGCAAACTTGAGCATATGCGGAATTTTGCAAATTCTATACGTACCTACCCACTAAACTGTTTCCTCTCAAATACTAGCAGGAAATGTCCGTAATGCAACCGTCTTCAACTGACACGATGTGGAACTGAAATCAAAAATACGCTTAACCAAGCAATATCTTTCAGTGACATGCTATGACATTCTGGCCCTCAAACGTACCCGATATAGACTGTATCCTCGGACTGGTATGATTTATGTCTGATCCTACTCAAGGCGTGACCACTTGTTCTTGCTCTGAAACTGATTAATAAAACACGTATATGACTATGTGTATATACCTGTTCCCCCAACCCCATTTTTTTTTTTTTAAACAAACCTTAACACAACGACACCTGAGTATACCCCGGCCGACAGACCTGATAATTGAAATACCTACAAACAAACAAAATGAATTCTTACAGGCACCTAATGCCACTACTCCTTATATACTATAATGCGTATAAATTCTCAACAAAACAATCGCTGTACGAATCTGTGCGTATAACGTATCAGTAAGTAAAATGTATATACGTAGAAAACGTAGTATCGGTAGTACGCAAGAGCTAACTACTGGTTATTTGAACGTATGCTTTTGGTGTAGTGTTGTCTCAACCTGTCCTGTTTGTATGTAGAAGCAGTATTATCGTAGTTGTATACTTGTAAATATGCGCAGTTTAATAGTGATTATATTCTTGTGTATAGGAGGCAGTATTATAGTAGTTATATCCTTGTATATAGGAGCAGTATTATAGTAGTTATATTCTCGTATATAGGAGCAGTATTATAGTAGTTATATTCTTGTATATAGGAGAAGTATTATAGTAGTTATATTCTTGTATATAGGAGCAGTATTAAAATAGTTATATTCTTGTATATAGGCGCAGTATCATAGTAGATATATTTTTATCTAGGAGCAGTATTATAGCAGTTATACTCTTGTATATAGGAGCAGTATTATAGTAGTTATATTCTTGTATATAGGAGCAGTATTATAGTAGTTATATCCTTGTATATAGGAGCAGTATCATGGTAGATATATTTTTATATCTAGGAGCAGTATTATAGCAGTTATACTCTTGTATATAGGAGCAGTATTATAGTAGTTATATTCTTGTATATAGGAGCAGAATTGTAGTGATCATATACCTGTATATAGGAGGCAGTATTATAGTAGCTACATTCCTGTATGCAGGGAGCACCACCACAGCGGCTATACTGCTGCACACATGAGCAGCACCGCAGTGGCCACGTTCCTGCACACAGGAGCAGAACCACAGCAGTTCTATCCTTGCACACAGGAGCAGCACCGCAGGATGTTGCCTGCCAAATCTAAGTGCTGCCCGCGACTCTCCCTGGTTCGTAGTGGGAGCTTGTAGCGTGGCCGTTATGTGGCTGAATATACTGTATGTCGCAATCCCCATAAATAGAAAAGGTTTGAGCTGAACGAGAGATCTCCGGGACTTGCGGCACCTACCTATGGAGTAGGTAGTCCCAGAAACGACTCCCGATCCGCCCCAGGTGCTTACCGGACACGCTGCCACCGCTTGTCTCACTGCGCTGCGAGTCCCGCTCGGCTCCCGTCCTCCTACTAACTTCCGGTCAGCTGATCGCAGTCAGCTGACGAATGAAGAACCCGCGGCGTCATTGTGGTAGCTGCCGCGGGTTCTTATAGTCATCCCGCTCCTCCCACAAACTCAGGCAGACTACGTCTGCCTTACCACATACCAGTCAAAGTCAAGGCAGGGAAACCTTGAAATGGCATGGTAACGCATGAATAACATGGCGACGCATGAGTTAGCATGGTGACGCCTATGATAGAATAGTGATGCATAATATAGTACCGGGACACATGTAATAGCACCGTGACACATGTAATAGCATAGTAACACATGTCATACCATAGTGACGCATATAATGCACAGTGACACATGTAATACCATAGTGACGCATATAATGCACAGTGACACATGTAATAGCATAGTGACACATATAATGCACAGTGACACATGTAATAGTATAGTTACGCATATAATGCACAGTGACACATGTAATAGTATAGTTACGCATATAATGCATAGTGACACATAACAGCATAGTGACGCATGTAATAGCATAGTGATGTATATAATGCACAGTTACACATGTAATAGCATAGAGACGCATATAATGCACAGTGACCCATGATGTACACAGTGACACATGTAATAGCATAGTGACGCATGTGACAGCATGGTGACGCATGTAACAGAATATTGACACATGTAACAGCATAGTGACACACCTAACAGAATAGTGACACACGTAACAGCATAGTGACACACGTAACAGCATAGTGACACACGTAACAGCATAGTGACACACATAACAGCATAGTGACACACATAACAGCATAGTGACACACATAACAGCATATTGACAGATATAACAGCATAGTGATGCATGTAACAACATAGTGACGCATGTAACAGCATAGTGACGCATGTAACAGCATAGTGACGCCTGTAACAGCATAGTGACGCATGTAACAGCATAGTAACACACGTAAAAGCAGTTTTGCATGTAACAGCATAGTGACTCATGTAATACCATAGTGATGCATATAATGCACAGTGTCACATGTAATAGCATAGTTACGCAAATAATGCACAGTGACACATGTAATAGTATAGTTACGCATATAATGCACAGTGACACATATAACAGCATAGTGATGCACGTAACAGCATAGTGATATATATAATGCACAGTAACACATGTAATAGCATAGTCACACATGTAATGCACAGTGACCCAAGTAATAGCATAGTTACGTATATAATGCACAGTGACACATGTAATGGCATAGTGACACATATAATGCACAGTGACACATGTAATAGTATAGTTACGCATATAATGCACAGTGACACATGTAATAGTATAGTTACGCATATAATGCATAGTGACACATAACAGCATAGTGACGCATGTAATAGCATAGTGATGTATATAATGCACAGTTACACATGTAATAGCATAGAGACGCATATAATGCACAGTGACCCATGATGTACACAGTGACACATGTAATAGCATAGTGACGCATGTGACAGCATGGTGACGCATGTAACAGAATATTGACACATGTAACAGCATAGTGACACACCTAACAGAATAGTGACACACGTAACAGCATAGTGACACACGTAACAGCATAGTGACACACATAACAGCATAGTGACACACATAACAGCATAGTGACACACATAACAGCATAGTGACACACATAACAGCATATTGACAGATATAACAGCATAGTGATGCATGTAACAGCATAGTGACGCATGTAACAGCATAGTGACGCATGTAACAGCATAGTGACGCATGTAACAGCATAGTGACACACGTAAAAGCAGTTTTGCATGTAACAGCATAGTGACTCATGTAATACCATAGTGATGCATATAATGCACAGTGTCACATGTAATAGCATAGTTACGCAAATAATGCACAGTGACACATGTAATAGTATAGTTACGCATATAATGCACAGTGACACATATAACAGCATAGTGATGCACGTAACAGCATAGTGACATATATAATGCACAGTAACACATGTAATAGCATAGTCACACATGTAATGTACAGTGACCCAAGTAATAGCATAGTTACGTATATAATGCACAGTGACACATGTAATGGCATAGTGACGCATGTAATGCACAATGACGCATGTAATAACAGTGACACATATAATGCACAGTGACACATGTAATAGCATAGTGACACATGATGTACCCAGTGACACATGTAATAGCACAGTGACACATGTAATGCACAGTGACGCATGTAATAACAGTGACGCATATAATGAACAGTGACACATGTAATAGCATAGTGGCACATGTAATGCACAGTGACACATGATGTACACAGTTACACATGTAATAGCATAGTGACACATGTGACAGCCCAGTGACGCACCTAACAGCATAGACACAAGTAACAGCATAGTGACACACGTAACAGCATAGTGACGCATGTAACAGCATAGTGACTCATGTAACAGCATAGTGACTCATGTAATAACATAGTGATGCATATAATGCACAGTCACACATATAATATCATAGTGATGCATATAATGCACAGTGACACATGTAAATGCATAGTGACGCATTTAATGCACAGTGACACATGTAATAGCATAGATACGCATATAATGCACAGTGACACATGTAACAGCACAGTGACGCATATAATAGCATAGTGACACATATAATGCACAGTGACGCATGTTATAGCAGTGACGCATATAATGCACAGTGACACATGTAATAGCATAGGGACGCATGTGACAGGATAGTGATGCATGTGACAGCATATTGACACACTATGCTGTTACATGTGTCAATATGCTGTTACGTGTGTCAATTTGCTGTTACGGGTGTCAATTTGCTGTTACATGCGTCACTATGCTATTACATGTGTCTCTGTGTACATCATGTGTCACTGTGCATTACATGCGTCACTATGCTATTACATGTGTCACAGTGCATTATATGTATCACTAATAACATAGTGATGCATGTAATGTACGTTGACAAATGTAATAGCATAATGACGCATGTAATACACAGTGACACATGTAATAGCATAGTGATGCATATAATGCACAGTGACACATGTAATAGCTAGTGTTGCTCGCGAATATTCGCAATTCGAATATTATTCGCGAATATCGCATATTCGCGAATTCGCGAATTTCGCGAATATAGCGCTATATATTCGTAATTACGAATATTCGTTTTTTTTTTTTTTTTTTTTTTCTTCACAGTACACATCACAGTGATCACCCCTCTCTGCTTCCAGCTTGTGTGGTGTAAAGAAGGCTGTAATACTACTGTGTGAGACTGGCGTGCGAAAATTCGCATATGCGAAAATTAGTATATGCGACAATTCGCATATGCGAAAATTAGCATATGCTAATTTTCGCATAAGCGAATTTCCACACATGCTAATTTTCGCATGCGCGTATTTTCGCGTACGCGAAAATAAAACGAGAATATAACGAATATGCGAATATTCGCGAATATATGACGAATATTCGTCCATATATTCGCGAATATTCGCGAATTCGAATATGGCCTATGCCGCTCAACACTAGTAATAGCATAGTGACGCATATAATGCACAGTGATGCATGTAATAACACAGTGATGCATGTAATGCACAGTGACACATGTAATAACACAGTGACGCATGTAATGCACAGTGACACATGTAATAACATAGCGACGCATGTAATGCACAGTGACATATGTAATAACATAGTGACGCATGTAATGCACAGTGACACATGTAATAACATAGTGACACATGTAATGCACAGTGTCACATGTAATAGCATAGTGATACATGTAATAACAGTGACGCATGTAATGTACAGTGACACACATAGCATATTGACGCATGTAATAGCATAGTGATGCATGTAACAGCATGATAATGCATGTAATAGCATGTACAAAACAAATAGAGAAACATAGCCTCACATCCACCATTTGTATTTTGATCTACTTGCTTCTCAGCATAATTTCAAAAACAAACAGTATACATTTTGATCAAAAAGTACAAGCCCACTCACCACATCAAGGCCACCTACCCAGAGTGGGTCCCTAACCTAACACTGGCATAGTGCCGGTAGTGGTTGGGCAGCAGTGGAGCTGCCTGGCCACTGGGTTTTTCCCCCTGTGGGCATGGTGTCTCAGAGGCAGTGGTTGCCGCCCGGCGCTACGCCAGTCTTAGGTTAGGGACCCACTCTGACTAGGTGGCCTTGACGTGGCGAGTGGGCTTGTACTTTTTGATCAAAATATATACTGACAACCTGTTAGTTTTTAAAATGATGCTGAGGAGCAAGTAGATCAAAATACAAATGGTGGCTGTGCGGCTGTGTTTCTCTATTTGTGTTTTGATGTAATGCATGGTGATGCATTTAATAGCACGATAACACGTACTAGGAATGGTGCTGTATGCCAAGTGTATCCGACAGCATTGTAAAGTAATATATGGCTGGTGTAGTAATGTATACATTGAAAGGTGATGAACGCATAGCAAGGTAATGGTGTATTTGTAGTAACATTTGAGTTGTTTACGCATACACAGTAAAATGAAATGACAACTTATCCAAGCACTGAAAGGGGGACGACATACTCTCAGAGACAGAGCATGTCCAACACTGCAACATTTGAGGGGCACAGCAGGCTGCAGTAGAACTTAACAACCGAATCCAAAGCAGCGAGTGATGCAAAGATTACTGGCACCTAATTTGAAACTGCTGAAAACTGCACCGACACTTAGAGTTATGCCCTCTCATGATTCCATAAGTAAAATCAAACCTCCGCCAGCGGATGACCCCCCGCCTTTAGGAGCTCCCTATTAGCTTATTAAGAACCTAGGCCAGTGTTTCCCAACTGGAGTGCCTCCAGCTGTTGCAAAGCTACAGATCCCAGCATGCCCGGACAGCTGAAGCCAAAGAAATACAGCTATACCTGCCATCAACCCAGCTTGATTTTAACCCAAAGCCCACACACTGCCTGTAACCATGACAGCCAAAGCCCCTAGTTAATGTGACGTCCCTGCCATCACCCCCCTGCCAGAGCATGTTCACAAGCTCCGTTCTTCTCGTGGACTTTGCTGGCTGCTGAATACTATCTGTTACACCTGCTCCTGAATGCTGCCGAGTAGCTGAATCTGAACCAGAGCTCCCGCCAACAGGAACGCAAGCCGTGATGACGTCAGTGTAGGAGACGACCTGAGTGCTTTAAGTAGGGACAGTAGCCCCTCCCACAACAGGTGTGAAAGCCTAACACACCAGTGACACATCAGACATAATTGAGGATGACGTCAACTGCTACCTGTGAGTGCGGTGTAAATGAGTTGCCCCTCCCACAAATATGGATAATTTAGCCTAACACATATACATTTCATTGCTACAATTTCACATTCTACATCTGGATTTTTTAGATTATACTTTCATTGTTATTTGTTTCACCAACTGTATATAAAGCAATTGAGGTAATAACATTTTTTTAACACTTTTCTTCATTTTGGTTATGCCTAGGTATGTAGCTTTAAGAGACACCACTTTAGATTTAGTAATACAAATGCAATTTAGCTTTTTGCCAAGTTAAAGTCCCTATGGCTCCAATAACATTGAGATTCAGATATCTGCATTCCACGCATACTTTGACATTTGCATTTCTGTAGTGATATTGTAATTTATATTAGTCAGTTCAGTTACCTACTGATCCAACAGGTAAATAGAAATGAAGTACACATGTAGCACTCACCGTATAGTCATATGCTTACCCTTGTATAAAAATGACATCCACTATTACAATATGACAATTCTTTAGACCTTTCTATTATTCCACTGTGCACAGGACATGTAGACTACACATATCCAGTAGACACTACAAAGACATCCAAAGAATCCACTTACCTATGTAGAAGTTAGTTACTGTCCTCATCTGTTTGTGCTTGGAAATCACATAAATAACCAAAGAATTTCCAGCAAGTCCCACTACCATAAGCATAGCAAAAAAGAGGGGTACAAGCCAGGCATCCACCAGCAAGGGAGGTTTTGGGGGCTCCCTTATTTCATCTGAGATGTTGGCACATGGGTACAGCAAAAGCCCCATACAAGAGTCATTAAAGAATAAGGCAGAGTAGTTATCCATCAAAGCTCTAATAGATAAGTCCTGCTGAATTTCAGGCTGCAGAGATGGAAAAGACATTTATCCAGCAAGAGGTACAAGAAAGGTAGAAGAACTTGATGGGAGCAGTCACTGTAGGTCCAGTGGTGCATTTGTCCTGATACTTGGTATTGCCATCTGCCTGGTTGACCAAGAACTGATCGCTGATTCCCTCACTGCATGTGGATAGTCAGACTGGAGAGAATGCACCAGCTACAGTGATGTATGAGCAGAATTCTTCTCTCTCCCCCTAGGAGTAAATGGAGGGTAAGGCACAGGAATGGCAGGAGCTGCAGGCTGATAGTTAGGACTTGGAGCTGTCCTTTCAGCACCACAGTAATGAGCTCAGAGCTATAGAGTAAGAAATACAACTCCCACTCTCTCCTAGTTACAGCACTTCAACAGCTATTGTAGACAACCTATTACTTATACACTGATATTTCTCTAGCCTCATTGCCAACAACAATATAGCTGAACGTGTGACTGACACTAAGAGACTATTACATAGTCCACAGACCATTAAGGCATCATGGATTTCCTGATTCTTTTGTGTCACTTTCTTATATGTTGACTATGTCTGTATTGCAAAAATCTCCTATTTCGAACAGATGCTAGACTTTTTTTTTTAATTGTTAATACCATATAAATACTAAGTATATATTGGGAGATTGTTTAAGTACAGGGATCCCTCAACTTACAATGGCCTCAACATACAATAGTTTCAATATACAATGGTCTTTTCAGGACCATCGTAACTTGAAACCAGACTCAACATACAATGCTATGGAATCTGCCAAACGTGTCAAGGGCTGGAAGAACCGACCAATCAGAATGGACATTTCACAGGTAAAACCTGTGTATTCCTAAAGTGCATGCACTGACTGGTGTCTGGTAGCGCCTCCTACAGTACAAGGAGGTACTACATGTTTTGTACTCTTTACCTGTGTCAGAGTTAGCTGCTCCTTTGGACATCAGGTGAGGGCGGCTCCATTTTACTTTTTTTTAGGACATTGCGTTTTCTGTACAGGACCCTGAAGAAGCTTCTGTCCTCTACATAGACCAGTTTTTCCCAAAGAGGGTGCCTCCAGCTGTTGCAAAACTACAACTCTCAGCATGCTGGGAGTTGTAGTTTTGCAACAGCTGGAGGCACCCTGGCTGGGAAACACTGGTTCAGTGCATGCTGGGAGTTGTTGTTTTGCAACAGCTGGAGGCACCCTGCTTGGGAAACACTGTATCAGTGCATGCTGGGAGTTGTAGTTTTGCAACAGCTGGGGGCACCCAGGTTAGGAAACACTGGTTCAGTGCAGGCTGGGAGTTGTAGTTTTGCAACAGCTGGAGGCACTCTGGTTGGGAAACACTGACATAGACAGTGATTTACAGCTCCCAGCAGATCTTTCTTACTTTTATGTGTAATGATTTGCTTTATCTGTATTAGTTATCTACTTATTTATCTTTAATCTTCACTTTTTCCTATTTTGGATGACATTTTGGGGCTTCAGAACCAATTACCCGGTTTCCATAGAGATATGGTCTCAACATACAATGGTCTCAACATACAATGGTCGTCCTAGAACCAATTAATATTGTAACTTGAGGGACCACTGTATTATCACTTCAGATGATTGATCCTGTTACACTGACTGAAAAAAATAATCAAAACTAGAACTAGAATTGATTCATGTAATACAATAAAGGTGTTGCTTCCTGCATAGATAAGAATATTTACAAACAATGAAATGATACATTTCAAAACATAAATAAACAGTTTCATAATCTATAAATTCTATCATTTGTTATATTTGCAGGCAGTTTATGGACTTGCCTGATTTGTAACAACACTTATGCATTATAGAACTGCATGTCAAGTGAACGCCTACTAATCTGTTATTGGGATCATTTATTGATGATCTTGCTAATGCTCAAAGCTAAACCACATTTATTTATTTATTTTTGCAAGTTTATCATTTAATATTTATTTAGAAAGAAATATAAAAATCAATTGGATGAAGTGGAGACCTCTTTACATTTTTGATTTATTCCTTTCTGATTAAGATATTGTATCAGAAATAAGAGATATTCAAATATATTTAAGATGTGTATCTACTATAGATGCTCAGAACCCCCATAAGGAGGCTTTTTGCCTCCGTAAATGATAAGCAATTGTTTTCCATTGGTGGTTTAGTCTGGGCAAGTGGATAGGTGAGAAAATCAACTGCCTAGTGTTAGGATTCGGCAGGCTGGATGTGGATCCTCTGTGTCAGCGAGGGATTGGCGTGGACCGTACCGGTGGACCGAGTCTAAGCTGCTACTGGTATTCACCAGTGCCCGCCGCAAAGCGGGACGGTCTTGCAGCGGCGGTAGCAACCAGGTTGTATCCACCGGTAACGTCTCAACCTCGCTGACTGCTGAGAAGATGTGGGACAGGAGGACTAGACAGAGGCGAGGTCAGACGTAGCAGAAGGTCAGGGCAGGTGGCAAGGTTCGTAGTCAATGGTAACGGCAGAAGGTCTGGAAACACTGGTAAGGCAATCACAGGAAACGCTTTCACTAGGCACAAGGGCAACAAGATCCGGCAATGCTGGGAAGGGGAAGTGAGGTTATAAAGGCGTGGAGCAGGTGGGAGCTAATGACACTGATTGGGCCAGGCACCAATCATTGGTGCACTGGCCCTTTAAATCTTAGAGAGCTGGCACGCGCGCGCCCTAGGGAGCGGAGCCGCGCGAGCGCCAGGACATGACAGCCGGGGACCGGGACAGGTAAGTGGATTGGAATGCGATCCGCGAGCGGGCGCGTCCCGCTATGCGAATCGCATCCCCGTCGTCAGTGTCAGTGCAGCGCTCCCGGTCAGCGGGTCTGACCGGGGCGCTGCAGAGAGGGGAACGCCGCGAGCGCTCCGGGGAGGACCTGGAGCGCTCGGCGTAACACCTAGAACATACTGTAGCTGTTTTCTTTGAATTCATTGCTTCAGTAGGAGCCCCAGGCAGTGTTCCTATTAATCCCATTTACCAAGAAAATGCAGCTACAGTGTCTAATGACATCTGCACAACAAGTAATAAAGGAAACAATCATAATGCAGTAACCCATGACATGTCTGTCTTATGGTTGATGTGATATGCATAGTAAATACGCAAAATATAATGAACATTTCTGAAATCTGAGGGATTGTAAAGGTGCAATAAGAAACACTGCTGTCATTTTTTCCATGCCATTTATAGGAAGTCTTTCAGCTCATTTTGTTCAAAAGGGCAGCAGACATCCTTACACAGATGAAAGTATTCATCTAAATGATAACATACCACTGCTGCAGTATCAGTTGAAATAATGACTTATAGAACCCCCTTAACTGAGCGGCACTAGTGTCCAGGAGGCAGAGCCAAGTTGCCTAAGTCCTGCAGTATCAATCACATCCGTCCTTTTTTTTTTTATTGACTCTAAGATCTGCACCTCATTCACACTACAAAATATCTGCCTGGAGAAATTCTGGGTGAACATTCAATGCACAGTAGGTTCTGCCTAAATCAATCGGCGCTGGGCTTGTTAGAACAGAAGTGGCATACCATCTATAAAGGCAAACCATATAACTACTGTAGGGGCCATTTGGCTTTGCCCCCTACCACACCAGATGAATTGCAGGCAAATAGAAATGATGGGCTCATGACTACCATCGGCAGCAGGAAGGGGGTAGTAGTGCTTCCCTTGCTTCAAAAGGGACCTAAAAGGGCATAAAATGTGTGTGCTGCCTCCTCTACACAAAGTTGTAAGTAGAGAGAGAGAGAAAATGGGGAAATGGAGCAGTTGCCCATAGCAACGAATCAGATCAGTTATTTTCTGTTTTCTGTTGAAAAATTAAAGCAGCAATCTTATTGGTTGCTATGGTCAACTACAACCCTCTTCTTCTACACAGGTTTTGATAAATATCTCCCAAAAATAATTTCACAGAAAGAATGCAGTCACTAATGCCGTAGCGGACCAAAATGATAATTTTACTCCCGAATATCAAATAGTTTGGAACAATGTATGAGGTAAAAAAAAAAATGAAAAGAATAGAATGAAAGGTGCACTTAACATAAAAAAACTAAACTTAAAATGTTTCTGTAGTATGAAAAAAACTATTAGTGTTGTGTAATGTACTGAAAAATGCACATAAAGAATACCTGTCACCAAGCTAAACTTTTAATATATTGTTCCTAATTTAATTATAAGACACTTTGCCATTTACTTGCTGTTAAAATTCTCAACCTTTACATGTTATGTTATTTTAATATGATTAAAAAACAGCCACTAGGTGGCTGTTTTTTTCTCTGTGCCAGTCAAATAGTTTGGTCTCCTCCCGGCCTGGCAGAAGTCCTAACTCAGGAAATTCATGCGGGGCATGGTGAGGCACAGCTCTCGCAAGTGTCAGTGACATCGCGCCTGCTGGGGAATGCCCACTTGCTCCTCCTGAGAGCTCACACAATGTGAGCAAGGAGAAAGGTAGGATACAGAGTTTTTTAAAGCTCGGAAATTTTTTTTTAAGGGCAGGACGGGTGTTAGGAGTAGTTTTGGAATATAATCTGAGTCAGTTTAGAAAATATGGTTTGATGACATATGCTTTTTAACCCCTTAAGGACCAAGGGTGTACAGGTACGCCTTTGCTCCCTGGTACTTAAGGACCAAGGGCGTACCTGTACGCCCGTGGGAATTTCGGTCCCCACCGCATGCCGGGCAGGGACCGGACCGGGCTGACTGCTGATATCGATCAGCAGTCACCCCGCGCAAATGCCCAGGGGGGGTCATAAGACCCCCCCCCATATCGGCGATCGGCGCAAATCACAAGTGAATTCACACTTGCGATTTGCGCAATTCCGGGTCATTATGGGTCTATGGTGACCCGGAAAATAAGGGGGATCGCGGTTGTCCAAGACACCCACGATACCCCTGAAGGGATAGGAGTGAGGTGGCAAGGGTGCCACCCCTTCTATCCCTGCTATTGGTGGTCTAGACGCGACCACCAATAGCAGATCGGGGGTTAACTTTCGTTTTCCCCGTCCTGCCCACCCACAATAGGCGCGGCAGAACGGGGAACCGAAGGGGACCGGGCGCCGAAGATCCACTTACCCCTTCGGAGGCTGTGGGCGACGATCGGTGTGGGAGATCGGCGGGCGGCGATGTCGTGCAGCAGGCTCCCTGGATCCGACGGAAGCCGGTAAGTTGCCTAGCAACAGCTGGAGGGCTACAGTCCAAGACCACTATACAGTGGTCTCTATACTGTAGCACTCCAGATGTTGCAAAACTACAACTCCTAGCATGCCCACACAACTGTTTGCTGCCTGGGCATGCTGGGATTTGTAGTTTTGCAACATCTGGAGGGCCACAGTTCGCAGTGGTCTCTATACTGTAGCTCTCCAGATGTTGCAAAACTGCAAATCCCAGCATGCTGGGAGTTGTAGTTGCGATCCCTCATGCCCTTCGGCGATCAGTACATGCTGGGAGTTGTAGTTTTGCAACAGCTGGAGGCACACTAGTTGGAAAACCTTCAGTTAGGTTCTGTTATCTAACTCAATATTTTCCAACCAAACTGAAGGTTTTCCAACCAGTGTGCCTCCAGCTGTTGCAAAAGTACAACTCCCAGCATGCACGGTCTGTCAGTACATGCTGGGAGTTGTAGTTTTGAAACTGCTGGAGGTTTGCCCCCCCCCCCCCCCCCCCATGTGAATGTACAGGGTACATTCACAAAGGCAGGTTTACAGTAAGTTTTCTGCTTCAAGTATGAGCTGCAGCAAATTTTTTGCCGCAGCGCAAACTCCTAGCAGGGAACTCACTGTAAACCTCCCCCAGTGCAAATGTACCCTAAAAACACTACACTACACTAACACAAACTAAAGGTTAAAACACTACATATATACCCCTTACACTGTCCCCCCCCCCCCCCCAAAATAAAAATTAAAAGCGTATTGTACGGCAGTGTTTCCAAAACGGAGCCTCCAGCTGTTGCAAAACAACAACTCCCAGCATTTCTGAACAGCCACTGACTGTCCAGGCATGCTGGGAGTTTAGCAACAGCTGGAGGCACCCTGTTGGGGAATCACTGGCGTAGAATACCCCTATGTCCACCCCTACGCAATCCCTAATTTAGTCCTCAAATGCGCATGGCGCTCTCTCACTTCAGAGCACTGTCGTATTTCAAGGAAACAGTTTAGGGCCACATATGGGGTATTTCCGTACTCAGGAAATATATATTTTGGGGGGCTTTTTCTCCTTTTATCCCTTGTGAAAAGGAAAAGTTGGGGTCTACACCAGCCTGTTAGTGTAAAAAAAAAAATGTTTTACACTAACATGCTGGTGTTGCCCCATACTTTTTATTTTCACAAGAGGTAAAAGGAAAAAAAGACCCCCAAAATTTGGAACCCAATTTCTCCGGAGTACCGAAATGTGGGCGTAAAATGATCTGCGGACGCACAACAAGGTTCAGAAGTGAGAGCGCACTATGTACATTTGAGGCCTAAATTGGTGATTTGCACAGGGGTGGTAAATTTTACAGCAGTTCTGACATAAACGCAAAAAAAATAAATGCCGACATGTGACCCCATTTTGGAAACTACACC
This sequence comes from Hyla sarda, assembly GCF_029499605.1. Taxonomy (NCBI): domain Eukaryota; kingdom Metazoa; phylum Chordata; class Amphibia; order Anura; family Hylidae; genus Hyla; species Hyla sarda. The sequence continues at coordinate 294,316,271 of NC_079189.1, forward strand.
CCTCACGGAATGTAACAAGGGGTATAGTGAGCCTTAACACCCCACAGGTGTTTGACAAATTTTCGTTAAAGTTGGATGGGAAAAAGAAAAAAACATTTTTTTTCACGAAAATGCTGGTGTTACCCTAAAGTTTTCATTTTCACAAGGGAAAATAGGAAAAAAGCCCCCCAAAATTTGTAGCCCCATTTCCTCTGAGTAAGAACGTAACCCATATGTGGATGTAAAGTGCTCTGCTGGCGCACTACAATGCTTAGAAGAGAAGAAGCACCATTGGGATTTTGAAGAGAAAATGTGTCCGGAATTGAAGGCCACGTGTATTTACAAAGCCCCCATAGTGCCAGAACAATGGACCCCACAACATGTGACCCCATTTTGGAAACTACACCCCTCACGTAATGTAATAAGGGTGCAGTGAGCATTTATTCCCCACAGGTGTCTGACAGATTTTTTGGAACAGTGGTCTGTGAAAATGAAAAAAAAATTTTCTCATTTGCTCAGCCCACTGTTCCAAAGATCTGTCAAATGCCAGTGGGGTGTAAATGTTCACTGCACCCCTTATTAAATTCTGTGAGGGGTGTAGTTTCCAAAATGGGGTCACATGTGGGGAGGTCCACAGTTCTGGCACCACAGGGGGCTTTTTTAAACGCATATGGCCCCTGACTTCCATTCCAAACAAATTCACTCTTCAAAAGCTCAATGGCGCTCCTTCTCTTCTGAGCATTGTAGTGGAGTATTTCCATACTCAGAAGAAATGGGGTTACAACTTTTAGGGGTAATTTTTTCCTATTACCCCTTGTAAAAATGTAAAATTTGGGGAAAACCAGCATTTTAGTGAAAAAAATTTTTTTTTTTCATTTACACATTCAACTTTAACAAAAAGTCATGAAATACCTGTGAGGTGCTAAGGCTCATTGTACCACTTGTTACGTTCCTTGAGGGGTGTAGTTTCCAAAATGGTATGCCATGTGGGGGGTTTTCTGCTGTTATGGCACCAAAGGGGCTTCCTAAATGTGACATGCCCCCCAAAAATCATTTCAGAAAAACTCACTCTCCAAAATCCCATTGTCGCTCCTTCCCTTCTGAGCCCTCTACTGCGCCCGCCGAACACTTGACATACACATATGAGGTATTTCCTTACTGGAGAGAAATTGGGTTACAAATTTTGGGGGATTTTTCTCCCATTACCCTTTGTAGAAATGGTAAATTTGGGGAAAAAAACTGCACTTTAGTGAAAAAAATGTTTTTTTCATTTACACATCTGAATTTAACGAAAAGTCGTTAAACACCTGTGGGGTGTTAAGGCTCACCGGACCCCTTGTTACGTGCCTTGAGGGGTGTAGTTTCCAAAATAGTATGCCATGTGCTTTTTTCTGCTGTTCTGTACCAAAGGGGCTTCCTAAATGTGATATGCCCCCAAAAACCATTTCAGCAAAATTCACTCTCCAAAATCCCATTGTCGCTCCTTCCCTTCTGAGCCCTCTACTGCGCCCGCCGAACTCTTGACATACACATATGAGGTACTCGAGAGAAATTCGGTTACAAATTTTGGGGGGCTTTTTCTCCTTTTACCCCTTGTAAAATTTCAAAAACTGGGTCTACAAGAACATGCGAGTGTAAAAAATGAAGATTTTGAATTTTCTCCTTCACTTTGCTGCTATTCCTGTGAAACACCTAAAGGGTTAACAAACTTACTAAATGTCATTTTGAATACTTTGAGGGGTGCAGTTTTTATAATGGGGTAAATTATGGGGTATGTCTAATATGAAGGCTCTTCAAATCCACTTCAAAACTGAACTGGTCCCTGAAATATTCCGATTTTGAAAATTTTGTGAAAAATTGGAAAATTGCTGCTGAACTGTTAAGCCCTCTGATGTTTTCCAAAAGTAAAAACATGTCAACTTTATGATGCAAACATAAAGTAGACATATTGTATTTGTGAATCAATATATCATTTATTTGGAATGTCTATTTTCCTTACAAGCAGAGAGCTTCAAAGTTAGAAAAATGCAAAATTTTCAATTTTTTCATCAAATTTTTGAATTTTTCACCAAGAAATAATGCAAGTATCGACAAAAATGTACCACTAACATAAATTAGAATATGTCACGAAAAAACTTTCTCGGAATCAGTATGAAAAGTAAAAGCATCCCAGAGTTATTAATGCTTAAAGTGACAGTGGTCAGAATTGCAAAAAATGCTCCTGTCCTTAGGGTTATAATGGGCTCCGTCCCAAGGAGTTAACCTGCTTAACTGCATTACCTTTATGCTGGATTACTGGATTTAAGACTCTTCTGCGGTATCACAATTTTTTATATTTTTAAAATCATTGATATTTTTTTAAATCATTGCTCCTTTTTTCTCCACACAAGGGCCCTGTGTAAGGAGTTATTGTTACCTATTTAGTTATTATTGTCATGTCTAAGATATTTTATTAGCGGATATTCTATATGAATATACATGAATAAATACAATTTGTTTTCATCATAAATCTGAAGCACAGTTCCAATCCTTTATATATATTATCATCATGTATCAGTTTTTCTGGTATTAGTCTAGAGGTGAATGGGACCCCTATATATTTATTTTATTTTAATCACATTTGTACTTTGCGGTGTAAGTACTATCCATTCATACCTCGACTATTTTTTTTTGTGAGCTGCACTTCCACATATTTTTTTTCTATAGATATGTAAATTACTTCTATTAAAAAATCTTAATCCTTTCAGTACTTATCAGATGCTGCATGCTCCACAGGAAGTTGAGTTGTTCTTTTCAGTCTGACTACAGTGCTCTCTGCTTGCACCTCTGTCTGTGTCAAGAACTGTCCAGAGTAGGAGCTAATCCCGATAGCAAACCTATCCTGCTCTGGAAAGTTCCTGATACAGACAGAGGTTTCAACAAAGAGCACTGTGGTCAGGCTGAAAAGAACAACTCAACTTCCTGTGGAGCATACAGCAGCTGATAAGTACTGGAAGGATTAAGATTTTTTATTGAAGTCATTTACAAATCTGTTTAACTTTCTGGAGCTAGTTGATTTAAAAAAAAAATTGTTTTCCACCGGAGTACCCATTTAATAATATTTATTTTATACTTTGTACAAAAGCTTTTGTTGGTAATGACAGCTTCAAGACGCCTCATGTATGGAGAAACTAGTCGCATGCATTGCAGTCTTCACATCTTGAAGGTTCTTTCCATAGATTTTCATTGGGATTTAAGTCAGGTGATTGGCTGGGCCTTTCTAGTAGCTTTATTTGCTTTGTTTAAAAAGATTTGAAAGTTTCCTTGCTGAAATGTCCACCTTCATTTCATCTTCATCATTCTGGTAGATGGCAGCATATTTGTCAATATTGTCTCCATAAATGTTCACATTTATCCTTCCTTCAATGCTTACTGTTTTCTTTGAGATAACGGTACCTGCTCATTCCAGATCTTTTCGAAGCTCTCCACAAGTGGTCTTTGGCTTTTGGACAACTCTTCTGATTACTTCAGTATTATGGCTTAATAGTGCTCACTGGAACATATAGAAGCTAAGAAATGCTTGTGTAACCAACGCCATTGTTATGTTTTGTAATAATTAGGTTGAGAAGGTCTTGAGACAGCTCTTCGCTTTTACCTATCATGAGATGTGTCTTGTGTGACACCTAGGCGATGAAACCTTTCTATAAGTCATCACTTGGGACTGAACCAGTTAATAATAATAAAATAGTGACGTGGTCAATACTTATTTTACCCGCTGTATGAATTCAAAATGCATGCATGTTTATAGGAAAATTAGGTGAAATAGCTAATGGTCAAAATAGCCAGAATTGCTGTGCTTTATTCACCTCATTTACCAAAAATAAATTTAAAAACAACCTTAAGATTGCATAAATAGGAACTACAGCTATAGACAGAAAAATAAAAAAGTTATAGGGGCCAGAATATGGCAATACAAAGCAATTAAAAAAAGTTTTTTTCTTAAAGTAATAAAACATAATAAAACCCCATATACATTAGGTATTACTAATTGTACTTACCACTCAAATAAATGGTAATATATTATAATGTTTAAAAACAGGACCTTTCAAAAGATGCAAAATTGCATTTTATTTTTAAAATCCAAAATGCTGAATGGAGCGGGATCCTAACGCTATCCCACTACCTGGCGGCCCTCAGCTTATTTCAGTTACCGTATTTATCGGGGTGTACCACGCACCGGCCTATAACACGCACCCTCATTTTACCAAGGATATTTGGGTAAGAAAAGTTTTCTACCCAAATATCCTTGGTAAAATGAGGGTGCATGTGTATACGCGGACCCGACCCCGGCAACAGGTAATTATACAATTATATATGGGGGAGGCAACGGGGCAGCGGCGCCAGCAATGGATGCCGCTGCCCCTTCTCTCCCCCTGGCTATCGGCACCAGCAATGAGGCAGTGGCACCGATAGCCAGGGGGAGAGAAGGGGTAGCGGCGCCGATAGCAGGGGGAGAGAAGCGGCGGCAGCAGGGCTCTAGACCTCAGGACAGGCAGGGGCAGAGAAACTGGCAGGTCTCAGCACCTGCAAAAGCCGCTGCAGTTCATTGATTTAAAGCGGGTGCTTTAAATCATTGAACTGCAGCGGCTTATCGGCGTATAACACGCAGATAGACTTTAGGCTAAAAAATTTTGCCTAAAAAATGCGTGTTATACGCCGATAAATACGGTATTTAGTTATTGCCAGTTATTATCCCTTTAGATGACTGCCTTTACTTAAAGAGCGCAGGGATTTTTCATTTTTGCATTTTCATTTTTTCCTCCTCACCTTCTAATAGCAATAATGCTTCCAATTTTTCACTTACAGACCCATATGAGGCTTGCATTTTGTGCCACCAATTATACTTTGTAATTACATCACTAATTTAACCACCAAATCTATGATGAAACAAAACAAAATTATTTCTGAGTCAAAATTGGAAAAAAAAAAAACTATTTGTATCCATTGTTCTGGCAGCTGGAGGGCCTACCTAACCCTTATCACTGCTGTGGCTCTTCTATTCATATGTACCAAAAGAGTTCAGATGTGATGAATCAATAAAGGACATATGCCCTGCATTGATCTGTATGAGCTATTTAATGATGGCTCATACAAGTCTTCCAGGGACTAATAAAGTGTTAAATAAAAAAAATAAAAAAAATATTTTACATATTTAAATTAACTCCTTCGATACAAAAAATTTACAGAGATTGCTGCAACAGTTTTTGAATATATAAAGCATATAGAATCAGCATTATTAAAAAAGAAACCTAAGTGCAGTAAAAATAATCACATTACACATTTATAGGAAGTTTGGAAAAAGTCCTAAGAAACAGTATGTAGTAGTGTCATAATAGCTAGAGATGAGCAAATTTTTGAAAACTTTGATTCGACCGATTTGCCAAATTTTCTGAGAAATTTGGTTTAATCCGAATTTATTTGCAGTGAATCACTATTAAAAACGGCTATTTCCAGGCTACAGAGAGCCTCAATTAGGGTTGCCACCCTACCGGTATTTTACCGGCACAGCCGGTAATTTCATTCAGATTCCGGGCTGTGCTGGTAAGTTTGGATGAAAAATACCGGCCATGCAATGGACGGTATTTTTCATTCACTGTCATCACACACTAACCTAAAAAAGCGGCTCCGCTGAGCGCCATGCCGCACCATGCCGCTCAGCACAGCTCCCTGTCTGACTCTGAGGCTGTCCCAGTCTAAAACTTTACCTGGCACTGTGCAATGCTGAGCGGCCAGGCGGGTGGATCTGCGGAGGGACGTTGCGGAAGTGACGTCACTCCGCAGACCCGTGCAGGACGTCACGTCACTCGCCGGCCCGAGACTGAGAGGAGACTGGAGAGGTGCTGCGGTAGTAGGTAAGTGTGTCTGTGTGTGTCTGTTACTATGTGTGTGTCATTGTTTGTGTGTTTATCAGTCAGTGTTTGTGTGTCTGTCAGCCAGTGTGTGTGTGTCTCTAAATTCCACCCCACCCACCCCAATCCCCCTGTGGCAATTCCCCCCCACACCCACACCCAAATTCCATGGGGAAGAGGGGGGGGGGGGTAACTTACTATACCTATGGGGAAGAGAGAGAGGGGGGGGGGTAACTGCCTATACCTATGGGGAAGAGAGAGGGGGGGGGGTAACTGCCTATACATATGGGGAAGAGAGAGGGGGGTAACTTCCTATACCTATGGGGAAGAGAGAGGGGGGTAACTGCCTATACCTATGGGGAAGAGAGAGGGGGGGTAACTGCCTATACATATGGGGAAGAGAGAGGGGGGGGGGTAACTTCCTATACCTATGGGGAAGAGAGAGGGGGGTAACTGCCTATACCTATGGGGAAGAGAGAGGGGGGGTAACTGCCTATACATATGGGGAAGAGAGAGGGGGGGTAACTTCCTATACCTATGGGGAATAGAGAGGGGGGATAACTGCCTATACCTATGGGGAAGAGAGAGGGGGGGGGTAACTGCCTATACATATGGGGAAGAGAGAGGGGGTAACTGCCTACACCTATAGGGAATAGAGAGGGGGGGTAACTGCCTATACCTATGGGGAAGAGAGAGGGGGGGTAACTGCCTATACCTATGGGGAAGAGAGAGGGGGGGGGGGGGGGTAACTGCCTATACCTATGGGGAAGAGAGAGGGGGGGTAACTGCCTATACCTATGGGGAAGAGAGAGGGGGGGGGGTAACTGCCTATACCTATGGGGAAGAGAGAGGGGGGGTAACTGCCTATACATATGGGGAAGAGAGAGGGGGGTAACTTCCTATACCTATGGGGAATAGAGAGGGGGGGTAACTGCCTATACCTATGGGGAAGAGAGGGGGTGACTCTGCCTATACCTATGGGGAAGAGAGGGGGTGACTCTGCCTATAGGGAATGGGGGAGGGGGTGTAACTGCCTATACTTATTGGGGGGCTACCTAACTTATACCTGGATGCCTAACTACTTACCTACATATCTATCTATGTACCTGGCCTTCATACATGGCTGCCTAACTACCTAGCTAGCCCCCTACCTACCTGGCTTGTCACCTACCTACATATCCAGCTTCCTGATCTACCTACCTAGTTACCTATTTACCTGGCTACCTACCTACCTTCCCTTTTACTGTGCAGGACACCAAGGAGGGCATTATTACAGTTTGTGGGCCTATAGATGGGAAGATTGTGTAGAGGAGGGCACTGAAAATATGCAGAGTCTGACATGTTTTCCTGCAAATGTTAGGAGATCCACATGGCGGTCTTATCCGGACGGAGAAGAAAAGGAAAGAGGACGCCGCTGATCAGAAAAGACGTAATTGTGAGTCCCAAAATGTAACTGTAATCACTTATATATGGTGTACAGATCCTGTGTACAGCTGATATCTACCGCCATATGGTCCTGTATATAATCACTTATATGGTGTACACATCCTTTATAGTATACTGGTCTGTGTATAGTGGTTTTATTCAGTACAACATTGTCAGTTTTCCACCTACAGAGCTATATGAGGGCTTTATCGGTATCAATTTGATTTTGATGATTTTTTCATCCTATTTTTTGTTGTTGGTAGTGTGTAGTCACTATTTGGTGAGGTTGTCAAATTGTAAGTTTTATTCTCTAAATGTAATTTTTTTGTGCGATATAGGAAAGTTCCCCCCCCCCCCCCCGCATATATATTGTATCCATCCCATCCCCTGTGCCATTTCTTTACCCCCCCATCCCCCATGCCATTTCTTTACCCCCCTCCCATCCCCATGCCATTTCTTTACCCCCTCCCATCCCCCATGCCATTTCTTTACTCCACTCCCATCCCCCATGCCATTTCTTTACCCCCCTCCCATCCCCCATGCCATTTCTTTACTCCACTCCCATCCCCCATGCCATTTCTTAAACCCCTGATCCCTCGTCCTCTGTGCAATCCACCCCCACATAGCCACACCCACAACCGGTATTTTTCTGAGGGAAAGGTGCCAACCCTAGCCTCAATAGGGGGTGTAGAACAATTTTCTTTGTCGTAACACGCATAGGGAATGTGCTGGGGTAGTGAAATAATACTGTTGTTCAGTATGACATGCAGATCACAGGCATTCGCTATTAGAATCACTGCAACACAGCGGCACAATGACAGAGCCTGGTAATTGGAATGAGCAAACTTTAAATCCTTTTTTGAGGACAAATTGGAAGGCAAGTCTGGTGCCATCAGCCGCGGTAATTCCAGCTCCAACAGCTAGAGGGAGGTTGTGTGTTACCAGAGCTCCAGACTTCCAGGAACTAGGCCAAAGCCAGCAGAGTTTCCAACTAGCATCTTCCCAGGAGTGTGGCAGCCTCTCTGGGAGAGCTTCCTGCATGGAATGCCTGGCCTCCACTCCCCGTTCTAGGCTGGCGGGGGGTGGAGAGCAGCCTGCTACAGCCAACATTCCGGCCTGTGGGAGAAGATCAAGCAGAGTCTGTAGCAATACAGGCTCTGCTTCCCAGGCAATGGCAAAGAAAAAGCAAAGCAAGAAAACTGTGGCTGATGTGGAGATGTGGGGGAACAGAGGGCCCAGGGAATCAACAGACACCTTCTGTTCCCGTATGACAGCGAGGTTCAAGGAATACGAAGCCTGCGGTAAAGAGCTCCATGCAGCAAGAGAAGACCTGAAGCTGGAAAGGAACCTCCATAATACTGGATCCAAAAAGAAGAGGTCAGATTTAAAAAAACGCATGGACTCTTTAAAGCTAGAAATTAAAAAGCTGGAGGAGAGGAGGCAAGAACTGGTGGAAGGCAGTGGTATCTTCAAGGAGAAGCTGCTAAACGAAAACAGATTTGCCACCATGAAAACCCCAGGTAAGGAGGTTGTGGTGGAGGATGATGGAGAGAGTAGTGGTGGTGAAGATGAAGTTGTTACGCCGAGCGCTCCGGGTCCCCGCTCCTCCCCGGAGCGCTCGCTACACTCTCCTCACTGCAGCGCTCCGGTCAGATCCACTGACCCGGGGCGCTGCGATACCGCCTCCAGCCGGGATGCGATTCGCGATGCGGGTAGCGCCCGCTCGCGATGCGCACCCCGGCTCCCGTACCTGACTCGCTCTCCGTCGGTCCTGTTCCGGCGCGCGCGGCCCCGCTCCCTAGGGCGCGCGCGCGCCGGGTCTTTGCGATTTAAAGGGCCACTGCGCCGCTGATTGGCGCAGTGGTTCCAATTAGTATGTTCACCTGTGCACTTCCCTATATCACCTCACTTCCCCTGCACTCCCTTGCCGGATCTTGTTGCCATCGTGCCAGTGAAAGCGTTTCCTTGTATGTTCCTAGCCTGTGTTCCAGACCTCCTGCCGTTGCCCCTGACTACGATCCTTGCTGCCTGCCCCGACCTTCTGCTACGTTCGACCTTGCTTCTATCTACTCCCTTGTACCGCGCCTATCTTCAGCAGCCAGAGAGGTTGAGCCGTTGCTAGTGGATACGACCTGGTCACTACCGCCGCAGCAAGACCATCCCGCTTTGCGGCGGGCTCTGGTGAAAACCAGTAGTGACTTAGAACCGATCCACTAGCACGGTCCACGCCAATCCCTCTCTGGCACAGAGGATCCACTACCTGCCAGCCGGCATCGTGACAGTAGATCCGGCCATGGATCCCGCTGAAGTTCCTCTGCCAGTTGTCGCTGACCTCACCACGGTGGTCGCCCAGCAGTCGCAACAGATAGCGCAACAAGGCCAACAGCTGTCTCAACTGACCGTTATGCTTCAGCAGTTACTACCACAGCTTCAGCAATCATCTCCTCCGCCAGCTCCTGCACCTCCTCCGCAGCGAGTGGCCGCTTCTGGTCTACGACTATCCTTGCCGGATAAATTTGATGGGGACTCTAAGTTTTGCCGTGGCTTTCTTTCCCAATGTTCCCTGCACCTGGAGATGATGTCGGATCAGTTTCCCACTGAAAGGTCTAAGGTGGCTTTCGTAGTCAGCCTTCTGTCTGGAAAAGCCCTGTCTTGGGCCACACCGCTCTGGGACCGCAATGACCCCGTCACTGCCTCTGTACACTCCTTCTTCTCGGAAATTCGAAGTGTCTTTGAGGAACCTGCCCGAGCCTCTTCTGCTGAGACTGCCCTGTTGAACCTGGTCCAGGGTAATTCTTCCGTTGGCGAGTATGCCGTACAATTCCGTACTCTTGCTTCAGAATTATCCTGGAATAATGAGGCCCTCTGCGCGACCTTTAAAAAAGGCCTATCCAGCAACATTAAAGATGTTCTGGCCGCACGGAAATCCCTGCTAATCTACATGAACTCATTCACCTAGCCACTCGCATTGACATGCGTTTTTCCGAAAGGCGTCAGGAGCTCCGCCAGGATATGGACTCTGTTCGCACGAGGCGTTTCTTCTCCCCGGCTCCTCTCTCCTCTGGTCCCCTGCAATCTGTTCCTGTGCCTCCCGCCGTGGAGGCTATGCAGGTCGACCGGTCTCGCCTGACACCTCAAGAGAGGACACGACGCCGCATGGAGAATCTCTGCCTGTACTGTGCTAGTACCGAACACTTCCTGAAGGATTGTCCTATCCGTCCTCCCCGCCTGGAAAGACGTACGCTGACTCCGCACAAAGGTGAGACAGTCCTTGATGTCTACTCTGCTTCTCCACGTCTTACTGTGCCTGTGCGGATGTCTGCCTCCGCCTTCTCCTTCTCTGCTGTGGCCTTCTTGGACTCCGGATCTGCAGGAAATTTTATTTTGGCCTCTCTCGTCAGCAGGTTCAACATCCCGGTGACCAGTCTCGCCAGACCCCTCTACATCAATTGTGTAAACAATGAAAGATTGGACTGTACCATACGTTTTCGCACGGAGCCCCTTCTAATGTGCATCGGACCTCATCACGAGAGGATTGAACTTTTGGTCCTCCCCAATTGCACTTCTGAAATTCTCCTTGGATTCCCTGGCTTCAACTTCATTCCCCAACCCTGGATTGGTCCACTGGGGAGATCAAGAGTTGGGGGCCCTCTTGTTCCAAGGACTGCCTAAAACCGGTTCCCAGTAACCCTTGCCGTGACTCTGTGGTTCCTCCTGTAACCGGTCTCCCTAAGGCCTATATGGACTTTGCAGATGTTTTTTGCAAAAAACAAGCTGAGACTCTACCTCCTCACAGGCCTTATGATTGTCCTATCGACCTCCTCCCGGGCACTACTCCACCCCGGGGCAGAATTTATCCTCTGTCCGCCCCAGAGACTCTTGCCATGTCTGAATACGTCCAGGAAAATTTAAAAAAGGGCTTTATCCGTAAATCTTCCTCTCCTGCCGGAGCCGGATTTTTCTTTGTGTCCAAAAAAGATGGCTCTCTACGTCCTTGCATTGACTACCGCGGTCTTAATAAAATCACGGTTAAGAACCGCTACCCCCTACCCCTCATCTCTGAACTCTTTGATCGCCTCCAAGGTGCCCACATCTTTACCAAACTGGACTTAAGAGGTGCTTATAATCTCATCCGCATCAGAGAGGGGGATGAATGGAAAACGGCATTTAACACCAGAGATGGACACTTTGAGTATCTGGTCATGCCCTTTGGCCTGTGCAACGCCCCTGCCGTCTTCCAAGACTTTGTTAATGAAATTTTTCGTGATCTCTTATACTCCTGTGTTGTTGTATATCTGGACGATATCCTGATTTTTTCTGCCAATCTAGAAGAACACCGCCAGCATGTCCGTATGGTTCTTCAGAGACTTCGTGATAATCAACTCTATGCCAAAATAGAGAAATGTCTGTTTGAATGCCAATCTCTTCCTTTCCTAGGATACTTGGTCTCTGGCCAGGGACTACAAATGGATCCAGACAAACTCTCTGCCGTTTTAGATTGGCCACGCCCCTCCGGACTCCGTGCTATCCAACGTTTTTTGGGGTTCGCCAATTATTACAGGCAATTTCTTCCACATTTTTCTACCGTTGTGGCTCCTATCGTGGCTTTAACCAAAAAAAATGCCGATCCCAAGTCTTGGCCTCCTCAAGCGGAAGACGCCTTTAAACGGCTCAAGTCTGCCTTTTCTTCGGCTCCTGTGCTCTCCAGACCTGACCCATCTAAACCCTTCCTATTGGAGGTTGATGCCTCCTCAGTGGGAGCTGGAGCTGTCCTTCTACAAAAGAATTCTTCCGGGCATGCTGTTACTTGTGGTTTTTTTTCTAGGACCTTCTCTCCGGCGGAGAGGAACTACTCCATCGGGGATCGAGAGCTTCTAGCCATTAAATTAGCACTTGAGGAATGGAGGCATCTGCTGGAGGGATCAAGATTTCCAGTTATTATTTACACCGACCACAAGAACCTCTCCTACCTCCAGTCTGCCCAACGGCTGAATCCTCGCCAGGCCAGGTGGTCCCTGTTCTTTGCCCGATTTAATTTTGAAATTCACTTTCGGCCTGCCGAAAAGAACATTAGGGCCGATGCTCTCTCTCGTTCCTCGGATGCTTCTGAAGTTGAACTCTCTCCGCAACACATCATTCCTCCTGACTGCCTGATTTCCACTTCTCCAGCCTCCATCAGGCAAACTCCTCCAGGAAAGACCTTCGTTTCTCCACGCCAACGCCTCGGAATCCTCAAATGGGGTCACTCCTCCCATCTCGCAGGTCATGCAGGCATCAAGAAATCTGTGCAACTCATCTCTCGCTTCTATTGGTGGCCGACTCTGGAGACAGATGTTGTGGACTTTGTGCGTGCCTGCACTATCTGTGCCCGGGATAAGACTCCTCGCCAGAAGCCCGCTGGTTTTCTTCATCCTCTGCCTGTCCCCGAACAGCCTTGGTCTCTGATTGGTATGGATTTTATTACTGACTTACCCCCATCCCGTGGCAACACTGTTATTTGGGTGGTCGTTGATCGATTCTCCAAAATGGCACATTTCATCCCTCTTCCTGGTCTTCCTTCAGCGCCTCAGTTGGCTAAACAATTTTTTGTACACATTTTTCGTCTTCACGGGTTGCCTACGCAGATCGTCTCGGATAGAGGCGTCCAATTCGTGTCTAAATTCTGGAGGGCTCTCTGTAAACAACTCAAGATTAAATTAAATTTTTCTTCTGCATATCATCCTCAATCCAATGGACAAGTAGAAAGAGTTAACCAGGTCTTGGGTGATTATTTACGACATTTTGTTTCCTCCCGCCAGGATGATTGGGCAGATCTTCTACCATGGGCCGAATTCTCGTATAACTTCAGAGTCTCTGAATCTTCCTCCAAATCCCCATTTTTCGTGGTGTACGGCCGTCACCCTCTTCCCCCCCTCCCTACCCCCTTGCCCTCTGGTCTGCCCGCTGTGGATGAAATTTCTCGTGATCTTTCCATCATATGGAGAGAGACCCAAAATTCTCTCTTACAGGCTTCATCACGCATGAAGAAGTTCGCGGATAAGAAAAGAAGAGCTCCTCCCATTTTTTCCCCTGGAGACAAGGTATGGCTCTCCGCTAAATATGTCCGCTTCCGTGTCCCTAGCTACAAGTTGGGACCACGCTATCTTGGTCCTTTCAAAATTTTGTGCCAGATTAATCCTGTCTCTTACAAACTTCTTCTTCCTCCTTCTCTTCGTATTCCTAATGCCTTTCACGTTTCTCTTCTTAAACCACTTATCATCAACCGTTTCTCTCCCAAATCTGTTCCCCCCACTCCTGTTTCCGGCTCCTCGGACATCTTCTCCGTCAAAGAGATTCTGGCATCAAAAAAGGTCAGAGGGAAAACTTTTTTTTTAGTTGATTGGGAGGGTTTTGGTCCAGAAGAGAGATCCTGGGAACCTGAGGACAATATCCTAGACAAAAGTCTGCTCCTCAGGTTCTCAGGCTCTAAGAAGAGGGGGAGACCCAAGGGGGGGGGTACTGTTACGCCGAGCGCTCCGGGTCCCCGCTCCTCCCCGGAGCGCTCGCTACACTCTCCTCACTGCAGCGCTCCGGTCAGATCCACTGACCCGGGGCGCTGCGATACCGCCTCCAGCCGGGATGCGATTCGCGATGCGGGTAGCGCCCGCTCGCGATGCGCACCCCGGCTCCCGTACCTGACTCGCTCTCCGTCGGTCCTGTCCCGGCGCGCGCGGCCCCGCTCCCTAGGGCGCGCGCGCGCCGGGTCTTTGCGATTTAAAGGGCCACTGCGCCGCTGATTGGCGCAGTGGTTCCAATTAGTATGTTCACCTGTGCACTTCCCTATATCACCTCACTTCCCCTGCACTCCCTTGCCGGATCTTGTTGCCATCGTGCCAGTGAAAGCGTTTCCTTGTATGTTCCTAGCCTGTGTTCCAGACCTCCTGCCGTTGCCCCTGACTACGATCCTTGCTGCCTGCCCCGACCTTCTGCTACGTCCGACCTTGCTTCTGTCTACTCCCTTGTACCGCGCCTATCTTCAGCAGCCAGAGAGGTTGAGCCGTTGCTAGTGGATACGACCTGGTCACTACCGCCGCAGCAAGACCATCCCGCTTTGCGGCGGGCTCTGGTGAAAACCAGTAGTGACTTAGAACCGATCCACTAGCACGGTCCACGCCAATCCCTCTCTGGCACAGAGGATCCACTACCTGCCAGCCGGCATCGTGACAGAAGTGCTGTCGGTGAAGGAGCAGGTGGAGGCTATGGAAGATAGTCATGGCAGAGAAGATGGTGAAGTGGCTGGGGGAAGTGAGGGGGGTGCAGAAGCTAATACAGTGGCTAGCAATAGTGTGGCTGCTGGTGTCTGTGTCACCCCCATCCCTGCTTTTCCCCCCAGTGAAGATTATGGCAGTAAAGGTGGAGAAGGTGGTGAAGTGGCTGGGGGTAGTAAGTTCAGCAGTGACTGTTGATGCTGTGCCTGTTGGTGCCTGTGTCACCCCCACCCCCAGTTTTCCCCTCAGTGAGGATCACCTGGACGCAGCCCAGAGGGTCGCCCTGCCTTTCTTTGGATGAGAGTGAATATGAGTCAGATAGTAGCAGCGGTCTCCTGGAGGGTGGGGTGCTCCGGGCCATTGTCATGCAGGAGTCCCCCACTCGGTTTGAGAACTTTACCTTTGGTGACGAAATGGGTCCTGACAAAGAAGAGGAAGAAAAAAGGAAGGAAAAAACAAAAGAAAGAAGAAGTAACTAAGTTTGTTTTCTCTTCTTTCCAGCAGTCTGGACCTGCTGGTCAGTGGGTTCAGGCTGCTGGGCCCCCGAAACTGCCAGACCCCGTTTCTGAAGTGGAACTGGGCCAGCATGGGGGATACAGTGGTGCGCTCAAGATGGCAGCGAGTGCTATATGGGGTGCCGGAGACCCCGCCGGTTGTCCTGTCAGTAGGGATGGGCAGGGCATACTCGGGGTCTCTACGCGTTCCCAAACTGGCTTAGGGGGCGGTCCCCTGAGCAGCTCTGGTGCTATGTGGCATCCCCCTGTGAGGGGGGGTGTCCTGGCACCAGGGTCTGTGAGCGAAATCACCCTTTCAGGGGGCGGTCCAATGGGTGAAAAGGTTGGTGCTGGTCATGGTGCTGTGGGACATCCCCCTGTGAGGGGGGGGGTGTCCGGGCGTCAGACCTTGTCGGCTCGGGGAGCGGTCCCCAGGACGGATCCGGTGTCGTGAGTGTCCCCCACTTGGGAGTAGGAGGTGGGATGGGAGTGCGCTCGGAGGGGCAGCTCCCACCCAGGTCGATGGCGGCAGTGTCAACAAAGGGGGCGGGGCAACCTGTGCCCATGCCTGAAGATGTCCCTGAGCCTGTGATGTCAGAGAGATCTAACAAGCCTACTGCATCTAAACAGATGAGGACAGAGGACGGCCCAGCTAACAAAGGTGAAAGTGTAAATAAGAGCAATGAATCTAATAAAGGGACAATGGCCGCTGGGAGTAGAAGGAGTGATTGCAGTTTGCAAGTAATGGGTGCCAGCAGTATGGATAAGAGGAGTGCTAGTGGATCAAATGAGAGGGGTGCTGGTGGAGTGAATGAGAGGGGTGCTGGTGGAGTGAATGAGAGGGGTGCTGGTGGAGTGAATGAGAGGGGTGCTAGTGGAGTGAATAAGAGGGGTGCTAGTGGAGTGAATGAGAGGGGTGCAAGTGGTGTGAATGAGAGGGGTGCAAGTGGCGTGAATGAGAGGGGTGCTAGTGGAACCAATGAGAGGGGTGCTAGTGGAGTGAATGAGAGGGGTGCTAGTGGAGTGAATGAGAGGGGTGCTAGTAGAGCGAGTGAGAGGGGTGTTAGTGGAGTGAATGAGAGGGGTGTTTGTGATGCCAACGACAAGAAAATGGTTAACGAGGCTTTTGATGCGTTTTTAGGTTTGGGGTCTGGTCCAACTGATCCCCGGTGGCGGCTGCTTCTTGAAGAAGCTATGCCAGCGTTGCTGCCGGGGGATCTGGGGGGTCCCCGTCTTCATCTGGCTCTGGGAACGGTCAGTTACAACAGTGCCTCCTAGAGGCTCTGCGTAGGGGAGATAGGTCAATCCAGGTAGAGGGGAGGGGTTCAGTTGACCTGTCTTTCTGGATAGAGAGATTGTGGTCCGCTTGGTTTGGAGGGGCAAAGATGTGTGCCCACCTAGGGGTAAGGTGGTTGAGCTCCTCCTCAAGATGGAATTCAGGGCAAGTGGCATCTTTGCCCTGATTCACCCCTATGGTACCTCCGAGTTCGACATCAGCTTCGTTCGGCCGGAGGGGCTGGAGCTCTTCTGGTCGAACTATGAGGTGGTGATGATTTTGCTGTAAAGGCATTTTCACGCTAGACCCTAGTCAAGAAAGTGACCGTTTTGACTCGTAACGAGTCGCTTTCTTGTTATGATATCATGACCTGGCTTGGGAGGTACGGCGATGTGACAGATATGCCTAAAAAGAATTTAGATGAGTATGGGATCTGGTCTGGGGCCTGGACGTTTTCCGTCAAATTAAAGCGTTCGGGGAGCACTGTTGCCCACATCCCTTCAGCTGCTTTTCTTGGGAAAGACAGGATCCAGGTCTTCTACCAGGGGCAGCCCAAGGTCTGTCACAGGTGTGGCAGCCCCACCCACTTTAGTGCGGCCTGTACTGTACAGGTCTGTGCTATGTGTGGTGGGGTAGGTTATCTTGCTGCATCTGGTAGGAAGATCAGGTGCCACCTGTGTGGTGTCTAAGTACACCCGTTCAGTCGTTGTCCTAGCGCCTTTTCCCATGCGATGGTCGCCTCGGCCGGGGAGAGCGTTAATATTGCCCTGGCTGGGGAGGGCTCGAGAGCGGGGCAGGGCACAACAGGGTCAGTGTGGAGGAAAGATCAGCCAAGGCGGGAGGATAGCCGTAAAAGGGGAGAAGAACCGGAGGCAGCTCCTGGTCCTGCTCCTGAGGTTAGTCCTGTAATCGCTGAGGCTCTGGAGGATGACGTTCTGGATGAGGAAATGAGGAGAATTTCCAATGAGGAAGGTGGTGGGGCCGTTCTTTCTGATTCCTCCCACTATGAAAGTGTGGAAGAGGAGAGGCCAAAAGTGAAGGGCAATAAAAAGGGGAAGAAGGGGAAAAAGAGGTCCGTGTCCTTTGTAAAGCCCTGTGCTGCAGACTGGGTCCCGAGCGGAAGCCTACCGCCCCCCCCCCCCCCTCTGATTGGCCTGTCTAACCGGTCCTCCGTCCTTGAAAACATCTCCTCCCCCTCCTTGAAGGAGGAGCCTCTGGGGGGAACTGGGCCCTGTCCTGCAGGGGGGGGGGGGGTTTCCCCTGGGGGTGGGGCCAACCTGGAGCCAGGCATAGACGGGGACCCGAAAATGGATCAAACAGAATCCCAAAAAAAGGGCCAAAAACAAGGAGGCCTCTTCGTCTGGGGATGAATGGGCCAAGAAAAGGCAAAAATGAGGGGGTTAAGGCCATCTAACTCAATCACCAATGATGGCGGCACTCACTCCACTGATGCTGGCGTCCATTGATTGCGCCAGTATTAAGTCTGATACGGCCAGATTTGCAGCCTTTGATTTTCTCGGCCGTGTTAAAGGCTACATTTTCTTTTTACAAGAGACCAGGTTGTCAGATCTTGCCTCCCTGGTTAAAGCCAGGAGAGAGTGGAGGTGCAGTCCCTCCCACTGGTCTCTTGCGGCTGAGCCGTATAGTGGGGTGGCGGTCCTTTTATTTCGCAGCGGTTGAATGCCGACGGGTTATTGAGTTAGAAATGGGGAGGTGCCTGATCTTGGATGTCCTCATGAAGGGACAAGAGCTTCGGCTCATTAACATCTACGCCCCGCAGACAAAGTGGGGGCGAAAGGATCTCTTTATGAGCATTAAGCCCTACCTTTTTACGAGCCGACAGGTGATCTTTGGAGGGGATTTCAAAAATGTAACGAGATCCCAAGATAGGAGAGGCTCCAATGATCGATTGGCTTATGATAGCATAGCTCTCAATAGTATAGTTAGGCAAGCTCGCCTAGAGGATGCCCACATCCGGAGTCCCTCAGGCCACGCGGGTTTCACCTATCATCGAGGTAGCTGCAGGTCTAGAATAGACAGGTTTTATTTAACCCCTTAAGGACCAGGCCATTTTACACCTTAAGGACCAGAGTGTTTTTTGCAAATCTGACCACTGTCACTTTAAACATTAATAACTCTGGAATGCTTTTAGATATCATTCTGATTCTGAGTAAAAAATAGTTTTTTCGTGACATATTCTACTTTAACGTAGTGGTAAAATTTTATGGTAACTTGCATCCTTTCTTGGTGAAAAATCCCCAAATTTGATGAAAAAAATGAAAATTTTGCATTTTTCTAACTTTGAAGCTTTCTGCTTGTAAGGAAAATGGATATTCAAAATAAAAATTTTTGGGATTCACATAAACAATATGTTTGCATCATAAAATTTATGAGTTTTTACTTTTGGAAGACACCAGAGGGCTTCAAAGTTCAGCAGCAATTTTGAAAAAAAATGTTCACAAAATTTTCAAACTCACTATTTTTCAGGGACCAGTTCAGTTTTGAAGTGGATTTGAAGGGTCTTCATATTAGAAGTACCCCATAAAAGACCACATTATAAAAACTACACCCCCAAAGTATTCAAAATGACATTCAGTAAGTGTATTAACCCTTTAGGTGTTACACAGGAATAGCAGCAAAGTGAAGGAGAAAATTCAAAATCTTCATTTTTTACACTCGCATGTTCTTGTAGACCCAATTTTTGAATTTTTGTAAGGGGTAAAAAGGAGAAAATTTTTACTTGTATTTGAAACCCAATTTCTCTCGAGTAAGGACATACCTCATATGTCTATGTAAAGTGTTCGGCGGGCGCAGTAGAGGGCTCAGAAGGGAAGGAGCGACAAATGGTTTTTGGGGGGCATGTAACCTTTAGGAAGCCCCTATGGTGCCAGGAAAGCAAAAAAAAAAAAACACATGGCATACCATTTTGGAAACTAGACCCCTCGGGGAACGTAACAAGGGGTAAAGTGAACCTTAATACCCCACAGGTGATTCACGACTTTTGCATATGTAAAAAAAAAAAATTTTTTTACCTAAAATGCTTGGTTTCCCAAAAATGTTACATTTTTAAAAAGGGTAATAGCAGAAAATACCCCCAAAATTTGAAGCGCAATTTCTCCCGATTCAGAAAACATGCCATATGGGGGTGAAAAGTGTCCTGCTGGTGCACTACAGGTCTCAGAAGAGAAGGAGTCACATTTGGCTTTTTGAAAGCAAATTTTGCTCTGGGGGCATGCCGCATTTAGGAAGCCCCTATGGTGCCAGAACAGCAAAAAAAAAAAAAAAAAAACACATGGCATACCATTTTGGAAACTAGACCCCTCGGGGAACGTAACAAGGGGTAATGTGAACCTTTATACCCCAAAGGTGTTTCACGACTTTTGTATATGTAAAAAATATTTTTTTTATCTAAAATGCTTGTTTTCCCAAAAATGTTACATTTTTAAAAAGGGTAATAGCAGAAAATACCCCCCAAAATCTGTAACACAATTTCTCCCGAGTACAGCGATACCCCATATGTGACCCTAAACTGTTGCCTTGAAATACGTCAGGGCTCCAAAGTGAGAGCGCCATGCGCATTTGAGGCCTGAATTATGGACTTGCATAGGGGTGGACATAGGTGTATTCTACGCCAGTGATTCCCAAACAGGGTGCCTCCAGCTGTTGTAAAACTCCCAGCATGCCTGGACAGTCAGTGGCTATCTGGCAATACTGGGAGTAGTTGTTTTGCAACAGCTGGAGGCTCCGTTTTGGAAACAGTGGCGTACCAGACGTTTTTCATTTTTATTGGGGAGGGGAGGGGGGCTGTGTAGGGGTATGTGTATATGTAGTGTTTTTTACTTTTTATTTTATTTTGTGTTAGTGTAGTGTTTTTAGGGTACAGTCACACGGGCGGGGGTTCACAGTAGTTTCTCACTGGCAGTTTGAGCTGCGGCAGAAAATTTGCCGGATACTTACTGTAAACCTCCGCCCATGTGAGTGTACCCTGTACATTCACATGGGGGGGGGGGGGGAGAAACATTGTTGCATTGTGCCTCCAATTGCTGCAAAACTATAAGTCCCAGCATGCCCATAAGGGAATGCTGGGAGTTGTGGTGGTCTGCCTCCTGCTGTTGCATAACTACAGCTCCCAGCATGCCCTTTTTGCATGCTGGGAGCTGTTGCTAAGCAACAGCAGGAGGCTGTCACTCACCTCCTACTGCTGCTGCTCCACGCCGCTGCGCAGGTCAGTCCCTCGCCGCCGTCGCTCCTGGGGCCCCGATCCCAACAGGGACGCCGGGGATCGGGGTTCCCAGCACCCGGGGTCTTCTTCCCGCACCCGCTCACGTCCTCCGGAAGAGGGGCGGAGCGGGTTGCGGGAGTGACAGCTGTAGCAGGCGCCCTGATTGGTCGGCCGGGAAACCGGCCGACGAATCAGGGCGATCGTGAGGTGGCACCAGTGCCACCTCATCCCTGCTGGCAATTAGAGATGAGCGAATCGAACTTGATGAACCCGAATTCGTTACGAATTTCATGAAAAATTCGATTCGCAACGAATACGAATATCGCCGTGATTCTTTTGCATGAATCGCTTCATTAAACTCCATTTTACAGCGTTCCAGGCTATTGTAGAGCTAAGATGGCGGATCCACATGTGAGTACATGGGGCAGGGGTTTATGGGAGGGCGGGAAACAGCGGAGGGAATGAAGGTAGGCGGGCTGACCCTGAATCACATGTGAGATGCAGCCTATCAGTGTTCACTGACCCCTGTGATGTCACAGCCCCTATTTAATCGGCGGCCATCTTGCCTCTCTTCATTTCATCTATGCACTCAGATGGAGAGGACGGGACTGTGTGTGTGAATAGCTCATACCACAGCGTTACACTGCAACTGCTAGTCACATCAGCATTAGGGAAAGGCAGGAGTGCTGAGTGCTGTGCTGTTACACCGAGAAGGATCATTGATAGCTAAACCTCCTATTCACGTTATTGAGCATTGCAGCAGAGAGGGGCAGATAGCTGTCAGCTGCCTCATACAGATCTCCAAGCTGCCTGAACTTTCTGAAGCATCTTATCTCCTCATTTTTCAGCTCTATTGAGTTTTTTTTGCTCCACAAATCTTCTGCTGCTCAGAATTGTGTGACAGAGTGCAATTTAGGGTTTAATCCCTGGATTTTTTTATTTTTTTTTGGTGGTGCTGCACTGTTGGGTCCTGCTGCTGTTCAGAAATAAGTCATATTAGTGTGGACTTTAGTGCCTTTTTACCATTTTTCACCTGTTACTCTGTCTCTGTGCTAAATTCAGTGTTATACCACACGTTATACACCTGCCGGTGTATTAAAGAAAAAAAAGTTTTTCCTGCGTACAAATACGCTTAACAGTGGCCTTATCATTGCAAAGGGCCTACATACAAGCAAATAGCGTACCATATACCACCTTTTTTTCTGTCTCTGTGCTAAATTCAGTGTTATACCACATGTTATACACCTGCCGGTGTATTAAAGAAAAAAAAGGTTTTCCTGAGTACAAATACGCTTTTTCAGTGGCCTTATCATTGCAAAGGGCCTACATACAAGCAAATAGCGTACTATTTAGTACCTGTATTTCTGTTTTATACCACACGTTATACACCTGCCGGTGTATTAAAGAAAAAAAAAAGGTTTTCCTGCGTTCAAATACGCTTAACAGTGCACTCATCATTGCAAAGGGCATACATACAACCAAGGAGTGTACTATTTAGTACCTGTATTTCTGTCTCAGTGCTAAATTCAGTGCTATTCCACACATTAGTATACACTGGCTGGTGTATACAGCAAAAAATAAGTGTTTTTTCAGCGCATAAATACGCTTAACAGTGCGCTCATCTTTGCAAAGGGCATACATACAACAAAGAAGTGTACTATTTAGTATCTGTTATTCTGTCTAGGGCCTATATACTTTGAAAGGACAGCCGTAAGTAATCGCCTGCTGCTGTTCTCTACCCTCATAAACGCACTAAGTATGTCAGGCATGGAAGTGCCAGGACATGCACAGAGAAGGGGCAGAGGCCTACATACGTCAGGCAGAGTTGGCAGCAGACTTGGGGTGAGTGGCAGCAGGAGTCGCAGCAATAGGCCTTAGCTCCCGTTAACACCCACCGGTCGTGTCTTCGACCCATCTCTCCTCGCCAATTGGTTTGCACACTCATCCCCATCATCACAAGCGACATCTGACAACCCCAGTCAAGAGTCGGTGAGTTCCTCAGACACAACCCACAGTTGGCAAAGCCCGGGAGCAGTCCCTGTAATCCCATTGCCTTTGTCCTATGCTGTTCCCTCTCCCAAAGAAGTATCTCATGCTTTGGGTTCAGCTCCACTATTTAGCGAGGACGATGTAATAGAGGACAGTCAGCATCTAATGGGCAGAGGTGATGTGGAGAGTGACGTGGGAGGCGGTGTTTCAATTGCTCAGGGTCCTCAGGCAGACACTGTTGTGGAACACGAGGAGGACAACAGTGACGTGCAAACATCTTTTGATGATGATGAAGCCGATCGCAATTGGGAGCCGGGTGCAGAAGCCGGGGCTTCATCATCATCAGGAGAAGAGATTTGCTCTTTGTCTATGAGGCAGCAAGGCGGTAGCACGGTTGGCAATCAGCGTGGTGGTGGCAGTAGTGGAAATTCAGGAGCCAAACGTGCCAGGGGGAGACCACCTGCTTTGCGGCAAGCTACCATTCAGGAAGGTAGTGGAACAGGGGTTCCTGGAGACGGCGCCAATAGCTGTGAAATAGTGCGAACTACGGGTGGGAAAATCAGCTACTCTGCGGTGTGGTTGTTCTTCATAAAGAATCCAGAGGACCTTAGCGTAGTCACATGCAAAATCTGTGGGCAGAAAGTGAAGCGTGGCCAGGGTCCCAATCTCGGCACCACGGCCCTGCATCAACACATGATTCGCCACCATAAAGCGGCCTGGGATAACCGTGGCTCCGAGGTAGTGGTCCAGCCTGCCGCATCACCCTGTGGCCATCCGCTCCCTCAGTCATCCAGTCAAGGCTCCACCACCTCAGCCGAAGGGAGCATTGTGTCAAACCATCCTTCATGCGCTCCTGCTTCCTCCGCTCGTAGTCAGCCATTCCGCCAACAATCGATCGGCGAAGCCATATCCAAGAGACAACAGTATGCGCCCACTCGTCCAACGGCGCAGAAGTTGAATGTGCTCCTGTCCAAGTTACTGGTGTTGCAGTCCCTCCCTTTCCAACTGGTGGACTCTGCAGCTTTCAGGGAATTGTTGGCTTGTGCCGAGCCGAGGTGGAGAGTCCCAAGCCGTCATTTCTTTGCGAAGAAGGCAGTACCAGCCCTGCATAAGTTTGTACAAGAGAAGGTGAGCCAGTCCTTGAGCCTGTCGGTGTGTTCAAAAGTGCACGGCAGCGCCGATGTGTGGAGCTGTAACTACGGGGAGGGACAATACATGTCTTTTACGGCCCACTCGGTAAATGTTGTTCCTGCACAGCCACAGCAGCAACTTGGACAGGTCACACCGCTTCCTCCTCCACGCTCTCACTCCCAGGCAGTTGGTCCTTTTACAGTGTGTGCCTCCTCCTCCTCCTTCCCTGTGTCCTCGGCCTCCAGTGCACATCCAAATCTCGGTGGCCCTTCATCGTACCACGTGTGTAGGGCACAGCGGTGTCAAGCCGTCCTTCACATGGTTTGCCTTGGCGAACGGAGTCACACAGCGGAGGAACTGCTGAAGTTCATTAGGGAAGAAATCCAAGTATGGCTTACTCCACGAAATCTGGAAATGGGAACCATGGTGACCGACAATGGGAAGAACATTGTGGCCGCGCTGCGACAAGGAAGTGTGAACCATTCGCCCTGCATGGCACACGTGTTGAATCTGGTTGTCAAGAAGTTCATCAAGTCTTCACCCCATTTGCAAGACGTCCTGACAATGGCAAGGAAACTGTGCATGCACTTCAGCCACTCGTACACCGCAGAGCACACTTTGCTTGAGCTGCAGCGTCAGAACGGTATCCCACAACATAGTCTCATTTGTGACATTGCCACACGTTGGAATTCCACCCTCCATATGTTGGACAGACTATACGAACAAAGAAAAGCCATCACGGATTTTTTGATGATACAAGCAGATAGGAGTACTCCCCTGTGTAACTTCAATGTGAACGAGTGGCAGCTCATGCGTGACACCTGCCGTTTGCTGAGGCCCTCTGAGGAAGCCACTTTCTTTGTTAGTCGCTCGAATTACGCCATGAACGACGTAATTCCACTCCTACATTTACTCCAAAAAATGATTGAAAATATGGCTGGTCACGGCAATGGAGATGTTGCGCCTACATCAGAAGGCTACATGAGTCCTGTGGGGGATGAACTGGAGGAGGATGATGAGGGGCAGAGCGGAGCACAGTTTACGGTGGATGAGATGGCCGGTGTTTCTGGTCATTGGACAGGAGGGGAGGAGCAGGAGCAGCCAGAGGAGCTGGAGAGTTATTACGAGGGAGGCGAGACAGAGGACCCAGACACACCGTGGCAGTATGCAGTGGAGATGGAGGCAGGTAGTCCCAGTGAGTCACTGTCACAAATGGCACGATGCATGCTGAGTTGCTTGCGTAGTGACCCCCGAATTGTCAAAATTCGTCAGCGCGATGACTTCTGGATCTCCACCTTATTAGACCCTCGCTACCGGCCCAGAATGGGGGCCTTTTTTACACCCACTGAGAGGGAGGACAAACTGACCTACTTCAGGGAGCTACTACGTAGTCGGTTGGCCGATGCCTATCGGCCACATGGTCCATCCACTCGCAGGTCTGACTCGGGGGGCTCTCTGCGCTCACCTTCCACTGCCATTGCTGCTGGGGAGGGGAGGGGTGGCAGGAGCAGTACCTGCTCAATCAGCAGCAGCCTGAGTCTACAGTCGCTGATGAGTAGCTTCCTTCAGCCGCATAGTGAAGCTACTCATCAGCAGCAGGTAAACATGGAGCAGGACCTGAACCAGCAGGTGATGACTTACCTCGACATGACCCTGCCAACAACCGTTAAAGATCCGCTGGACTTCTGGGCAGCAAAACTCGCTTTATGGCCGCAACTAGCAGAGTTTGCTCTGGAAAAGCTGTCCTGCCCGGCCAGTAGTGTGCAATCAGAGCGGGTGTTTAGTGCGGCCGGGGCCATAGTCACCCCAAGGCGAACTCATCTGTCCACTAAAAATGTGGAGAGACTGACGTTTGTCAAGATGAATCAGGGATGGATCAGCCAGGATTTCCAGCAACCGATGACAGATGGGTCTGAGTAGATTGACCATGCTCCTACAACAAAATGTTCTCTATTGTGGTTGGTTATGAAACCCTCTGGGGCAGACCTGGGGCATTGTACGGCCCGCTTGACACATACGGCCCTTTGATTGGCTCTGACCGGCCCGCGCTGATTGGGGGACAACTATGCTGCCTAATCTGGGGGACAACTATGCTGCCTAATCTGGGGGACATCTATGCTTCCTAATCTGGGGGACATCTATGCTGCCTAATCTGGGGGACATCTATGCTGCCTAATCTGGGGGACATCTATGCTGCCTAATCTGGGGGACATCTATGCTGCCTAATCTGGGGGACAACTATGCTGCCTAATCTGGGGGACAACTATGCTCCTTAATCTGGGGGACAACTATGTTCCTTATCTGGGGGACAACTATGCTCCTAATCTGGGGGACAACTATGCTCCTAATCTGGTGGACATCTATGATACCTAATCTTGGGGACAAGTATGCTCCTAATCTGGGGGACCTCTATGCTGCCTACTCTGGGGGACAAGTATGCTCCAAATCTGGGGGACATCTATGCTGCCTAATCTGGGTGACATCTATGCTGCCTAATCTGGGGGACATCTATGCTGCCTAATCTGGGGGACAACTATGCTCCTAATCGGGGGGACATCTATGCTGTCTAATCTGGGTGACATCTATGCTCCTAATCTGGGGGACATCTATGCTGCCTAATCTGGGGGACAAGTATGCTCCTAATCTGGGGGACATCTATGCTGCCTAATCTTGGTGACATCTATGCTGCCTAATCTTGGGGACAACTATGCTCCTAATCTGGGGGACATCTATGCTGCCTAATCTGGGTGACATCTATGCTGCCTAATCTGGGGGACATCTATGCTGCCTAATCAGGGTGACATCTATGCTGCCTAATCAGGGTGACATCTATGCTGCCTAATCTGAGGGACAACTATGCTCCTAATCTGGGGGACATCTATGCTGCCTAATCTGTGGGACATCTATGCTCCTAATCTGGGGGACATCAATGCTGCCTAATCTGGGGTACATCAATGCTGCCTAATCTGGGGGACAAGTATTCTCCTAATCTGGGTGACATCTATGCTGCCTACTCTGTGGGACATCTATGCTGCCTAATCTGGTTGACATCTATGCTGCCTATTCTGGGGGACAAGTATGCTCCTAATCTGGGGGACATCTATGCTGCCTAATCTGGGGGACATCTATGCTGCCTAATATGGGGAAAACTGATGCTTCTGGCCTTGGGCCTATAATTTTTTGAAGTTTAGCAGTAGCTAAATACATGCTTAATGCAAATGACAACATTGATCTTTATATGTAAGCGGTTATGAAACCCTCCTGGGTACTGCGAATGACTGCTCCAGACTCATTCTGTGTCTTTCAGGAACTACTTGCCTCCCTGGTGCCTCTGGCCTTGGGCCTTACATTTTTAGATGTTTAGCAGTAGCTAAATACATGCTTAATGCAAATTTCAACAATGATCGTTAAATTCTCGGCGCTCTTCCAGGGCCTTCTCCTACCCCGCCTGGGCCGATCCGAAGACCTCACTAACCAACTCACTTACTAATCCAATCGCTTATAGCGACAGGTGGTGTGTACAAAGGGCAGGGATTTAATAAACGCCAGCTTATGACCCTCACTTACTGGTAATTCCTCATTTTAAGGTTAAATAATTGCAATCACAGATCCCTATCACGAACTGGTTTCAGCGTGCAACACGCACCTGTCCTTGAAAGATAGAGAGACGCTAATCCGTTCAGTGGAGCGCTAGTGCGGCCCAGGACATCTAAGGCCATAACACACCTGTTATTGCTCGATCTCGCAATTGATCAGGCAAGTTAAGGGGTTATTAAAGCCCCTTGGGTACTGCAGAGGCCTATTCCTGACTGCTCCTGGTGCAATGTATGGGGTAATTAAACACTCTTGGGTAGTGTTATTGTTAAATTTACTGGTAATTTTATCAGTAATAAAATTGAATTTTGCAGAATGCTAACCGTTACACAATGGAACGCTTGTTGCGTGTGATTTTTTAATGAAAAAAAAATAAATAAATAGATGGAGAGGGATTAACTCTGCTTAATCATTTTTGGCGATTAGAATCCTTTTGTGATCTGATTTTTTGGAGACAGATGCGCTTACACACATGTAATAATTTTTTTAACCAAATTTCAAACATTGTGTGGTTTATTATTTTTGAGAAGAATGTCTTTTGGTGGTCCACCATCCTGCATTATAGAGTCTTCTGAACTGCTGTATATGCATTTTTTTTTTTTTTTTAAAAGGTATTTTGTTGATTGTGAAGCCCGGATGACGGGCGTGCAGTGTGTACTCGTGCATCAGTCAACTCCAGTCTGTGTCCGTTAGGCAATATATGGGTTACTGATGCAGCAGAGGTGGGGCCTTGGTCTTGGAATTTCAATTATTTAAAAAAAATGGAACATATTGTGTAGTTTATTATATTAGAGAAGAATGTCTTTGGGTGGTCCACCGTCCTGCATTATAGAGTCTTCTGAACTGCTGTATATGCACTTGTTTTAACAAAAAGGTATTTTGTAAGACAATTTAAAAAAAAAATGTGTTTTTTTTGGGGTGGATTGTGAAGCCCGGGTGTGTACTCCTGCATCAGCCAACTCCAGGCTGTGTCTTTCAGGCAATCTATGGGTTACTGATGCAGCTGAGGTGGGGCCTGGGTCTAGGAATTTCAATTTAAAAAAAAAAATTCAACAATTGTGTGGTTCATTATTTTTGAGAAAAAAGTCTTTGGGTGGTCCACCGTCCTGCCTTATAGAGTCTTCTGAAATGTTGGATATGCGCTTGTGCTTACACAAAGTTGTAAATAAAAAAAAAATGTATACAATTTTGTTGATTTTGGGGCGGATTGTGAAGCCCTGTGTGTACTGGTGCATCAGCCAACTCCAGGCTGTGTCCTTCAGGCAATAAATGGGTTCCTGATGCCGCAGAGGTGGGTTCAGGGTCTGGGAATTTAAAATTTTTGGATTGCGGGTGCTACAAAAAAAGATGGACACACCCTAATCCGTTCAGTGGAGCGCGCCTGTGGCCCCGGACATCTGAGGGCATAACACACCTGTTATCGCTCAATCTCAGGAGAAGGGGAGTTCATCATCGGGAGAAGAGAGTTGCAGGTTGCCCTTGAGTCTACAAGGTGGTAGCACGGTTGGCAGTCAGCGTGGTGTGGCAGTAGTGGAAATTCTGGAGCCAAACGTGCCCGGGGGAGACCACCTGCTTCCCGGCAGCTTACCTTTCCGGGAGTTAGCGGGTTACCAGCACCGATCGATGAAAGATAGAGACACGCTAACCCGTTCAGTGGAGCGCACCTGCGGCCCCGGAAATCAGAGGGCATAACACACCTGGTATTGCTCTATCTCGCAATTGATCGTGCAAAGGTAGGGGGTTATTAAAGCCTCTTGGGTACTGCTGAGGCGTACTCTTGACTGCTCCTGGTGCAATGTATGGGGTAATTAAACACTCTTGGGTTGTGTTTTTTTTTTTTTTATTTACTGATAATTTAATCAGTAATAAAATTGAATTTTCCAGAATGCTAATTGTTACACAACGGAACGCTTGTTGCGTGTGATTTTTTAATGAACATTTTTTTAAAAATACGGACAGGGATTAACTCTGCTTCATCATTTTGGGAGAAAAAAGTCCTTTGGTGATCTGATCTTTTGGAGACAGATGCGCTTACACACATATCGAATTCGTTTTTGGTTAAAAATTTCAAACATTGGGTGGTTTATTATTTTTGAGAAGAATGTCTTTGGGTGGTCCACCGTCCTGCATTATAGAGTCATGTGAACTGTTGGATATGCGCTTGTTCTTACACAAAGGTATTTCTTAAAAAAAATTCTAAAATGTTGTT
This sequence comes from Hyla sarda, assembly GCF_029499605.1. Taxonomy (NCBI): domain Eukaryota; kingdom Metazoa; phylum Chordata; class Amphibia; order Anura; family Hylidae; genus Hyla; species Hyla sarda. Next base: position 294,345,725 of record NC_079189.1, read on the forward strand.
ATTTTTTGGAGGGGATTGTGAAGCCCGGGTGTGTACTAGTGCATCAGCCAACTCCAGGCTGTGTCCTTCAGGTAATATATGGGTTCCTGATGCCGCAGAGGTGGGGCCTAGGTCTGGAAATTTCAAATTTTTGGATAGCGGGTGCTACCTATGAGAAATCTTTGACAAAAATTTCTCATTTTGTTGATTTTGGAGGGGGGATTGTGAAGCCCTGGTGTGTACTCTTGCATCAGCCAACTCCAGGCTGTATCATGCAGGCAATATATGGGTTACTAATACCGCAGAGGTGGGGCCTGGGTCTGTTAATTTCAAATTTTTGGATAGCGGGATCTACCAATGAGAAATCTTTGTCAAAAATTTAATATATTGTGTTGTTTTTTTGGGAGGGATTGTAAAGCTCTGGTGTTTATTGTACTACTGCATCAGCCAACTCCACGCTGTGCCATTCAGCCACTAAATGGTCTCCTCTTGCAGCCAACATGTCCACGCTATGTCATTCAGTCACTATATGGTCTCCTGACACTGATGACACCACCAGGCTCTGTCATTGTGCTGCTGTGCGGCAGTGATTCTAAAAGCGATGCCGGTAATCTGCATGCTATTCTGAATAACAGTATTATTTCACTACCCCAGCACACTCCATATGCGTTTTAGGACACAGCAAAGTGTTCTATACCCCTATAGAGGCTGTATGTAGGCTAGAAATAGCCTTTCTTAATATTGATTTGTCGCGAACAAATTCGTTTCGAAACAAACTTTTCGGGAAAATTCGGCGAATCGGCCGAATCGAATTTTTGAAAAGTTCGCTCATCTCTAGTGACTGATATAATAGAAATCCTAGTTAAAAAGGATATTTTGGCAACATTTAACCAAAGTTTACAACAGAACTAGAATACAGATGACCAGAAAAAACTTGTGTAGAGCAATTGGAAGTTTTTTACATAATTCTAACCACAAAAATGGAGATAAATTGGAGACAACTTTTTTTTTCCAGATGATGACTCCATATAGGAGATTAGGCTTAAAGGGGTACTCCGGTGGTCAACATGTTTTTCCGTTTTTGACTTAACCTATTTGTTTTGTTTAATTTGTATACTTGTTGTTTAGGCGACTCTATTTGCGTTCTTTATTGTCTTTTTATCCCCCACTTTGTTTTCCTATCTTTGCTTCTATTTCCTGTTTCTTGCTGTGCGGAAAACTACAAATCCCAGCATGCCACATGCCTTGCTGGTTTAGGGCGGCTCCTTTTTTTTGTTTGTTTGTTTGTTCCGCCCTTTACCCACCCTACTATTTTCCCGGGTCGGCCCCCTTATACACAGCACACTAATATAATCAGCCCTGGTTGGGATACACTGTCATACACACACAAAAGGGACTACAACTCCCAGCATGTGTCATTCAGGACTCTTCAGTCTGTGGTATAACACCAGCATGCTGCCTCTGTAGTCTCCTGGGGGTTGTAGTTCACCACACCTCTGTAGGGCATACACCAGTGTTTCCCAACAAGGGTGCCTCAGGGTGTTGCAAAATTACAACTCCCAGCATGCCCTGACAGCCTTTGGGCATGCTAGGAGTTGTAGTTTTGCAACAGCTGGAGGCACACTGGTTGGGAAACACTGGTGTAACAAGATGTGTATGCTGAATAGGCTAGAACAGTGTTTCCCAACCAGTGTGCCTCCAGCTGTTGCAAATCTACAACTCCAAACATGCCCAAAGTCTGTCAGGGCATGCTGGGAGTTGTAGTTTTGCAACAGCTGGAGGCACACTGGTTTGTAAACACTAGCATACACACACACACACACAACAGGGACTACAACTCCCAGCATGTGTCATTCAGGAGTTCCCCCTCCCCCTTCACATATAGAGATCATTCCCAGTATGAGATTTATTCCCCTGCAGTCCATACATCCCCAGCCGTACACCTTCTCATCCTCCCCTTCAGATAACACTTATCTTCTCTGTGAGGTCCTTCTCCTGTGCAGCTCTGTGTCCTTAGAATACAGAGCAGGGGGGAGGGGAGGAGCTGTGTACTCAGCTAGATGAGATGAGGGGGCGTGGCTTATTTTTCTTATGCAGACAGAGAGAAAAAAAAAAGCTGTGACATCTTGTCCACAACAGACTCAGAACTGTGGACAACAGCAAAAGAAAACCCTCTGAACTACAGAACTTCCTGCCCAACAAACAGGTAAGAAAAACACATACATGCTGCCAAAACATATAAGACATGTATATTGCAAAAAAACTAAACTTACAAAGAAAATGCCATATAGTCAAAAAAATGTGCCACCGGAGTACCCCTTTAAGTGCATGAAATAGTAAATGATGACACACTAGGTTGCATAACAGTGCAACTTCATCAATGTAGTCATTACTAATAACAGTTCCCTAAATACCATACCATGCATGCTGTAATGGCCAGCCTGTGAGCTAGATAAAAGTGGAATAAATAATGGACCGGCCATTAACTGATCAGTAACATACTTTTTAGATGGGTTGCCGGCCCCATGAGCTTATTACATGCTGTCGGCATATTTCATATATATTATATTTTATTGTTACAGTAACTTAGGTTCATATTCTCCATTTATCTGCTAGGTTTCTTGCGTAATTATGTTTTTAAATCATTTTCAGGGATGGATGTTACCTGGAGACTCTATTCCTCAGTGTCAGTCAGTCCATATAATAACACACACTTCAGTCCAAGAATTAGCTTCAACTTGAATTTCTATAGAATACTGCATCATTCCATTTTTTGTAACATCACAGGTATAGCAAGTCATATGTTCACCCAAGTGCATAGATCATAGACGTGGAGCAGCTGCACATCAAACTTCTCTTCACTCCATCAGGTGCCTCTATGTTTAGCAGCTGAATTCACTCCACGTCCACAGCAGAGTGAGAGAGATTCACCATGTGAGCAACAACAACGTTTCATGGGCCTCTGCCCCCTTTGTCAAGTGTGTGTCTACAATGGTCAGGTTAAACTAGATTCATATATTTCTAGTAACATTTTATATCACCCACAATTTTATTTACCAGCTAGTTACTACTCACCAAATAATTCTAGTAGTATTTTTTACCTCCTGTAATTTACCAACCAGTTACTATTTACGCCCCCTCCCATAGCGGGGGGGGGGGGGGGGGGGTGACGTCACATGGGGACAGAGTTGTGACGTCACAATACTCCAGCCCTGTGGTCGCCACCCAGCTGTTTGTGAGCTGGCACCACGACGTGCAGCTCAAACAGATGGGTGGCGAATACAAGATTGTGGGGGGTCCCCAGCGGCGGGACCCCTGCGGTGGGACATCTTATCCCCTATCTTTTGGATATGGGATAAGATGTCTCAGGGCCGGAGTACCCCTTGAAAGCACATGTGCTGAGGGTGTGATGAAGGGCAGATGTTATTACCCTGGGGCAGATTGCATTTGTGATGCCAGAGCGAGGTTAACCTCTGCACCACCAGAGGTAGGGCCGCTGGATCCTGGGCTAGGCGCGGGGCAAATAATGACTCTGATGCCAAGTTACGGAACACTGAGGAATTGGGGCGGAAATCAGGCAGAAATTTTCTGCCTCAAAATATTGTTACTTTTCCACAAGAACTCAGAGAGATTTTGCGCTGAATTTTGCACGGAATTGGCGCGGAAATCACGTGGAATTCTGTGCGGAATTCCACGCGGAAATGCAGGTTTCATGCGGAGGAGGAGTATCAAGTATTTCTATTCATAAATTTTTTTTTTTTTTCATTCGGAAATTCCACGCAAATTCCGCGCGAATTCCGCGCCAATTCCGCGCGGAAATGCTTCTGAAAAATATAACATTGATCTCTATGGGAGAACGACGCTGATTCCGCCTGAAAGAAAGAACATGTTCTTTCTTCAAGCGGAACAGACTTCCTCGTCAGAATTCTGCTTGAGGAAATTCCTCAGTGTGAACTGAGGGGCAGAAATTCTGCACAGCTCTATGGGGGTTTTCACTGCTGAATGATTTAGAGAGGAAAAAGCGAGCAGAATTACTCGTGGAAATTCCTCTCCAATTCCTCAGTGTGAACATACCCTAAAAGTACTAGCAGGAGGGTGCTGTAAAAGTGCAGAGCCTAGGATACAGAGATGTCTGGCAGAGATAAGCCATGGCTGGAGGAAGCCAGTATGTCCATCTGGGCTGGATGGAGGAGTGGGGGAAAGAAAGAAAAAAAAAAACTCCAGGAAGATGGCGTCTGTGAGTCATTGGATGTCAATAGAACCACAATAATGAGGGGGAGGGGGGAGTCACATGGGGTAATAGTTCTAAATTTGTCCTGAGCCTATGGGACTGTAGCTACGCCCCTGGCAGCATCCATGGCTAAAGATACACTCCAGAATTTAAAGATGACAAGTAGTTAAATCTGTAGTTTAATAAACCCAAGAAGTACTTGTAGAGGTTGTTTCCTGAGTGGCCAGTTATAGGTTATTTTCTGAATAATTTAAAACCGTAGAATAAGAGCAAAATTTTCTACCTTGTTTGTCCGCTCTAAAGAGATGGAAAATTACAGGTTTGTGATAGAAAATAAATAAGAAGGCAGGAATGAAAAGAAAAGTGGGTGCAATGTTATAGAATATTGAAGAGAGCTGAATTATGTAAACAAAATGTATTGCTAAAATACTGAAAAAATGAGAACCACTTAGGGTGCCTTCATAATGTGTGTGGGAGGATTTCCCTGTGTAAACCCAGGCCGATTTGTGGCCCCGTTAGCCAATATTATTATCCTGCTCATTCTGGCAGCAAGCTTGGTGCTGAGGCGATGCTATAGAAGCATGCTGACATCACGGCTGCTGCTGTCTCACTCATCTTTGGTATTGTGTTAAAGGGGTACTCCGTGGAAAACTTTTTTTTTTTTTTAAATCAACTGGTGCCAGAAAGTTAAACAGATTTAAAAATTAAAAGAAAAAGGAAGGTTATGTGCAGCTCACAATTAAATATTCCCTGAGGTCAAATGGACAAGCAGCTATACCCAAGCTGCAATATACAAATGTCGAAAAAAGAGGTTTTTTTTTTTACAGACCTCCAGGAGAATAAATGCTATAATTACTGCAGTAGTAAAAGATCGTGCTTCAATTATAATTAACTATAATGTATTTTATTAAAAATTCTGATATACGTATAGATAATTGTATTTTCCCCCACAGAGGGCCCTTGTGGAGGAGATAAACAGTATATATCTTACAATAAAATAAGAAAATTAAGAGTATTAAGAATTAAAAAATGAATGAAATTCATCACTGATGTATAAACTGTATTGAATGGGTTAAGTCCTTTTGTGCAATCCTGCTTAAAACAAAAGTTCTTGGCAGTTCATAGTAGTAGATAATATTAGATACAGTTGCAGTTGGCTTCCTTTGAAAATGAAAGTATAAAGACACAATGTATCAGCAATTGACAGTCTTAGTGATATACAGTGTTACCCGTCCTTAGCAGAGATCACAGCTCAGGTTTTGCTGGTTTGTGAGAGGCTTTAAGGCGCTGACAGCTCTGATTGATGTGGCTGCAGAGAGGTACGTGCTGGAGGGAGCAGGTCACGATTGTGCTAGTGACCAGGTCTTTGGCAAAGGGAAGCTGTTCACTGCAGCTAATAGCCTCGTGGTGCTGGCGTGTGACGTCAGGAGTTCCCGGGTTCTCTCCTCCAAATCTCTCTGACTTAATGGACCGGGCTGGATTAGGCTGTAATGCTGGATTAGATCGAGGAAGCTTTCAATCCTTTGGATACAGGATATGCAGATACCGCTAGGTTAGTTAAGCAGTTCAGATGTAGAGGTTTTTCAGTGATGAAATCACAAACTAGACGCGTTTCAGGGTTCTATACTACAGTGAACAGCTTCCCTTTGCCAAAGGCTCTCTCCTGGTCACTAGCACAATCGTGACCTGCTCCCTCCAGCACGTACCTCTCTGCAGCCACATCAATCAGAGCTGTCAGCGCCTGAAAGCCTCTCACAAACCAGCAAAACCTGAGCTGTGATCTCTGCTAAGGACGGGTAACACTGTATATCACTAAGACTGTCAATTGCTGATACATTGTGTCTTTATACTTTCATTTTCAAAGGAAGCCAACTGCAACTGTATCTAATATTATCTACTACTATGAACTGCCAAGAACTTTTGTTTTAAGCAGGATTGCACAAAAGGACTTAACCCATTCAATACAGTTTATACATCAGTGATGAATTTCATTCATTTTTTAATTCTTAATACTCTTAATTTTCTTATTTTATTGTAAGATATATACTGTTTATCTCTTCCACAAGGGCCCTCTGTGGGGGAAAATACAATTATCTATACATATATATATATCAGAATTTTTAATAAAATACATTATAGTTAATTATAATTGAAGCACAATCTTTTATTACTGCATTAATTATAGCATTTATTCTCCTGGAGGTCTGGACAAAAAAAAACTCTTTTTTCTAGATTTAAAAATTACTTCTATTAAAAAATCTTAATCCTTTCAGTACTTATTAGCTGTTGAATACTACAGAGGAAATTCTTTTCTTTTTGGAACACAGTGCTCTCTGCTGACATCTCTGTCCATTTTAGGAACTGTCCAGAGCAACATATGTTTGCTATGGGGATTTTCTCCTACTCTGGACAGTTCTTAAAATGGACAGAGATGTCAGCAGTGTTCCAAAAAGAAAATAATTTCCTCTGTAGTATTCACTAGCTAATAAGTACTGGAAGGATTACGATTTTTTAATAGAAGTAATTTACAAATCCAAAAGGATAGGGGATAAGATGCCTGATCGCAGGGCTCCCGCCATTGGGGACCCCCCGCATTCTTTCATGCATCTCCCCACTATTATCAGCCTCCGGAGCAAACATCGATCCTGGTCTGATGAATCACGATCACAGGGCCGGAGTATTGTGATGTCACCGCTCCGCCACCGTGTGACGAGGGGCAACTGTCACTCCCCCTCCCATGGGCTTGCATTGAGGGGGTGGAGACATAATGTCACGATACTCTGGCCCCGTTATCGTGATTTATCAGAGCCGGAGAGATGTTTGCTCCGGAGGCTGATGATAGCAGGGTGCTGCATGAAAGTATGCGGGGGTCCCCATCGGTGGGACGCCCGCAATCAGGCATCTTATGCCCTATCCTTTGGATGGGGGATAAAATGTCTTAGGGCCGGAGTACCCCTTTAAAAAATAAAATCCTGACGTTATTTTTCCAGAAACTTATTAGTGGTGTCAGAAGGTACTTTCTTTTAAAGGAAAACTGTCAGCCTGTCCACCCACACTAAATACAATGCACTGGGTTATAGTGCGGGTGAACAGAAGTCCAACGAGCGGTCACTTACTTAAATATGTCCAGCAGGTCCTGAGATATGTTCCCCAGAAGATCATCTGCTGAATTCAGTGAATTGCACAGGGGGCGGAGCTTTGTCAGCTCTATTTACATATTCATTGTCTGTGACTCCACATCCTAGTGAAGTGGAGCCACAGACAATGAATATGTAAATTGAGTGGGTGGAGCCCCTGCCTCCTGTGTGCAATTTACTGAATTTAGCAGATGATCTTCTGAGGGGACATATCTCAGGACCTAGTAAGCATATGTAAGTAAGTGACGACCCCTCATTGGACTCCTGTTCACCCACACTATAACCCAATGTATTGTGTTTAGTGTGGGCGAACAGGCTGACAGTTTTTCTTTAAGAGGCCATGGGTGGGTCACTCTCTATACTCTAATTATGCCTGGGGGTTTCTGTCTCAATGGCTAAGGCTCATCCCTTCCAGTTACTAGATGTTCAGGTAGATATTATGGGCCATTTTGTGTTATTGCATGTCCTGATTTGGAGTCAGGCCTATGTCCTAGTGAGCGTGTAAAGGGATTAGCGAATCGAATCTGACGAATCCGAATTTGTTACGAATTTGAGGAAAAATTTGATTTGCAACAATTGTGTATATATCGCCGCGATTACACTGCGCAAATTGTTTCATTAAACTCCATTTAGTGCGGTCCAGGCTCCAGGGCATCTAAAATGGCAGATCCACATGTGAGGACATGGGGCAAGGAATCCTGGGAAGGCGGGAACAAGGGTAGGCGGGATGACCCTGAATCACATGCAGCATGCAGCCTATCAGCAGCCAGTCAACCCTATTATGTCACAGCCCTATATAATCCGCCGCCATATTGCGGCCAATCACTTCAGCCTTTCACTGCAGAGAGATAGATAGAGACAGACAGCGCTGTGTGTTGCACAGAAAAGCTTTTTTCCAGCAGTGATTCATCTCCCAGTCAAGCCAGGGTTCTGTAGCACAGAGTGAGGGCAGATAGCAGTGTGTGTTTCACAGAAAAGCATTCTAACTGCAGCAATTCACCTCCCAGACACTGTCTACAGCATTCTATTACAGAGAGGGAGAGAGAGCAGTGTGTTGCACAGAACAGCAGCGATTCAACCTCAAGCACAAATCCTGACTAGAAGAACTGATAGGAAAGGGAGTGAGATTGAGAGAGTGCAATTTTGGGTGTAGTACACAGCGACTGTGTGCTGCAGCACTGGTGTGTACTGCTGGTGTTGTGCGCAAATACTTTTTTAAGCGTACTGTAGCACATTTATCTCCCCATTTGCATACAACATACGTACGTCTAAGTGGTGTACTATTTTGTACATTTTAAAGTCTCAAGGGCCTAGATACTGTGAAAGGCCAGGCAAAAGTACTCACCGGCTGTTGTACACAAATACTTTTTCAAGCGTACTATAGCGCATTTTTCTCTCCTCATAAGTGCATACCACATACGAACATCTAAGTGGTGTACTCTTTTGTTACTGTTAAAGTCTCAAGGGCCTAGATACTGTGAAAGGCCAGGCAAAAGTACTTACCGGCTGGTGTTGTACACAAATCATTTTTAAAGGGGACCCCCGGGATCAAGCACGCGGCACCCCGTTTGTAATCAGTCCCCGGAGCGTGTTTGCTCCGGGTCTGATTGCCGACGACCACAAGGCCGGTGGCGTGTGACGTCATGCCTCCGCCCCCGTGTGACGTCACGCTCCGCAGGCAGACAAGTTCCAGGACGTGCACAGAGGAGTGGCTGAGGCCTAAATTCATCAGACAGAGGTCGCAGCAGACTAGGGGCAAGTGGCAGCAGGAGTTGCAGCAAGATGCCTGAGCTACCAGTATCAGCTAGCTGTCGTGTCTCGACCAGCAACCCATCTGCCGTCATCGATTGATTAACACAGTCATTCACTTCATCACAAGTTACATCTGACATCCCCAGTCAACAGTCGGTTGGTTCCTCAGACACAACCCTCAGTTGGCATGGCCTGGGAGCAGTCCCTGTCCTCCCATTGCCTCTGTACCATGCTGTTCCCTCCCCTACAGAAGTATCTTATGTTGTGGGTTCAGCTCCACTATTCACTGAGGACGATCTAATAGAGAAAAGTCATCAGCTACTGCCCAGGAGAGGAGCATGATCAACTAGAGGAGCTAGAGGGTTATGAGGAAGTTAAGACAGAGGACCCAGACACACCGTGGCAGCATGCAGTGAAGATGGAGTCGGGGAGTCCCTCTGAGTCACTTCGACAAATGGCACAATGCATGCTCAGTTGCTTGCATAGTGACCGCCGAATTGTCAACATTCTACAGCGGGAGAACTTCTGGCTCTCCACCTTATTGGACCCTTGTTACCAGCACAAAATGGGGGGCCTTTTTTACACCCACTGAGAGGGAGGACAAACTGACTACAGAGAGATCCTACGTAGTCAGTTGGCCAATGCCTATCGGCGCCATCATCCATCCACTAGCAGGTCTTACTCGTTAGGCCCTCTGCGCTCACCTTCCACTGATATGGCTGCTGGGGAGGGGTGGAGTGGCAGGAGCAGTACCAACTCCATCAGCAGCAGCCTGAGTCTGCAGTCTCTGATGAGTACCTTTCTTCACCCTCATAGTGAAGCAACTCATCAGCAGCAGGTAGTCATGGAGCAGGGCCTGAACCAGCAGGTGGTGGAATACCTTGACATGCCCATGCCAACAAACCTTGAAGATCCGCTGGACTTCTGGGCAGCCAAACTTGCAGAGTTTGCCCTGGAAAAGCTGTCCTGCCCGGCCAGAAGTGTGCCATCAGAGAGGGTATTTAGTGCGGCGGGGGCTATAGTCTCCCCAAGGAGAACTCGTATGTCCATGAAAAATGTGGAGAGACTGACCTTTGTGAAGATGAATCAGGCATGGATCAGCCAGGATTTCCACCCACCAATGCCAGATGCATCAGAGTAGATTGACCATAGTGCTACACCAACACGTCACAAATATGGATAGTGCCAAACAGATTTATGGCACTGCTCCCCATTTACAAACATTCCAGCCACCTTCATCACAGGGTACTGGTATAGCCACCCACTGCACTTTCAGGACTTTCAGGACTCCTGATGCTGCTGCCACCTCCAGGCTGTTTCATTCAGCCACTATTTTGTCTCCTTATGCTTCTGCCAACTCCAGGCTGTGCCATTCAGCCACTATATGGTCTCCTCATGCTTCGGCCAACTCCAGGCTGTACCGTTCAGACACTATATGCTCCTTATGCTTTCCTCACCTCCAGATTGTGTTATACAGCCAATATATTGTTTTCTGATACTGCTGGGACTGTCTTGAATATGAATTACAATTTTTTTATGGGAGCACTAGAAAACATACATGCTCAATAGAGATTTCAACATTGATTTTTTAATGTTAGGGGTTGTGAAGACCCCTTATGAACGCATCCTGCCGCCTGATCCAGGCTGTGTGTTTCAGGAACTACTTGGCTTACTGATGCTGCTGGGCCTGTGCATACATTTTTTGAGGTTAGCACTAGCTAACATACATCTTTGTTGTGGTTGGTGGTTTGAGGCAGAATTGGATTTGGCTCCAAAGGTTAGCAGTATTACTGGAGACCAAATGCATTCATAGCACCCCACAGACCAATGAATTTGTTAGGAATTTTGGAAGAGTTATATCCTAATATCCAATGCACAAATGAACACTACATACCCAAATACTGGCAGAAATAAAGATGTTTAATATACAACTAACTAAACACACTCTAAGAAAGGAAAAAGAGAAAAAGATTATAGCTGGAAACTTAAGTCTGCAGTGTAAGGAAACACATGTACAACAATTATAGCAGAAACACTATCTGTTGGCTATGTTACGCCTAGCGCTCCGGGTCCCCGCTCCTCCCCGGAGCGCGTACGGCGTCTCTCTCTCCGCAGCGCCCCGGTCGGTCCCGCTGACCGGGAGCGCTGCACTGTCATGGCCGTCGGGGATGCGATTCGCACAGCGGGACGCGCCCGCTCGCGAATCGCATCCCAGGTCACTTACCCGTTCCCGTCCCCTGCTGTCATGTGCTGGCGCGCGCGGCTCCGCTCTCTAGGGCGCGCGCGCGCCAGCTCCCTGAGACTTAAAGGGCCAGTGCACCAATGATTGGTGCCTGGCCCAATTAGCTTAATTGGCTTCCATCTGCTCCCTGCCTTTATCTGACCTCCTCCCATGCACTCCCTTGCCGGATCTTGTTGCCTTGTGCCAGTGAAAGCGTTTTGTGTGTCCAAAGCCTGTGTACCAGTACTTCTGCTATCCACCCTGACTACGAACCTTGCCGCCTGCCCCCGACCTTCTGCTACGTCCGACCTTGCTTCTGTCTACTCCCTTGTACCGCGCCTATCTTCAGCAGCCAGAGAGGTTGAGCCGTTGCTAGTGGATACGACCTGGTCACTACCGCCGCAGCAAGTCCATCCCGCTTTGCGGCGGGCTCTGGTGAAAACCAGTAGTGACTTAGAACCAGTCCACTAGCACGGTCCACGCCAATCCCTCTCTGGCACAGAGGATCCACCTCCTGCCAGCCGGCATCGTGACAGTAGATCCGGCCATGGATCCCGCTGAAGTTCCTCTGCCTGTTGTCGCCGACCTCCCCACACTGGTCGCCCAGCAAGCCCGACAGATTGCCCAACAAGATCACCAGCTGTCGTACTTGACCACCATGACTCAGCAACTCCAGTCGCAGCTACAGCAGATTCAGTCTCAGCTACAGCAGCAGCAACCATCTCCTCCGCCAGCTCCTGCACCTCTTCCGCAGCGAGTGGCCACTCCTAGCCTCCGCCTGTCCTTGCCGGACAAATTTAATGGGGACTCTAAGTTTTGCCGTGGCTTTCTTTCGCAATGTTCCCTGCATTTGGAGATGATGTCGGATCAGTTTCCTACTGAAAGGTCTAAGGTGGCTTTCGTAGTCAGCCTTCTGTCTGGAAAAGCCCTGTCATGGGCCACACCGCTCTGGGACCGCAATGACCCCGTCACTGCCTCTGTACACTCCTTCTTCTCGGAAATTCGAAGTGTCTTTGAGGAACCTGCCCGAGCCTCTTCTGCTGAGACTGCCCTGTTGAACCTGGTCCAGGGTAATTCTTCCGTTGGCGAGTACGCCATACAATTCCGTACTCTTGCTTCTGAACTTTCCTGGAATAATGAGGCCCTCTGCGCGACCTTTAAAAAAGGCCTATCCAGCAACATTAAAGATGTTCTGGCCGCACGAGATACTCCTACCAACCTGCATGAACTCATTCATCTAGCCACTCGCATTGACATGCGTTTTTCTGAGAGGCATCAAGAGCTCCGCCAGGAAAAAGACTTAGATCTCTGGACACCTCTCCCACAGTCTCCATTGCAATCTGCGCCTAGGCCTCCCGCCGAGGAGGCCATGCAAGTGGATCGGTCTCGCCTGACCCTGGAAGAGAGGAATCGCCGTAAGGAAGAGAATCTTTGTCTGTACTGTGCCAGTACCGAACATTTTTTGGTGGATTGCCCCATCCGTCCTCCACGTCTGGGAAACGCACGCTCGCACCCAGCTCTCGTGGGTGTGGCGTCTCTTGATGCTAAGTCGGCTTCTCCACGTCTCACGGTGCCTGTATGGATTTCTTCTTCAGCCAGCTCTTCCCTCTCAGCCGTGGCCTGCCTGGACTCTGGTGCCTCTGGGAATTTTATTCGGGAGTCCTTGGTGAATAAATTCCGCATCCCGGTGACCCGTCTTGTCAAGCCACTCCACATTTCCGCGGTCAACGGAGCCAGGTTGGATTGCACCGTGCGTTTCCGCACGAAGCCCCTCCTAATGTGCATCGGACCTCATCATGAGAAAATTGAGTTTTTGGTCCTCCCCAATTGCACTTCTGAAGTTCTCCTTGGACTACCCTGGCTTCTACACCATTCCCCAACCCTGGATTGGTCCACAGGGGAGATCAAGAGCTGGGGTACCTCTTGCTTCAAGGACTGCCTTAAACCGGTTACCAGTACTCCCTGCCGTGACCCTGTGGTTCCTCCTGTATCCGGTCTCCCTAGGGTCGTTATGGACTCTGCCCGCCTTAAGAAGTGCCTCTCCCCCCCTCCCAGTCCAGTCAGGCAAGCCTCGGTGCCTCCTCATGGCCCTCGTCCTGGTGTCACACTGCCCCGTGCCAGGCCTCGCCCTCTGCCCTCCCTCCCCATTCCCACTCCTGCTGTACTGCCTGCCGTTGAGGAATCCCTCCATCCTTTCCCGGTGTCCTCATCCCAGGGGAGGCAGTTACCGGACAAAGAGAAGGGGAGACCTAAGGGGGGGGTACTGTTACGCCTAGCGCTCCGGGTCCCCGCTCCTCCCCGGAGCGCGTACGGCGTCTCTCTCTCCGCAGCGCCCCGGTCGGTCCCGCTGACCGGGAGCGCTGCACTGTCATGGCCGTCGGGGATGCGATTCGCACAGCGGGACGCGCCCGCTCGCGAATCGCATCCCAGGTCACTTACCTGTTCCCGTCCCCTGCTGTCATGTGCTGGCGCGCGCGGCTCCGCTCTCTAGGGCGCGCGCGCGCCAGCTCCCTGAGACTTAAAGGGCCAGTGCACCAATGATTGGTGCCTGGCCCAATTAGCTTAATTGGCTTCCATCTGCTCCCTGCCTTTATCTGACCTCCTCCCATGCACTCCCTTGCCGGATCTTGTTGCCTTGTGCCAGTGAAAGCGTTTTGTGTGTCCAAAGCCTGTGTACCAGTACTTCTGCTATCCACCCTGACTACGAACCTTGCCGCCTGCCCCCGACCTTCTGCTACGTCCGACCTTGCTTCTGTCTACTCCCTTGTACCGCGCCTATCTTCAGCAGCCAGAGAGGTTGAGCCGTTGCTAGTGGATACGACCTGGTCACTACCGCCGCAGCAAGTCCATCCCGCTTTGCGGCGGGCTCTGGTGAAAACCAGTAGTGACTTAGAACCGGTCCACTAGCACGGTCCACGCCAATCCCTCTCTGGCACAGAGGATCCACCTCCTGCCAGCCGGCATCGTGACAGGCTATTTGGGTGGATTTTCCTTAATCTGTACAACTATTATATATAAAACACACAAAGATTATAATACTGAAAATACTTAGCTTTGAAGCACCCTTACAGCAAGTAAGAAAATGGAGAAGAGGCAGTGGACAAGTATCTGCATTCCTTCTGTTGATCAATAGCTCCCACCAGGAATTTGAATGGAAGGTGTGATGGTATGCTGTCCCAGAAGAGAAAGAGAGAGCTTCATTCGCCTTGCAATGCCTTTTATGTTGTTTTCTCCGCCCCTATCCAGCCCACAGGTGGTCTTTGACCAATGTTACAAAAGGCCCCTATAAGCATGCCTAGGAGACCCTCTTAAAGAAGATCCTCCATCTTGCCTTTGTTAAACTCCCTGCGGCTTTCTGGTACAGGACAACCAAAATAGACTGCCATAACATTCCACCTCTTGGTCCTATACCACAAAATCACATTAGAGTTGCTTGCCGGATCAGTAACCTTCTAAGTTCAGTATTCACAAGTTATTAAGTTTACAATAGGTATCCCTAGATTCTTGTTTTCAGCTGACATAGATCATGGTTTATGTCGCCCTCATAGTTTACGATGTAGCTGTAGTATGGACTCTACTGTTGGCAGTAAAGGGATAATCTAGGGCTTAGGCTATTGATGGAGCTACGGTCCTCATTTGTAGCTTCTCTTGAGACAGTTTATTTAAAGCATCCTTTGTGGTGTCCAAAATGTTGGAGGGAATCCTTTGGTTCTGGGTTCTTCTGTCACGCGATGTCATCCAAACCCAGTCTTGACGACTTGATCCTTGTCACCTTTCAACCACGGGATGCAGAGGAATGGGTAGCCTTCTTCACTCCATTAGAAGCATTGGTCATCTGGTCATCTGTTTGTGGTGAGCTTGGATTCTTCTGATTGGAGGTCCATGGGTTGAGCGGGGTTACACTGCCACTAATCTGCTGAATGGAAAATAAACAGGTTTAGAGTCACTTTCCAACAATACAATTTTAGTATTCCCAGGCCCATCAGAGATTCTCTTCTGCCTGTGCTGATCAGTGAACCTTGGTAAAACCGAACACTAGACACAGTTGAACTCCACTCTGTGTATCCATACTCACTTTCCCAGCATTATTCCAACCATTGCTAACTAATTTGTGAGTGTGAGTGTTACCTCAGTCCCTCTAGGCATATTGCCTTCTAGTGGAAGGATTGCTTTTGCTAAACCTCCCTCATCTCTTGAAAAATCAAAGTGGTTAGTTAGTTTACTACTAATCTGTTTTCCCCACCAATTTGGGGAGGATTCTATAAATGTCAAACTAAACTAACAAAAGTATTGTCATTTATACATGTAAGCCTATGGTATGGCCCTAGTGGCCAGAAAAGAAAGTTTAGCTGCACACAGTCCATATCTTTTTTCTGAAAGACAAAACAAGTGAAACATTATTTACATGCAAAAGGAAGGTGGCAATTTTGTACTCGTTAGTCTCCCTTCCCCCGTTTTCTAAACATGCAGATACCAAAGTATCTACCTTTACTGGAATAGCTTGGGTGACTTTTGCCTGATCAACAGGGGGCATGGAAGTTTCTGCCTGTATATACGGTTTCTGTAATTCTGTAAGAGTATTGTTACCTGTGCACATAACTCCCTAAGCTTACCTTGAACCTGTTGTAGGAACATGTATTTTGTAGTGTCATCTTTCATGGGAATAGACAAGTGAGGTTTATTGCGGAAGCTGAGCGTTTTCTCTGGAAAACTTTGCTTGGAGGAAGAATGTATATTTCTGGATTTACCTGGTTCCCTCTGTGTCATGTTTCCAGTAGAATAGCAACTTGTGGAGATATGGCCACTATGACCACACCTATTACATTTAGCTGAAGAGTATTTAGTTTTGTTACCATGTGCTTTACAGTATCTAGCAATATGGCCTACAACACCACATGCAAAACAAGTCTTTAACATTTTAGCTGTATATGCTTTCTTGGTGTCATCCCTAATAGATGATTTATACAGTTTCACTGCTAAAGAAACACTTCTAACAACTCCTAATCTGCTCCAATTCGCTTTGTACTTTACATTGTTGCTATTCAATTTCTGTAATTCAAAACCAGCACTGGGAACTTCTACAATCTCACTCTCTAGCGCCCCCTTATTTGCGCTTGATGAAACACAGACCTTTTCAGAGGGTAAATCTGCTGTGGAATGTGGCTGTGAATTATGGGAAGAGGCCACATGTTGCGGTTCTAAAGGTGATAATCCTGTCCGCAGCTCCACTTATTGTGGACAATCCTGCATGCTACACCAATTGTGATTTTAGAATTAGAGTAAAACAAACATGCCACTCCCCCGACCATGTGCTCTCTTTGTTGGAGTCAAAATGGCACCAACTATATGAAAACGGAAGCAGGAAGTTCAGGCTAAATTTATAGGTCCTAAATATGTTTGTAAAACACCCAGAAACACTGATTAAGTTTTGTACAACTATGAAATAATTGTACAAGGTATTTTGGCAGAAATGTCTTGTACCGGCAGTGTATACCACCAAATTAACTGTCACTCGGTAACCAGCAAAGTTAATAACATTTAATAAAAACATTAATTAGCTAAACCAAATAAGACATACATACAAGCATTAATACAATAGTACATACTCTATGTTTAGCAAACTAGCAGGAATCTACCCAAGTGATACATGAATATTTAGTGTAGAAATGATACAATCAATATACTTATCCATCCCAGGCTAAGGAGCAGGATGCTCCTCTCTCAACGAAATTCCCAAGCAAAAGAGGACCAAAGGCTATGTGGTTTCCTGTGATATCCCCTAATGCCCCACCCCTTTGGCCTACTCTCCTCACATAACCTGGAAAAACAGGTTCTTTAGCCCCGCCCACTGTGGCTGTGGCTAAAACAAGCTAAAACCGTGGGGGCAGGGAAATGTATACTGCATGGAAACAATGGATGTAAAAACACATAATTTCAGTGTCCATAACACCACACCAGATACCATTTTGGGGAACTCGCTTTTCATACCAGTCTCTAATTGTGACCTAGTAGCAATCTCATTCCTCAACTCATGGATCTCAGCATAAGACTGAGCCAGTTTATCAGTTTCTATACATTGGTTTTCCCATTCCAGTAACTCTGATTCCAGCATGCGTATCTGCCTATCTCTATCAAGGATACTCTGTGTTTTTGTCTGCAACTCTTCCTCAAGTGCCTCATTTCTCTGCACCTCAAATTTTAAGGCATGTAAAAGAATCCAACCAACTTCAGCCGCAGCTCGGTTCTCATTTTTGGGATAAACCCCTAAATTCAACATTAATGCCATACCTCCTATTTATTTTCCCACCTCTTGATACACGGGGAAATTAAAATGTATAAGCTCATCCACTATGGCATTCCATCTGCCCATAGTGGTAGCCCAATGTGGTACAGCCCAAAATTTGGGCCTTCTATCCTCCATCAATGCACTCAACTTCTTCTGAACAACAGAATCTCAAACACAATCAGATGGCGGGACAATCACACGTGTTTGCAGTAAGCCTAACTAGTATATATTGTATCACTAACACATACACAAACAGGCTACACTAGGGTATCTCGTACAAACACTTGTGTGTATGCCCTCCCACACTAGAGAATATAGTGGAGAGTTATAGCACAACTGAGGTACAATCACAATCTTGTAACACGTACAATAGGAGACTTTCTATATGCTTTACAATCTGTGTATAATAACTATCATGTATGCAATACAAACAACATTTACCTAGAAAAGCAATGTTATTGATTACCAGTGACAATCACTAATGCAATACAAGATACCCTTAAAAAAAGGAACACAAAGCAATTAACCTATTGTATCATACAACAAAATCTGTAAGAGCTTCCTCCTGTCCAAGGCAATAATCCTTAGGTCACAATTTATGAATAAGTCTCTTGTACACTCACTCAATTACACTGGGAACATATGCTAATTTTATCAAAAAGAAACACAAAATTAGGAAAGTAATTAAACTATTATTGTCAATTTGGTTATCAACTGCCAATACTCAATTTCCGGCAAAATCCTGCCCGACTACGCCATTTGTTGTGGTTCTAGGGTGATAATCCTGTCTGCAGCTCCATTTATTGTGAAAAATCCTGCTGACTACACCAATTATGATTTTAGAATTAAAGTAAAACAAACATTCCCCTCCCCCGACCATGTGCTTTCTTTGTTAGAGTCCCCAAAATTCCCACTAACTATATGAAACGGAAGCAGGAAGTACAGGCTAAATTTATAGGGCCTAAATATGTTTGTAAAAACCTAGGGACACTGATTAAGTTTTGTACAACTATGAAATAATTGTACAAGGTATTTTGGCAGAAATGTCTTGTACCAGCAGTGTATCCCACCAAATCAACAATCACTCGGTAACCGGCAAAGTTGATAACATTTAATAAAACATTAATTAGCTAAACCAAATAAGACATACATACAAGCATTAATACATTAGTACATACTCTATGTTTAGCAAACTAGCATGAATCTACCCAACTGGTACAGCAGGAAAAAGATGACCTTTAGCCAGGCGCTCGGGGGTCCAAAGGATGTCACAACCAAATCATGGGAGTGAATAAAGGTTCAAACTTTATTGGTAGGTAACAACAATGCGTTTCGGGGTTAGGATACAGATTAAGACTAATCTGTCAATCTGAAGAAGGGGTATGCTAACCCCGAAATGCGTTGTTGTTACCTACCAATAAAGTTTGAACCTTTATTCACTCCCATGATTTGGTTGTGACATCCTTTGGACCCCCGAGCGCCTGGCTAAAGGTCATCTTTTTCCTGCTGTACCAGTTCCATTTCAGGGTTTCCTTTGGGACTATCGTGTGACCCGCGGGCCTGCACGGACTCCTACATCACTACTATATGCTATATGCATATTTAATATACGCTCCAGGTGAGTGGCCAACCATTAGACCCCTGACCTGTCCCCACTTTCTGTGGGGTGCTACTTGCCACCTAGGGTAATGCACTAGGCACCTTCCTGGGCCCTCTCTTTTTTCTTTATTCACTGAATCTACCCAAGTGATACATGAATGGTTAGTGTAGAAATGATACAATCAATATACTTATCCATCCCAGGCTAATGAGCAGAAGATGCTCCCTTCTTCAAGGAAGAACCAAAGGAAAAGAGACAGAGGGCCATATGTTTTCCAGTAAAATCCCTTAATGCCCCATCCATTTGGCTTAGTGTCCCCCTACTCTCCTCACTTAACGTGGAAAAACAGGTTATTTAGCCACGCCTACTATGGCTTGGTTTGAAACTAAGCTTTAGACTGTGGGAGAAGGGAAATGTATATACTACATGGGATATAATGGAAGTAAAAACACATAATTTAAATATCCATAACATTCCACCTCTTGCTTTTACACCGTAATTTACCAATGTTAGGTGATTCCCTAAATTCCATGTCTGCTAGTTTATTAAACATACAACATGTATATCTCCATACTTTCTGGTACAGGACCACCAAAATAGACTGGCATAACAATCTTCTATACAGATTTCAATATTCACCTTTTCATGTTATGGGGTTATTAGGCCCCTTGTGTACTTCTGCTGCTGCCTGATCCAAGCTGGGTGTTTCAGCAACTATATGGTTTAGTGATGCTGCTGGGCCTGTGCCTAAACTTTTTTGATGTTAGCATTAGCTAACATACATCTTCTATACAGATTTCAATATTAACATTTTAATGTTAGGGGTTGTGAAGCCCTCTTGTAAACTCATGCTGATGCCTGCTCCAGGCTGTGTGTTTCAGGAACTACTGTGCTCAGTGATGCTGCTGGGCTTGGGCCTTAAATTCTTTGATGATAGCACGAGGTAACATACCTCTCCAATAGAGATTTCAACATTGATCTTTCAATCTTAGGGGTTATGAAACCCTCTTATGTACTGCTTATTCCTGCTCCTGACTGTGTGTCTCAGGAATTACTTGGCTTAGTGATGCTGCTGGGCTTGGGCCTTACATTTTTGGATGTTGGCACTAGCTTACATACATGCTTAATTGAGATTTCAACATTGTTCTTTCAATGTAAGGAGTAATGAAACCCTCTTGCGTACTACTAATGCCTGGTCCTGACTGTGTGTTTCAAGAACTACTTGGCTTACTGATGCTGCTGGGCTTGGGCCTTAAATTTTTGGATGTTAGCACTAGCTTACATACATGCTTCATTAAGATTTCAACGTTTATCTTTCAATCTTAGGGGTTATGAAACCCTCTTGTATACACCTGCTGCTGACTGCTCCTGTATGTGTCATTCAGCAACTACATGGTTTAGTGGTGCTGCTGGGCTTGGGCCTTACATTTTTGGATGGTAGCACAAGCTAACATGCATCTTGTTAAAGCATGCTCTTCGGTCCCTGTCCCCGGACCGGAGCGTCCGCCCCCTCGGCCTTCTGCCCCGGGATCACACTGACCGGGAGCCCGGGTTCCCTTGTGTCGGGGACGCGGCTGCCGTGACGGCTGGCCCCCGTTCACGCGCCGCTTCCCAGCTCCACTCACCTGTCTCCCCGCTCCTTGTGCCGTCCTTCTCTGCCTCCCGGCGCGCGCGGCCCCTTCAGTAAATTTAAAGGGCCAGCGCACCGGTAATTGGTGCGCTGCTTCCTCACTTCCCCTGCCTTCCCTATAAAAGGCACCTGCCCCTTCCTGCTGTTGCTGGATCTTTGTGCCCTAGTGCCTCTGAGAAAGCGTTCCTATAGTGTGTATTGCCTTGCCTGTTGCCGAACCCGTTGCTACCGCCTACTCGCCTGTGAACCCTTGCCGCCTGCCCTGACCTCTGCTACGTCCGACTACGCTCCTGCCTGCTCCCTGTGTACCACGCCATATAAGCTGCCTGAGAGGTTGAGTTGCTACTGGAGGATACGACCTGGTGGTTACCGCCGCAGCAAGACCATCCCGCCTTGCGGCGGGCTCTGGTGAAAACCAGTAACCACTTAGAACCGGTCCTCTGGTACAACCCGCGCCATCGCCTCTCAAGTCCAGAGGATCCACTACCAGTCCAGCCGGTTCGTGACACATCTTCAATAGAGATTTCAACATTCACCTTTTAATGTTAAAGGTTGTGAACCCCTCTTGTGTACTCATGCTGCTGCCTGCTCCTGTACGTGTCATATAGCAACTACATTGTTTAGTGACGCTGCTGTGCCTAGGACATTACCTATATATGTTTATGGTAGCACTAGGTACCATACATCTTCAATTGAAATTCAAAATTCATCTTTTATTATTAGAGATTGTTAGGCCCTATTGTCTCCTCATCTGCCGCCAACTCCATAGTGTCATTCAGACACTATATGGTCTCCTCATGCTTCAGCCACCTCCAGGCTGTGTCATTCAGCCACTATATGGTCTCCATATATTGACTGTGTATTGTAGGAAACATGTGGCTATCCTCGAGTTACTCTCCCAGCATTATTGCCATGTTGATACCAGACCAGTAATAAAAGGAATATTGCCATGGACTAGCAGAAACAGGGAACTGTGGATACTGACCACCGGCTGTTGGAATTGACTGACTATCCCAGGTGGAAGATTTACCATTTTGAAGCTCCTCAGTTCCAGTAGTCTTTACGTCATTCATTCTTTGTTGTGGTTATTCAGTTGCAGAATTAAGTTGTATCATGTTTTCCTGTTCCTCTGATGAGCTTATGTCCCTGGAACACACAATAATCATATTGTCTTCTATTGAAGGATCCTTTTCTTCAGAGAACCTATGTATCATTTTATTATTTTGAATGTCAGGTGGTATTCTGACAATTTCTGATTATAAAGGAATTGTGTAATCTGGGACACAGGTAAAAATAAGTATTTTTAAGCGTACTGTAGCCCATTTTTCTGCCCTCATAAGTGCATACCACATACCTACATCTAAGTAGTGTACTATTTTGTACCTGTTAATCTGTCAAGGGTCTATATACTGTGAAAGGACAGCCAAAAGTACACACCTGCTGCTGTTTTAGACAAATACTGTTTTAAGCGAAGTGAAGCGTATTGTACTCCCCTTATATATGCAATAAGTATGTCAGGCAGAGTAGTGAAATTGCAATTACAAAATCCATTATATCAATTTCAAAATCTTAAATTTTAATTTAAAAATCATAGATTTCAACTTCAGGCTGTGCCATTCAGACACTATATGGTCTCCTCATGCTTCAGCCAACTCCAGGCTGTGTCATTCAGCCAATATATGGTTTACTGATTCTGCCGGGCCTGGGCATAAAACATGTTGTTATCTTAGCACTACCTACCAAAAAGCTTTAGTTTAAATTTCTAACTTTGTCATTTTTTTCTTAGGGATTGTGAAGCCCTGGGGTCTCCTCATGCTTCAGCCAACTCCAGGCTGTGTCATTCAGGCAATATATGGTTTACTGATGCTGCTGAGCCCGGGAATAAAAAATGTTGTTATAGTAGCACTAGCTACCCAAAATCTTCAGTTAAAATTTCAAACTTTGTCCCTGGGGTCTCATCATGCTTCAACCAACTACAGGCTGTGCCATTCAGACACTATATGGTCTCCTCCTACTGATGCCACCTCCAGGCTCTGTCATTGTGCTGTCATGTGACATGTGACTCCTTGTTAGATTAGGTCCTTTGTACCTACACAACGGGCCCTGGGGCACTAAAACTTGGGAGTTAAAAGTTCCATTTCAAAATCCTCAATTTCAATATCTTTGATTTCTATTTAAAATTCTTATATTTCAATGGTCTCCTCAGGCTTCAGCCAACTCCAGGCTGTGCCATTCAGGCAATATATGGTTTACTGAGGCTGCTGGGCCTGGGTCTGGGAATAACATTTTAGTTATGGTAGCACTAGCTACCCAAAATCATCGGTTTAAATTTCAGAATTCATCTTGAAATCTTAGGAATTTGTGAAGGCCTAGTGTCTATTCATGCCGCTGCCAACTCCTGGATGTGCCATTCAGAAACTATATGGTCTCCTCATGCTTCAGCCAACTCCAGGCAGTGCCATTCAGGCAATATATGGTTTACTGATGCTGCTGGGACTGGGTCTGGGAATAAAAAATTTGTTATGGTATCACTAGCTACCCAAAATCTTCGGTTTAAAATTCAAACTTCGTCTTTTTTTCTTAGGGATTGTGAAGGCCTAGTATCTACTCATGCTGCTGCCAACTCCTGGCTGTTCCATTCAGACACTTTATGGTCTCCTCATGCTGCCAACACCTCCACGCTGTGTCATTCAGCCAGTATATGGTCTCCTCATGCTGCCAACACCTCCACGCTATGTCATTCAGCCACTACATGGTCTCCTCATGTTGTCAACACCTCCAAGCTGTGTCATCCAGCCACTATATGGTCTCCTCATGCTGCCGCCACCTCCACGCTGTGTCATTCAGCCACTATATGGTCTCCTCATGCTGCGAACACCTTCACGCTGTGTCATTCAGCTACTATATGGTCTCCTCATTCTGCCGCCACCTCCACGCTGTGTCTTTCAGCCGCTATATGGTCTCCTCATGCTTCAGCCTCATCCAAGCTGTGTCATTCAGCCACTATATGGTCTCCTCATGCTGCGAACACCTCCACGCTGTGTCATTCAGCCAATATATGGTCTCCTCATGCTTCAGCCTCATCCAAGCTGTGTCATCCAGCCACTATATGGTCTCCTTATGCTGCCGCCACCTCCACACTGTGTCATTCAGCCACTACATGGTCTCCTCATGCTGCCAACATCTCCACGCTGTGTCATTCAGTCACAATTTGGTCTCCAAATGCGCATCGCAGTACGGACAGTACGGGCAGTGCCGGGCAAGGAAGAAGGAGTGTGTCCGACCGCAGCATGACTCCTAACACAATATCATGTGTAAAATTGAAACAACACAATGTAACTCCAAGTCAATCACACTTCTGTGAAATCACACTGTCCACTCAGGAAGCAACACTGATTGACATTCAATTTCACATGCTATTGTGCAAATGGAACAGACAATAGGTGGAAATTATAGTCAATTAGCAACAGGGCCGGCCTTAGGGGTGTGCGCGCTGTGCGGCCGCACAAGGCACCATAGCAACAGGGGCTCTGGGCGGTCGACACAGCTCGCACCAGGAAAATGTAATTTGTATTGCCTAACGTCCAGTTCCGGTGTGAGGTGCGGGCAGGTAACTTCTTCAGACATTCAGCGCTGCTTCGGGCAAGCAGTGCTAAATGCCGGTGTAATGAAGAAAACTGTGCCCTGTAGCGGAATGTGACCCTCCGCACAGGGACACTCATTCCATTCCCACTACCCTCCCTCAACTGTGTCCGTATGCGGAGGGTCACATTGCGCTTTAGGGCACAGTTTCTTCATTACACAGGGAGGTTTCACTTACTCCACCCTCCTCCGCGTCTCTGGTTGGCTGGCCGGCCCGAGTCCGAAGAGGGATGTCGCACATGTGACGTCCCTCCGCAGACCCGCACAGGAGGACGTCAGTGACGTCACTCGTCAGGCCGAGCCGGAGAGGAGAATGCAGCGCAGGTCAGGTAAGCGTGTCTATATTTGTGTGCATGTGTGTGAGCATGTGTGTGTGTGTGGGTGTCTGTGTGTGTGCGCATGTGTGGGTGTCTGTGTGTGTGTGTGTGTGAGTCCGTGGGGGGGGAACCTGCTTCTACCTAATGTGGGGAACCTGCTTCTATATAATGTGGTGAGCCTGCTACTACCTAATGTGAGGAACCTGCTACAACCTAATGTGGGGAACCTGTTTCTACCTAATGTGGGGAACCTGCTACTACCTAATGTGGGGAACCTTAGGTAGAGAGGAGAGACAGCACCGATCCAATCAGCATGTGCAGGTGATCATCCGGGAATGCCAACCCGGAAAGGCATACAGAAGTTCAGGGTGGATACAGCACCAAATAGCTGAGGACTCAGGTTAGTAGATGGAACAAGACTTTATTTGCCATCCATGTGCAACGTTTTGGCAATAAACTGCCTTTTTCAAGCATGCTTGAATAATGTGGGGAACCTGCTTCTACCTAATATGGGGAACCTGCTACTATCTAAAGTGGGGAACCTGCTTCTACCTAATGTGGGGAACCTGCTACTACCTAATGTGGGGAACCTGCTACTACCTAATGTGGGGAACCTGCTACTACCTAATGTGGGGAACCTGCTTCTACCTAATGTGGGGAACCTGCTACTACTACCGAATGTGGGGAACCTGCTCCTACCTAATGTGGGGAACCTGCTACTACCTAATGTGGGGAACCTGCTACTACCTAATGTGCGGAACCTGCTTCTACCTAATGTGGGGAACCTGCTTCTACCTAATATGGGGAACCTGCTACTATCTAAAGTGGGGAACCTGCTTCTACCTAATGTGGGGAACCTGCTACTACCTAATGTGGGGAACCTGCTACTACCTAATGTGGGGAACCTGCTACTACCTAATGTGGGGAACCTGCTTCTACCTAATGTGGGGAACCTGCTACTACTACCGAATGTGGGGAACCTGCTCCTACCTAATGTGGGGAACCTGCTACTACCTAATGTGGGGAACCTGCTACTACCTAATGTGCGGAACCTGCTTCTACCTAATGTGGGGAACCTGCAACTACCTAATGTGGGGAACCTGCTTCTACCTAATGTGGGGAACCTGCTTCTACCTAATGTGGGGAACCTCTTCTAACTAATGTGGGGAACCTGCTTCTACCTAATGTGGGGTACCTGCTGCTACCTAATGTGGGGAACCTGCTTCTACCTAATGTGGGGAACCTGCTTCTATGTAATGTGGGGAGCCTGCTTCTACCTAATGTGGGGAGCCTGCTACTACCTAATGTGGGGAACCTGCTACTACCTAATGTGGGGAACCTGCTACTACCTAATGTGGGGAACCTGCTACTACCTAATGTGGGGAACCTGCTTCTACCTAATGTGGGGAACCTGCTTCTACCTAATGTGGGGAACCTGCTACTACCTAATGTGGGGAACCTGCTACTACCTAATGTGGGGAACCGTCTACTACCTAATGTGGGGAACCTGCTTCTACCTAATGTGGGGAGCCTGCTACTACCTAATGTGCGGAACCTGCTTCTACCTAATGTGGGGAACCTGCTTCTACCTAATATGGGGAACCTGCTACTATCTAAAGTGGGGAACCTGCTTCTACCTAATGTGGGGAACCTGCTACTACCTAATGTGGGGAACCTGCTACTACCTAATGTGGGGAACCTGCTACTACCTAATGTGGGGAACCTGCTTCTACCTAATGTGGGGAACCTGCTACTACTACCGAATGTGGGGAACCTGCTCCTACCTAATGTGGGGAACCTGCTACTACCTAATGTGGGGAACCTGCTACTACCTAATGTGCGGAACCTGCTTCTACCTAATGTGGGGAACCTGCAACTACCTAATGTGGGGAACCTGCTTCTACCTAATGTGGGGAACCTGCTTCTACCTAATGTGGGGAACCTCTTCTAACTAATGTGGGGAACCTGCTTCTACCTAATGTGGGGTACCTGCTGCTACCTAATGTGGGGAACCTGCTTCTACCTAATGTGGGGAACCTGCTTCTATGTAATGTGGGGAGCCTGCTTCTACCTAATGTGGGGAGCCTGCTACTACCTAATGTGGGGAACCTGCTACTACCTAATGTGGGGAACCTGCTACTACCTAATGTGGGGAACCTGCTTCTACCTAATGTGGGGAACCTGCTTCTACCTAATGTGGGGAACCTGCTACTACCTAATGTGGGGAACCTGCTACTACCTAATGTGGGGAGCCTGCTTCTACCTAATGTGGGGAACCTGCTACTACCTAATGTGGGGAACCTGCTACTACCTAATGTGGGGAACCTGCTACTACCTAATGTGGGGAACCTGCTACTACCTAATGTGGGGAACCTGCTACTACCTAATGTGGGGAACCGTCTACTACCTAATGTGGGGAACCTGCTTCTACCTAATGTGGGGAACCTGCTTCTACCTAATGTGGGGAGCCTGCTTCTACCTAATGTGGGGAACCTGCTTCTACCTAATGTGGGGAACCTGCTACTACCTAATGTGGGGAACCTGCTACTACCTAATGTGGGGAACCTGCTACTACCTAATGTGGGGAACCTGCTACTACCTAATGTGGGGAACCTGCTTCTACCTAATGTGGGGAACCTGCTTCTACCTAATGTGGGGAACCTGCTTCTAACTAATGTGGGGAACCTGCTTCTACCTAATGTGGGGAACCTGCTACTACCTAATGTGGGGAACCTGCTTCTACCTAATGTGGGGAACCTGCTACTACTACCGAATGTGGGGAACCTGCTCCTACCTAATGTGGGGAACCTGCTACTACCTAATGTGGGGAACCTGCTACTACCTAATGTGCGGAACCTGCTTCTACCTAATGTGGGGAACCTGCAACTACCTAATGTGGGGAACCTGCTTCTACCTAATGTGGGGAACCTGCTTCTACCTAATGTGGGGAACCTCTTCTAACTAATGTGGGGAACCTGCTTCTACCTAATGTGGGGTACCTGCTGCTACCTAATGTGGGGAACCTGCTTCTACCTAATGTGGGGAACCTGCTTCTACGTAATGTGGGGAGCCTGCTTCTACCTAATGTGGGGAGCCTGCTACTACCTAATGTGGGGAACCTGCTACTACCTAATGTGGGGAACCTGCTACTACCTAATGTGGGGAACCTGCTACTACCTAATGTGGGGAACCTGCTTCTACCTAATGTGGGGAACCTGCTTCTACCTAATGTGGGGAACCTGCTACTACCTAATGTGGGGAACCTGCTACTACCTAATGTGGGGAACCGTCTACTACCTAATGTGGGGAACCTGCTTCTACCTAATGTGGGGAGCCTGCTTCTACCTAATGTGGGGAACCTGCTACTACCTAATGTGGGGAACCTGCTACTACCTAATGTGGGGAACCTGCTACTACCTAATGTGGGGAACCTGCTACTACCTAATGTGGGGAACCTGCTACTACCTAATGTGGGGAACCGTCTACTACCTAATGTGGGGAACCTGCTTCTACCTAATGTGGGGAGCCTGCTTCTACCTAATGTGGGGAACCTGCTACTACCTAATGTGGGGAACCTGCTACTACCTAATGTGGGGAACCTGCTACTACCTAATGTGGGGAACCTGCTTCTACCTAATGTGGGGAACCTGCTTCTACCTAATGTGGGGAACCTGCTTCTAACTAATGTGGGGAACCTGCTTCTACCTAATGTGGGGTACCTGCTGCTACCTAATGTGGGGAACCTGCTTCTACCTAATGTGGGGAGCCTGCTTCTACCTAATGTGGGGAACCTGCTACTACCTAATGTGGGGAGCCTGCTTCTACCTAATGTGGGGAACCTGCTACTACCTAATGTGGGGAACCTGCTACTACCTAATGTGGGGAACCTGCTACTACCTAACGTGGGAACCTACTTCTACCTAATTTGGGGAACCTGCTTCTACCTAATGTGGGGAACCTGCTACTACCTAATTTGTAGGTACAAGACAAGGCTTCAGTATAGGGTTCAGGAGTACATCGGCGCTGAACGGACCCAGGACACAGCAGGTAAGAAAGTAAAATCCAATTTATTTGATGCAACGCGTTTCCCTGCGCAAGCACAGATTCATCAGGCATCACAATGCCTGATGAATCTGTGCTTGCGCAGGGAAACGCGTTGCATCAAATAAATTGGATTTTACTTTCTTACCTGCTGTGTCCTGTGTCCGTTCAGCGCCGATGTACTCCTGCACCCTATACTGAAGCCTTGTCTTGTACCTATACGTTGTGGAATCCACACCAGGAGGGCCGCAGATGGACCATTGTATCCAAGCGATTTCCATTGTTGTGTATGAGGCTACACAACCACCCAGGGTGAGCAGTTTAAAATTAGCTTTTACTCTCCGCTCCCCCCATCTCTGGTGGTATTACCCTATGGAGCGCCTTCTCTCCTGTTTTTAGAACTACCTAATTTGGGGAACTATACTGCACCTAATGTGGGGGAACTATACTGCCAACCTAATGTAGGGGAACTATACTGCACCTAATGTGGGGGAACTATACT
This sequence comes from Hyla sarda, assembly GCF_029499605.1. Lineage (NCBI taxonomy): Eukaryota > Metazoa > Chordata > Amphibia > Anura > Hylidae > Hyla > Hyla sarda. Next base: position 294,375,063 of record NC_079189.1, read on the forward strand.
GCCAACCTAATGTAGGGGAACTATACTGCACCTAATGTGGGGGAACTATACTGCCAACCTAATGTAGGGGAACTATACTGCACCTAATGTGGGGGAACTATACTGCCAACCTAATGTAGGGGAACTATACTGCACCTAATGTGGGGGAACTATACTGCCAACCTAATGTGGGGGAGCTATACTGCACCTATTGTGGGGAACTATACGGCACCTAATGTGGGGGAACTATACTGCACCTAATGTGGGGGAACTATACTGCACTTAATGTGGGGGAACTATACTGCACCTAATGTGGGGAACTATACTGCACCTAATGTGGAGAGCTATACTGTACCTAATGTGGGGGAACTATACTGCATCTGATTAAGGGGGGCAGGGGACTGGTGAAGGGGTACATGTGACTGATTAAGGGGGCAGGGGACTGATTAAATATAAAAAATATATATATTTGTATATATTTTTCTCTTTGTGTACATTTATGGGGGGGCGCCACAAGGCTAGCTCGCACAGGGCTCCTGAACACCTAAGGCCGGCCCTGATTAGCAAGACACTATCAATAAAGGAGTGGTTCTGCAGGTGGTGACCACAGACCACTTCTCAGTTCCTATGCTTCCTGGCTGATGTTTTGGTCACTTGAATGCTGGCGGTGCATTCGCTCTAGAGGTAGCATGAGACAGAGTCTACAACCCACACAAGTGGCTCAGGTAGTGCAGCTCATCCAGGATGGCACATCAATGCGAACTGTGGCAAGAAGGTTTGCTGTGTATGTCAGTGTAGTGTCCAGAGCATGGAGGTGCTACCAGGAGACAGGCCAGTACATCAGAATACGTGGAGGAGGCCTTAGGAGGGCAACAACCCAGCAGCAGGACCGCTACCTCCGCCTTTGTGCAAGGAGGAGCAGGATGAGCACTGCCAGAGCCCTGCAAAGACCTCCAGCAGGCCACAAATGTGCATTTGTCCACTCAAACGGTCAGAAACAGACTCCATGAGGGTGGTGTAAGGAACCCAATTTCCACAGGTGGGGGTTGTGCTTACAGCCCAACACCATGCAGGACATTTGGCATTTGCCAGAGAACACTCAAGATTGGCAAATTTGCCACTGGTGCTTTGTGCTCTTCACAGATGAAAGCAGGTTCACACTGAGCACATGTGACAGACATGACAGAATCTGGAGAATTCTGCTGCCTGCAACATTCTCCAGCATGACCAGTTTAGCGGTGGGTCAGTAATGGTGTGGGTGAGCATTTCTTTGGGGGTCCGCACAGCCCTATATGTGCTTGCTAGAGGTAGCCTGACTGCCATTAGGTACCAAGATGAGATCCTCAGACCCCTTGTGAGACCATAGGCTGGTGCGGTTGGCCCTGGGTTCCTCCTAATGGAAGACAATGCTAGACCTCATGTGGCTGGAATGTGTCAGCAGTTCTGGCAAGAGGAAAGCATTGATGCTATGGACTGGTCCTCCCGTACCCCAGACCTGAATCCGATTGAGCACATCTGGGACATCATGTCTCGCTTCATCCACCAATGCCACGTTGCATCACAGACTGTCCAGGAGTTGGCGGATGCTTTAGTCCAGGTCTGGGAGGACATCCCTCAGGAGACCATCCCCCACCTCATCAGTAGTGTTGCTCGCGAATATTCGCAATACGAATTTTATTCGCGAATATCGCATATTCGCGAATTCGCGAATATCCACGAATATAGCGCTATATATTCGTAATTACGAATTTTTTTTTTCACAGTACACATCACAGTGATCATCCCTCTCTGCTTCCAGCTTGTGTGGTGTAAAGAAGGCTCTAATACTACTGTGTGAGACTGGTGTGAGAATTTTCGTATATGCGAAAATTAGCATATGCAAATTTTCACATATGCGAATTTTTGCTTATGCTAATTTTGTATATGCTAATTTTCGCATATGTTATTTTCGCATACACGAAGTTTCGCATATGCGAAAATAAAACGAGAATATTACGAATATGCGAATATTCGCGAATATATGACGAATATTCGTCCATATATTCGCGAATATTCGCGAATTCGAATATGGCCTATGCCGCTCAACACTACTCATCAGGAGCATGCCCAGGCATTGTAGGGAGGTCATACTTGCACCTACTTACTACTGAGCCTCATTTTGACTTGTTTTAAGGACATTACATCAAAGTTGGATCAGCCTGTAGTTTGGTTTTCCACTTAGATTTTGAGTGTGACTCCATATCCAAAACCTCCATGGGTTGATAAATTTGATTTCCATTGATAATTTTTGTGTGATTTTGTTGTCAGCACATTCAACTATGTAAAGACGAAAGTATTTTATACGATTAGTTCATTCATTCAGATCTAGGATGTGTTATCTTAGTGTTCCCTTAATTTTTTGGAGCAGTGTAGTTGGTCTTTTCTAGGGCACTTAAAAATCTTGGACTGGCCCTGTACTCTTGGGTTCTTTTCCATTGTGCTCTTGGTATAATCTTTATAGGAGGCTCACTCAGGGAGCGTAGCAAAAATTCTGAAATTTTTAAATATGCTGACATTTTGACAAACTGTGGACTCTTTTCTGGTGCCAGGGCCCATTACATGACACTGCCACTCAACCCATCACCAGCTTGGGTGGGAAATTGCTGAAGCCAGCGATTTGCTTAGCAACGTGTTACATTTTGGACCCCAGAAACCACAAGAAGATCGGGGCTGGAGGACAAAAGACCTATTTCAGCAGCGCTGGATGAGCCGCAGGAGGTAAGTTAAAGTTTATTCATTCTATTGTAGCAGCCCAGGCAGAATGAAAACATAAAATAAAAAAATCACTGGGTAACCTCTTCATAGCATGGTTCACAATAACCATTCTTACTTGACAACAGTAACCAGGCTTTGTGAGTCTCTATCTAATGGGCAAAGCACTTGTGGTACCTCCACACATCCCATCTTATCTCCTTAATTAAAACAACTTTTGCCAATTAGCTCTTGGAGTAGTCATTAGTAGAGCAATTCACTTACTTTCACCCTGCACTTTAGATGTTTATAAAACATGCTTAATATAGACATGAACAGTACATCTCTGTGAGGGTTATTATTTTAGCTAGAATCTATCTATCTTTATATATATAAAACTCAATGGGGGACATTTACTAATCTAGTCTATTCTGGGTATGCTTATAGACCAGCGTATGTGGTAGTCTCCTGTCTATTGTGCTCCTAATTTATCAAAGGTTTCACAGCCCTTGATAAATTCTGTGCTCAGACTTCAGGGTCTACAGCTTAAACTGCATTTAGACCTGCTCCAACATGGTCTGACATTTCAGCGAATTTTGGGCAGATGCGACATGTCGCACAAAAGTCGCACTTGATAAATTCAGCCCCAATGTATTTTCCAATGCATTTCTGTCTAAAATAGACTTGCATACATCATGTTCTAAAAATCCTCCACAGCAAAAGTCGCACATATTTAGACTGCGACTTTCTGTGCGACAAATTTAGATAGGAAAAAACAGTCTAAATCCTTTGATAAATCTCCCCCAATGTGTGTGTGTGTGTATGTATGTGTGTATATGTGTGTGTATGTATGTGTGTATGTTCCAGTATCACGTCCAAACGGCTAAAGATATTAACATGAAACTTGGCACACATGTTACTTATATGTCAACAACAAACATAGGATAGGTGATTTAACCCTTACTTACGCCCATTTGCCAGGGTCGGGGTTTTTGTTTAAAGTCCCATACAAGTCTATGGGAAATATATGTTACTGCATTACTTCCAAACCGCTGGAGATATCGATAATACTTGGTCACATGTTACTTATATGTCCACTTAAAATATAGGAAAGTTAATTTAACCCTTAACTACCCCCATTTGTGAGGGTCAGGGTTTTTGTTTACAGTCCCATGCAAATCAATGGGAAATGTATGTTCCCACATAACTTCCGTACGGCTGGAGATATTTCAATACCTGGTACACATATTACAGGTTGGGATATGAGCAAGGGATAGGAGGTCGAGATAGGAGGTCGAGATAGGAGGACGGGATGGTCGAGATAGGAGGACGGGGATGGTCGGGATAGGAGGTCGAGATAGGAGGTCAGCATAGGAGGACGGAATATGAGGACGGGATAGGAGGACTGGATAGGAGGTCGGGATAGGAGGTCGGATAGGAGGACGGGCTATGAGGACGGGATATGAGGATGGGATGAGAGGTCGAGATAGGAGGATGGGATAGGAGGTTGGCATAGGAGGTCGAGATAGGAGAACGAGATAGAAGTACGGGATAGGAGGAGGGGATAGAAGGTCTGGATAGGAGGTCGAGGTAGGAGGACGGGATAGGAGGACTGGATAAGAGGATGGGATAGGAGGTCAGGATAGGAAGTTGGGATTGGAGGTCGGGGTATGAGGACGGGATATGGGGTTGGGATATGACAACAATATATGAGGACAGGATATGAAGTCAAAAGCTTCCTCTATTGATTTTGCTCCACAACAAGGAATAGGAAGCAAAAACCGGGCAACGCCGGGTACTCAGCTAGTATATATATAAAACTCAACGTGTGTGTGTGTATGTATATGTGTGTATGTATGTTCTAGCATCACTTTCAAATCGCTAAAGATATTAACATGAAACTTGGCACACATGTTACTTATATGTCAACAACAAACATAGGAAAGGTAATTTAAGCCTTACCCACCCCCATTTGCGAGAGTCAGGGTTTTTATTTAAAGACCCATAAAAGTCTATGGGAAGTATATGTTCTGGCATAACTTCCAAACAGCTGGAAAAATGTCGATAATTTCTTGGTCATATGTTACTTATATGTTAAATAAAAATATATAATAGTTAAATTAACCCCTAACCTGCCCCCATATGTGAAGAATGGGGTTTTTGTTTCAAGTCCCATGCAAGTATATAGGACGTCTGTACCTTACTCCACAAGCTCCGCTCTGCTTCTCCTGGTGAATGCGTCAGTCCGGCTGGTAAGCCACACCCTCCCTGCATGCCATGTCCCATCTCACAAAGACATGCCCACATTTAAGCCACACCCCTTTTATTTTCAGTTTACAATATCTTTACCACAACGCAGCCCCATCTGAGGACGGGATATGAGGATTAGAAATGAGGATTAGCTATGAGGACGGGATAAGAGGACGGGATATGGGGTCGGGATAGGAGGTCGGGATATGGGGACGGTATATGACGATGAGATGTGGGGTCGGGATATGGGGTCCGGATATTGGGACGGGATATGGGGACAGGATATGGGGTCAAGATATGAGGCTGGGAAATAGGGACGAGATATGAGGACAGGATATGAGGACGGGATATGGGGTCGAGATAGGAGAACAAAATATGAGGACAGGATATGAGGTCGGAATATGAGGAGGGGATTTGGGGTCGGGAAATGAGGAGGGGATATGGGGTCAGGATTTAGGGACGGGATATGAGGACAAAAGCTTCCTTCTTTGTTGCTTTTCCTCCCCCACAAGGATAAGATAGGAAAAAACGGGCAGTGCTGGGTACTCAGCTAGTCTATATATATAAAATTTAAAGTGTTTGTGTGTACAGTATGTATGTGTGTATGTTCCAGCATCACTTCCAAACCGTTAAAGATATTAACATGAAACTTGGTACACATGTTACTTATTTGTCAACTACAAACATAGGATAGAAAATTAACCCTTACCCACCCCCATTTGTGAGGGTCAGGGTTTTTGTTTAACCCCTTAACGACGCAGGACGTATATTTACGTCCTGCGCCGGCTCCCGCGATATGAAGCGGGATCGCGCCGCGATCCCGCATCATATCGCGTCGGTCCCGGCGCTAATCAACGGCCGGGACCCGCGGCTAATACCACACATCGCCGATCGCGGCGATGTGTGGTATTAACCCTTTAGAAGCGGCGGTCAAAGCTGACCGCCGCTTCTAAAGTGAAAGTGAAAGTGACCCGGCTGCTCAGTCGGGCTGTTCGGGACCGCCGCGGTGAAATCGCGGCGTCCCGAACAGCTGATCGGACACCGGGAGGGCTCTTACCTGCCTCCCCGGTGTCCGATCGACGAATGACTGCTCCGTGCCTGAGATCCAGGCAGGAGCAGTCAAGCGCCGATAATGCTGATCACAGGCGTGTTAATGCACGCCAGTGATCAGCATTAGAGATCAGTGTGTGCAGTGTTATAGGTCCCTATGGGACCTATAACACTGCAAAAAAAATGTAAAAAAAAAGTGTTAATAAAGGTCATTTAACCCCTTCCCTAATAAAAGTTTGAATCACCCCCCTTTTCCCATAAAAAAAATAAAACAGTGTAAAAAAAATAAAAAATAAACATATGTGGTATCGCCGCGTGCGTAAATGTCCGAACTATAAAAATATATCATTAATTAAGCCGTACGGTCAATGGCGTACGCGCAAAAAAATTCCAAAGTCCAAAAAAGCGTATTTTGGTCACTTTTTATATCATTAAAAAATGAATAAAAAGTGATCAAAAAGTCCAATCAAAACAAAAATCATACCGATAAAAACTTCAGATCACGGCGCAAAAAATGAGTCCTCATACCACCCCATACGTGGAAAAGTAAAAAAGTTATAGGGGTCAGAAGATGACATTTTTAAACGTATAAATTTTCCTGCATGTAGTTATGATTTTTTCCAGAAGTGCGACAAAATCAAACCTATATAAGTAGGGTATCATTTTAACCGTATGGACCTACAGAATAATAATAAGGTGTAATTTTTACCGAAATATGCACTGCGTAGAAACGAAAGCCCCCAAAAGTTACAAAATGGCGTTTTTTTTTCGATTTTGTCGCACAATGATTTTTTTTTCCGTTTCGCCGTGCATTTTTGGGTAAAATGACTAATGTCACTGCAAAGTAGAATTGGCGACGCAAAAAATAAGCCATAATATGGATTTTTAGGTGGAAAATTTAAAGGGTTATGATTTTTAAAAGGTAAGGAGGAAAAAACGAAAGTGCAAAAACGGAAAAACCCTGAGTCCTTAAGGGGTTAAAGTCCAATGCAAATCTATGGGAAATGTATGTTCCAGCAAACTTCCAAACTTAGTACACGTGTTGCTTTAATGTCAAATAAAACGATATGATAGTTAAATTAACCCTAACCTACCCCCTTATGTGATGGATGGAATTTTTGTCTTAAGTCCCATGCAAATATATGGGACTTTCAGTACCTTACTCCAAGCTCTGCTCTCCTGGTGAATGCGTCAGTCCGGCCACACCCCATCTTGCAAGTCATACCCACTTCCACAAAACCATGCCTCCTTCTATTTTCAGCCTACAATCTCTTCATCACAACTGAGTCCCACCTGATGACGGGATTTGAGGACAGGATATGAGGACAGGATATGAGGGCAGGAAATGAGGACGGGATATGAGGACATGATATGAGGTCAGTATATGAGGACAGGATATGAGGTTGAGATATGAGAACAGGATATGAGGGCAGGAAATGAGGATGGGATATGATGACAGGATATGAGGACATGATATGAGGTTGAGATATGAGCACAGGATATGAGGGCAGGAAATGAGGATGGGATATAATGACAGGATATGAGGACATGATATGAGGTCTGGATATGAGGACAGGATATGAGGACAAGTACTTCCTCATTTGTTGCTTTTCATTCCCCATGAGGTTAGGTAGGAAAAATCGAACAAAGCCAGGTACTCAGCTGTAGTGTTGCTCGTGAATATTCGCAATGCAAATTTTTTTCGCGAATATCGCATATTCGCGAATTCGTGAATATTCGCGAATATAGCACTATATATTCGTAATTACGAATATTTTTTTTTTTTTTTTTTTTTTTTTTTTCACAGTAAACATCACAGTGATCATCCCTCTCTGCTTCCAGCTTGTGTGGTGTAAAGAAGGCTCTAATACTACTGTGTGAGAATGGCGTGTGAATTTTCGCATATACGAAAATTTGCATATGCTAATTTTCGCATATGCGAATTTTTGCTTATGTTAACTTTGGTTTATGCTAATTTTTGCATATGCTAATTTTCGCATACGCGAAAATTAAACGCGAATATTACGTATATGCGAATTTAGCGAATATATGAAGAATATTCGTCCATATATTCGCGAATTCGAATATGGCCTATGCTGCTCAACACTACTCAGCTGGTTTGTCTATAATTATTACTTACAGTGGGGAGAACACTGCAGATTTTGCAGGTTTTCCTACTTATAAAACATGTAGAGGTCTGTAATTTTTATCAAAGGTAGTCTTCAACTGTGAGAGACAGAATCTAAATCAAAAACCAGAAAATGATTTAAAAAAAATGTATTTGCATTTTACTGCACAACATAAGTATTTGATATGTGGTGGCGGATGAGAGGATACTGTCTTTTCTGAGTATAGGGTATTTAGAGTGTTGCTGTTCAGGATAGTTAAGGGCGGTGTTAACCCTTGTCACTCGTGATGCCAGGGTGAGGGTTAAATGCTGTGTTTCTTGATAGGCCTATTGCCACCCTTCCCAAGAGCAATAGGTGATGCAGAAATAAAGGATTGTCCACAACCGCTGTTAACTGAAAACTTGCAGGAACTTTTACTGAGGAATTTCTGTGCATGTAGTAATAGTAACAGTCCAGATAACAGAGTGTCTTTACACCGATTGGCAGTCGGTTGGGATCAGACAAGCCCAATTTAGCTTCTGAAGGATTGTATAGCAGAGATCCGCTGGATTTAGGGGAGTAACTAGGTCCAGGAATCTTGCGATGAGTAGCGGGGAATTGCTTAGTTTATCCGTTATGTTAAAGGCCTAGGCCGCAAGGCTTTGGCCTAGTAAATTGTCTTGTAAGCTGCGGAGGTCCTACCTCTTCCAGAGTCAGCAACCCAAGAGAGGGATCAAGATGGCGCAAGTCCCTTATATGGGCAGGGGCCGGCCATTTTGGATTGGTCCGTAACGACTGTCACTCACTGTTACAGTGCATTGTGGGTAAACACGTCACAGGAACCTCCAAAGGTCCTGAAGCAAAACCATAAAGTTTTAACCTGCTCACGTGACCCGCAGGTCCTGCTACGCTCCGAACAGGTAGATAACTAAATATGAATTCGAGTAGAATACAGACATAGCGCACATCTACAATCTTGTATAATGATCTGATTGCTTCTCAGCACAATATCAAAAACTAACAGGTTGTTAGTATACATTTTTGATCAAAAAGTACAAGCCCACTCGCCACGTGAAGGCCACCTATTCAGAGTGGGTCCCTAACGTCCCTAGCATAAAATGGCGTAGCACCGGGCGGCGACCACCACCGCCGCGACACAAATGCCCACGGGGGGGGGGGGGGGGGGGGGAGCGACCCACTGGCAGAGCGGCCCCAATGCCTCTGAAACCAGTCTATGGGCCGCACCCGCCCGCAGACACAGCGCCACGGCAGCAACGGACGCCGCCCTGCACCACACCAGTGTGAACAAGGTGTAAAGGCTCACTTACCTTGCTCTCCCAGTCAGACTGGAAGGCTGCTAGGAGTGAAATGGCCCTAGTGTGGCTAATTACCACCTATATAGGTTTGGGCTGAGGGGGTGGGGAAGAGTGCAGCACATGTTCAAAAAAAAAAAACTAAATATATATATATATATATATGTATATATATATATATATATATAAAAGGATAACTAAATATATACATATTTATCCTCATACCCATATCAATACCAAATAGAACTGCTATATATAGTCATCGACTAAGTGCGAGGTGACAAGGGGAAAACTACAAAAGAGGGACCCCGACGTCCTAGGGACTCTGACTATGGGGACCTCTATATAGGTAACGTATACAATACGGTACCGGGACACCACAAACCCCCTTACTTAAAATAAGTCGGCCTTGAGGCCTGTCCCCTAAGGCAGAGGAACTAGGACTAGAACAGGATTATACCTAAAATTTTTCTATACATCCAGTAAACATTACACACATTCACATTCTCTGGATACTTTTACTAGACAATAGGAATCTATCTAGACATTGAGGAAGCTATCTAACCTTTAGTTTCTAGCTCCTTAAACATTTTTATATAGCTCTCTATGACATTTATGAGGCTAACTATACATTCATATACAGCTTTCTATAACCTTTAGTCTCTAGCTGTCTAAACATTTTGAAATCTCACCACATTCTTCTTTTTGCCACGATGAGTCACCTGTTAGTACACAGAAGGGTATATTGGCTTGTCCGAGGCTATCTACCAATAAGGATGGCTACTAGGGTCTATCGGCTACACGCTACTTACCCCTAGAACACAACAGTATAACCTAACTAGGTTACCTTTAGAAATACGTGTTTAATTCTAAACTCGCAAGAGCACCTACTGGCCGGGTAGAGCATCTCACACACGTAATAAAGAGAAGAGAAATATGAGTGTACCTAACAGTGGCAGGAATTGGGTATCAATAGGCTACAATTCCTAAGTGTTTCTTGAATGTGAGATATATTTTTGTTTTTGTGTATGTACTGAAGTAGACTGAGGTAGTACATTTAAGTGTGTAGTTTAGAGTATTGAAAAGATATTGGTAGTGCATTGAAGTGAGTTATCAAAGGTACCATGTGTGCAGGTTCTGAATGTGAATCTTGGTACCTTAAGGGTAGTTTACCCTGTATAGTTCTTTGAGACGGCCGCAACACCACCTCCGAGTCATCAGGAGTCTCTTCACTTGGTGATTCTCCAAGAACTTCAGTCCACCAGGGGGACCAGCTGGAGGGCTGGAAACAGAAGCAATATCTTCGGTTGGACTGGGAGGTTCTCTGAAATCAGGTGGAGAAGGTCAAGACTTGGAGCAGCCACAGGAGTAGGACTGATGCTTGGTGTAGTAACCAATGGTGGTTAATAGGGAGCAACAGCTATTGGTAACTGGCTGGATGGAACGGCTACTAGCACCTGACTGGATGGAGCAACCAGTGGCGGCTGGCTGGGTGGAGCTGGAAACGGTATACCCCAATACATGGCAGGCTGATGAGAGGAGAACAGAAGAACGTCCATGGTGGGATGAATTCCTTCTGCCGGCACATATTCTCTCACTGGCCTTGTTGGAGGTGGAGTAGGTGGAGGTGGCCCAAGCATGTCTTCTTTCAGACACACTTTTATTCTGTTCCTGTTGACCACCTGTGGCTCGAACCGTTCTTTCTGTATCTCATATACATCCGTTTCAGGGTAAGGGACTGCAGTAATGGTATAGGGTTCCGTTTCCCTCAATGAGTCCAATTTATTGGTCCTAGGGAACTTTCGGAGCCACACCTTATCTCCAAGCTGTAAGGGCTGAGCCGAAGCATGTCGATTATAATCTTTCTGCTGACACCCATGAACTTCACCCATTTTCTTCTCAACAATGTTTTTGGCCTCCTCTATTCTTCGTTGATGCTCCGACACCCAACCTTGGGAAACCTGAGGAGAATTGTTGAAAGGTGCCTGCAGCCCGAAGGTCCGATCCTTCGGCAATTGACCGTGTCGGCCCATCATCAGGAAAAAGGGTGTATACCCTGTAGAACAGTGGACAGTGTTGTTGTAAATTTCTAGGAGTTCAGGCAACAACCGGGGCCACTCTTCGTGCTTTGAGACAGAGGCAGCTCTGAGCATTTGGATGAACACTTGATTGATCCTTCTCGCAGAGCCCATTCCCTTGGGGATGGTAGGCCGTCGTCCGGAGCTTCTTGCAGTCATGCAACTGGCAAAGTTCTTGGAACAACTTGGCTTCAAAGGCATTTCCCTGATCCGTGAGGACCGATTCAGGACAACCCAGAGGTTGGATCCAATGAAAATAGAAGAGCTGAGCAGCTGTCTTGGTGGTAAGGTCATTGACAGGGACCACGACCACCCACTTGGAGTAATGATCCACCATGGTCAGAGCATGGCAGTAGCCAGATCGAGTGTGGGCCAACTTCACATGATCCAAGGCAACAATCTGGTTCGGCCTCTCCGTACAGATGGGATGTAAAGGGGCCCTTGGATCCCTTCGGGGATTCTTGATAACGTTGCACACGGAGCATTCAGCGCACCATTTCTTGATGTCTCCCCGCATCCCTATCCAGTAAAATCTTCTTCTAACGGTGGCTTCAGTCTTATGGACTCCGAAATGCCCAGACTGGTCATGATAGTCATTCAGGACCATGGCTGCATCTCTTCTAGGGACCACAATCTGATGTATGCGATCTCCGGAAACTGAGTCCAGGGAATTTCGGTATACCAACCCCTTGTGCAGGAACAGGCGATTCCTCTGTCGCCACAGCCATTTCAATTCAATGTCCCCTTGTGTATTGTGCAGCCGAGTGGGCACTTTCTTATGGAGGCAATAGTCTAAGAGGTCCCCGATAACCCGGCTTTTGTCCTGAAGGGTCTTCCATGTGGATAAATCTTCAGGGACTTTGAGGGATTCAGGTTCATCACCCTTCTGGGCAGTTAGAGCACTCTGGCTCACGAACCTTTGGTAGAAGGGAGGCATCTCCACATCTTCCCACACATCTTCAGCAGGAGGTGCTTCCCCCGGGGCCATTCGAGAAAGTACATCCGCATTAACGTAGCTGCGGTACTTGATGTTGAAATCATAGTTGGCCAACCGGGAGGCCCAGCGTTGTTCAAGAGCCCCCAACTTAGCAGTGTTCAAATGGGACAATGGGTTGTTATCAGTGTAGATCGTGAAGGGAGTAGCAGCCAGATAGTCTTTAAACTTCTCTGTAATGGCCCAGACCAAGGCCAGGAGCTCCAGTTTAAAGGAGCTGTAGTTAGCGTCATTCTTTTCGGCGCCTCAGATGTCGGCTGGCGTAGGCAATTGCCCTCTCTTTGCCATCTTGTACCTGAAATAAGACTTCTCCCATACCTTCGAAGCTAGCGTCTGTATATAAACGGAACGGCAGGCTGTAATTAGGATACGTCAAAATAGGGGGTTCCGTGAGGAGGTATTTCAGGGCTCGGAAGGCATTTTCTTGATCTTCGGCCCACTGTATGGGTAGCCTCCCATTATAATTCTCCCGGGCAGTTCCTCTCAGTAACTCGGTCAAGGGTCTGGCAATTTGGGAAAAGTGGGGAATGAAGCGTCAGTAATAACAAACAAATCCCAGGATTGGGTGTAGGCCATTCTCTCACAGTACTGACTTTGTCCGGATCAGGCTGAACTCCTTGGGCACTGACGACATGTCCCAAATAGTGTACTTGCGGCTTCAACAAGTGACATTTAGACGGTTTAACCTTGAGCCCATGTCGGATAAGGATTTAGAAAATCTCTTTCAGGTGGTCCAGGTGCTCCTGATATGTCCGGGAATAGACAATGACGTCATCTAGATACAACAGAACACTCTGGAAGTTGAGATGTCCTAAACATCGCTCCATTAAACGTTGGAAAGTAGCCGGTGCATTGCACAGTCAGAAGGGCATGCTTTTGAACTCGAAGAGTCCCATGGGGGTCACAAATGTTGTCTTCTCTCTATCCTCCTCCGCCATTGGTACCTGCCAGTAACCGCTTTTCAGGTCCAGTGTGGAAAAGTAGGCGGCAGACCCCAGTGCAGTCAAGGATATTCTTCAATACGGGGGAGAGGATAGGCATCCTTGTGAGTTATGCTGTTCAATTTCCAGTAATCTACGCAAAAGCAGATAGTCCCATCTTTTTTCTTCACAAGGACCAAAGGCGCAGCCCAAGGGCTCTGGCTTTCTTGGATAACATCAGCCTCTTTCATTTCCACGAGCATCTTCTTTATGGTCTGATACATTCCAGGAGCCACAGGGCGATGCCTCTCCTTAATGGGTGGACTGTCCTCAGTGAGAATCCGATGTTTGATCATCGTGGTCCTGCCAAAGTCTGTGGGAAATTTGCTGAAAGCCTCTTGATGTTGTTTAGCGACTTGGATGACTCCTTCCACCTGTTCCCTGGGGGTGTCTTCGTCCCCTATTTGTAGCTGAACCCACCGGGGTTCCGCTGGACTCTGATCAGGTCCTCGTTGGGCCACTTGTGACTTCGAGACCACATCTCTTGCGTCCAAATGGTGCAGTTTAGCCACAGGGGTATATTTGGGTAGCCGGACGGCAAGTTCAGAGAGATTAATTAGTCTTACTGGAACTTTCCCATTTCTTACCGTTACCAGGCTTCTAGCGGCTCGCACCAAGGGACAATCTTCCAGCACGATGGGCTCCAAGAGCGCTTGGTAATCTTGATTTTTCACCCCAGGTCGGGCACGACACCAAATAACTGTCTCCGTCTGTGGTTGCAGAGTAACAGCGTGTATGTCTTGAATCCTGACTCGACAGATTTCTCCTTGATGATTCACAAACTTCTGTTCTGCTTGGAGGATTTTGAGGTGGTGTTGTGCAGCTCACCGGCCTGGAGGTGACAAGTGAGGGAGAGATGCATGCAGTGCACAGACAATATCATCAAAACAGTGCCTCATGATATTCATTCCAAAGATGAAGTCACCTGCCCCTTCATTCCTAACACTGGTGACAATCACACCCTGCCTTTCTAACACATTCTCTCCCACCTTCACCGTGGGCTCCCAGTAGACATATCTGGGTACTGGTTTCCCGTTCCCTGCAATTACTCTAAATTCCGCTTCTCTAGGCTCACACAACTTTTCTGGACCCCAATACTAGAAAACTCCCTGCGGAATGGTGGACACCTGAGACCCCGTATCTATCAGAGCTTGCAACCAGATACCCTCAACTATTACCTGTAGAGAAGGGCAAGGAGCAACATACATAGACAGTCCTTTCTTGTCGCCGGTTGGTTCTGGACCTTCAGCAGCTACTCCTGGGGTGTGGTCCTCTTTCTCCACACAGCACCGTGCGCGCAATCCCTTACTCCAGAGTATAAATCACAGTACATGAATAAAGTCTGTTACTTTCTGGGGGGAGTACAACTTCACTAGTGGCAACAGGAGTAGGCACACACACGAATACTGTTCGTGCGACGCCAAATAGAGTTGTGGTGGTGGATGAGAGGATACTGTCTTGTGGGAGTGTAGGGTATTTAGGGTGTTGCTGTTCAGGATAGTTAAGGGCACTGTTAACCCTTGTCACTCGTGATGCCAGGGTGAGGGTTAAATGCTGTGTTTCTTGATAGGCCTATTGCCACCCTTCCCAAGAGCAATAGGTGATGCAGAAATAAAGGATTGTCCACAACCGCTGTTAACTGAAAACTTGCAGGAACTTTTACTGAGGAATTTCTGTGCATGTAGTAATAGTAACAGTCCAGATAACAGAGTCTCTTTACATATAGCTTGAGCAATTTAGCTTCTGAAGGATTGTATAGCAGAGATCCGCTGGATTTAGGGGAGTAACTAGGTCCAGGAATCTTGCGATGAGTAGCGGGGAATTGCTTAGTCTATTCTACCTCTTCCAGAGTCAGCAACCCAAGAGAGGGATCAAGATGGCGCAAGTCCCTTATATGGGCAGGGGCCGGCCGTTCTGGATTGGTCCGTAACGACTGTCACTCACCGTTACAGTGCATTGTGGGTGAACACGTCACGGGAACTTCCAAAGGTCCTGTAGCAAAACCATAGAGTTTTAACCTGATCACGTGACCCGCAGGTCCTGCTACAGCTCCGAACAGGTAGATAACTAAATATATACATATTTATCCTCATACCCATATCAATACCAAATAGAACTGCTATATAGTCATCGACTAAGTGAGAGGTGACAAGGGGAAAACTACAAAAGAGTGACCCCGACGTCCTAGGGACTCTGACTATGGGGACCTCTATATAGGTAATGTATACAATACGGTACCGGGACACCACAGATACATCAGAAAAGCATAACTAAATATTTGGTACAGAAAGCTTTCTTTGCAATTACTGTGGTCAAACAAGTCCTGTAGTTCTTGACCATGTTTGCACATACTGCAGCAGAGATTTTGGCCCACTCCTTCATACAGACCTTCTCCAGATCCTTGTTGCTGGGCAATATGGACTTTCAGCTCCCTTCAAAGATCTTCTATTGGGCTCAGGTCTGGAGACTGGCTAGGCCACTCCAGAACCTTGAGATGCTTCCTACAGAGCCACTCCTTAGTTGCCCTGGCTATGTGTTTTGGGTTGTAGCCATGCTGGAAGACCGAGCCACGATCATCTTCAATGCTCTTACTGAGGAAAGGAGGTTGTTCGCCAAGATCCATGGTCTCATCCATTCTTCCCTCAATACGGTGCAGTCGCCCTGTCCTCTTTGCAGAAAAGCAGCCCCAAATAATTATATTTCCACTTCCATTGTTCACGGTTGGGATGGTGTTCTTAGGGTTGTACTCATCCTCCTTCTTTCTCCAAATATGGCGATGTTTAGGCCAAAAAGCTCTATTTTTGTCTCATCAGACCACATGACCTTCTCTCATTCCTCCTCTGGATCATCCAGATGGCCATTGGCCTGGTCATACGCTGGCTTGAGCAGGGGGACCTTGCCTGCACTGCAGGATTTTAAGCCATGACAGCGTAGTGTGTTACTAATGGTTTTCTTGGAGACTATGGTCACAGCTTTTGGCCATTGTTGAGTGGTCAGAGTCTGTTTGAATGAGTGTGTGGACAGGTGCTTTTTATAAAGGTAACAAGCTCAAACAGGTGCAGTCAATACAGGTAATGAGGGGAGAACAGGAAGGCTTCTTCACGAATAAATATCACGAAGAAAAAAAATGATTCTTATTATTGGAGTCAGGGGTTGTCCAAAAATTCTTCCTTTAGGGAGAGTTGCATACAGGATTGTCGTCCCAAAATGGTAAAGAAAAAATTGCTTTTGTATGAAAAGCTGAAAAAATATCCCTTTTTATAGAATCATTTGTATAGAATTGAGTGAACTTTTGAAAAGTTCGGTTCGCCGGACTCGAGGAAATTTACAGAAACAGGAAGTTCGGTTGGCTCAGTTGGACTCGAAACGGCAATGAAATGGAAGCCACCAAAAGTTACAAAATTAAATTTTTTCTTCAATTTTGTCGCACAATTAATTTTTTTTCCGTTTCACCGTGGATTTTTAGGTAAAATGACGAATGTCACTGCAAAGTAGAATTGGTGGCACAAAAAATAAGCCATCATATGGAATTTTATGTGCAAAATTGAAAGCGTTATGATTTTTAGAAGGTGATGAGGAAAAAAATGCAAAAATGGAAAAACACTGCGTCCTTAAGGGGTTCAAATTAATTAACATTTGGCCAGCCAGGTGACCTAGGTCTGACTGGCTGGAGGGAGGGAAGGAGTTGCAATAGCAACCTTCAGCATGTCACAGTGGTTTACTGGAGGAAGTTGTAGTAGCCGGTGTACAGCAGCAGGTTGAGAAACCTTTAAAATCAATAGAAATTTGGCCAGCCAGGTAACCCGGGCCTGAATAGCTGGAAGGAGGCTGCAATAGCAACCTTCAGCATGTCACAGTGGTTTACTGTAGGAAGGGTAGTATCCTGCATACAGCAGCAGGTTGAGAAACCATTAAAATCTATTTGAATTTTGCCCTAGGCAGCCAAGCGGCCAAGGCCTGGCCTGAAGTAGACTGTTTTCCAAAAAATACATTTTAATTTTCAGTAGGAAAATAAATCACGGAGCACTAAGCGTATTACTGCAGCAGGGTTTCTTTATTCATATCCACAAGGATTCCATGTGAAGGGTAGTGATGTCGCGAACATAAAATTTTCGGTTCGCGAACGGCGAACGCGAACTTCCGCAAATGTTCGCGAACCGGGCGAACCGACATTGACTTCAATGGGCAGGCAAATTTTAAAACCCACTGGGACTCTTTCTGGCCACAATAGTGATTTAAAAGTTGTTTCAAGGGGACTAATACCTGGACTGTGGCGTGCTGGAGGGGGATCCATGGCAAAACTCCCAATGGAAGATTACATAGTTGATGCAGAGTCTGGTTTTAATCCATAAAGGGCATAAATCACCTATTATTCCTAAATTCTTTGGAATAACATGCTTTAGCCCCCTTTAGACAGCACATAGAGCCCCCTTTAGTCATCACATAGTTAGATCCCCCCTTTAGGCAGCACATAGATTCCCCCATATTAGGCAGAACATAGTTAGAGCCCCCCTTTAAGCAGCACATAGAGCCCCCTTTAGGCATCACATAGTTAGATCCCCCCCCTTTAGGCAGCACATAGATTCCCCCATATTAGGCAGCACATAGTTAGAGCCCCCCCTTTAGGCAGCACATAGGTAGAGCCTCCATTTAGGCAGCACATAGAGCCCCCTTTAGGCATCACATAGTTAGATCCCCCTTTAGGCAGCACATAGATTCCCCCATGTTAGGCAGCACATATTTAGATCCCCCCTTTAGGCAGCACATAGATTCTCCCATATTAGGCAGCACATAGGTAGAGCCCCCCTTTAGGCAGCACATAGGTAGAGCCTCCCTTTAGGCAGCACATAGTTAGATCCCCCCTTTAGGCATCTAATAGTTAGATCCCCCTTTAGGCAGCACATAGATTCCCCCATGTTAGGCAGCACATAGTTAGAGCCCCCCTTTAGGCAGCACATAGAGCCCCCCTTTAGGCAGCACATAGATTCCCCCATATTAGGCAGCACATAGTTAGAGCCTCCCGTTAGGCAGCACATAGAGCCCCCTTTAGGCAGCACATATTTAGATCCCCCCTTTAGGCAGCACATAGATTCCCCCATTTTAGGCAGCACATAGTTAGAGCCCCCCTTTAGGCAGCACTGGTTTTATTTCACAGCCAAAAAAGGTATTTTTTTTATTTTATTTGAACAACTGTCACACCAAATGGGATTTGCACTAGTGTGACAATGAGCAAAAAAGGTTGCCAGCGGAGTTTCCCTTTTAAGCGGAGGTCCCCAACCAGGGTGCCTCCAGCAGTTGCAAGACACACGGACTGAACTTTTAGCCCTTTTAATACTGTAGTTAGTTGCTTAAAGGAACTTAAGTTTTACACCGGAGTACCCCTTTTAACTAGCGGTTCCCTCCCAACCATGGGTGCCTCCAGCTGTTGCAAGACACACAGACTGATATTTGAGCCTTAAAAAGGGCTTTTTTGGGTGCTGTCCTTAACCCCTTGGGGACGGAGCCCATTATAACCCTAAGGACGGGAGCATTTTTCTGCAAATCTGACCACTGTCCCTTTAAGCATTAATAACTCTGGGATGCTTTTACTTATAAATTTGATTCCGAGAATGTTTTTTCATGACATATTCTACTTTATGGTAGTGGTAAATTTTTGTCGATACTTGCTTCATTTCTTGGTGAAAAATTCCAAAATTTGATGAAAAATTTGAAAATTTTGCATTTTTCTAACTTTGAAGCTCTCGGCTTGTAAGGAAAATAGACATTCCAAATAAATTATATATTGATTCACAAATACAATATGTCTACTTTATATTTGCATCATAAAGTTGACATGTTTTTACTTTTGGAAGACATCAGAGGGCTTCAAAGTTCAGCAGCAATTTTCAAATTTTTCACAAAATTTTCAAAATCGGAATTTTTCAGGGACCAGTTCAGGTTTGAAGTGGATTTGAAGGGCCTTCTTATTAGAAATACTCCACAAATGACCCAAATATAAAAACTGCACCCCTCAAAGTATCCAAAATGACATTCAGTAAGTTTGTTAACCCTTTAGGTGTTTCACAGGAATAGCAGCAAAGTGAAGGAGAAAATTCAAAATCTTCATTTTTTACACTCGCATGTTCTTGTAGACCCAGTTTTGAATTTTTACAAGCGGTAATAGGAGAAAAAGCCTTCAATTTGTAACCCAATTTCTCTCAAGTAAGGAAATACCTCATATGTGTATGTCAAGTGTTTGGCGGGCGCAGTAGAGGGCTCAGAAGGGAAGGAGCAACAATGGGATTTTGGAGAGTGAATTTTGCTGAAATGGTTTTTGGGGGGCATGTCATGATGCCAGAACAGCAGAAAACCCCACATGGCATACCATTTTGGAAACTGCACCCCTCAAGGCACGTAACAAGGGGTCCAATGAGCCTTAACACCATGCATGTGTTTGACGACTTTTCGTTAAAATCAGATGTGTAAATGAAAAATTTTTTTTCACTAAAGTGCAGTTTCTTCCCCAAACTTACCATTTTTACAAAGGGTTATGGGAGAGAATGCCCCCCAAAATTTGTAACCCCATCTCTTCTGAGTATGGTAATACTCCATGTTAGGACGCAAAATGCTCTGCTGGCAAAATACAATGCTCAGAAGAGGAGGAGCGCCATTGAGCTTTTGGAAAGAGAATTCGTTTGGAATGGTAGTCAGGGGCCATGTGCGTTTACAAAGCCCCCTGTGGTGCCAGAACAGTGGACCCCCCACATGTGACCCCATTTTGGAAACTACATCCCTCACAGAATTTAATAAGGGGTGCAGTGAGTATTTACACCCCACTGGCGTTTGACAGATCTTTGGAACAGTGGACTGTGCAAATGAAAATTTTAATTTTTCATTTTCACAGACCACTGTTCCAAAAATCTGTCAGACACAAGTGGGGCGTAAATGCTCATTGTACCCCTTATTACATTACACGGGGTCACATGTGGGGGGGGGTCCATTGTTCTGGCGCTATGGGGGCTTTGTAAACTCATGTGGCCTCCAATTCCGGACACATTTTCTCTTCAAAATCCCAATGGCGCTCCTTCTCTTCTGAGCATTGTAGTTCGCCTGCCGAGCACTTTACATCCACATCTGGGGTATATTCTTACTCAGAGGAAATGGGGTTACAAATTTTGGGGGGCTTTTTTCCTATTCTCCCTTGTGAAAATGAAAAATTTAGGGTAACACCAGCATTTTTGTGAAAACATTTTTTTTTTTCATTTTCTCATCCAAATTTTATGAAAATTCGTCAAACACCTGTGGGGTGTTCAGGCTCACTATACCCCTTGTTACGTTCCGTGGGGGATGTAGTTTCCAAAATGGGGTCACATGTGGGTATTTATGCTTTTGCGTTTGTCAGAACCACTGTAAAATCAGCCACCCCTGTGCAAATCACCAATTTATGCCTCAAATGTACCTGGTGCGCTCTCTCACTCCTGAGCCTTGTTGTGCATCCGCAGAGCGTTTTATGCCCACATATGGGGTATTTCCGTACTCAGGAGAAATTGGGTTACTAATTTTGGGGGGCTCTTTTTCCTTTTACTGCTTGTGAAAATAAAAAGTATGGGGCAACACCAGCATGTTAGTGTAAACATTTTAATTTTTTTATTTTTTTAACACTAACAGGCTGGTGTAACCCCCAACTTTTTCTTTTCATAAGGGGTAAAAGGAGAAAAAGCCCCCCAAAAGTTGTAGTGCAATTTCTCCAGATTACGGAAATACCCCATATGGGGCCCTAAACTGTTTCCTTGAAATATGACAGGGCTCCAAAATGAGAGAGCGCCATGCGCACTTGAGGACTAAATTAGGAATTGCATAGGGGTGAACATAGGGGTATTCTACGCCAGGGATTCCCAAATAGGGTGCCTCCAGCTGTTGCTTAACGCCTAGCATGCCTGGACAGTCAGTGGCTGTCCAGAAATGCTGGGAGTTGTTGTTTTGCAACAGCTGGAGGCTCGGTTTTGGAAACACTGCCGTACAATACAATTTTAATTTTTATTGGGGGGGGGGGGGCAGTGTAAGGGGGTGTATATGTAGTGTTTTACCCTTTATTATGTGTTAGTGTAGTGTGGTGTAGTGTTTTTAGGGGACATTCGCACTGGCGTGTTACGGTGAGTTTCCCGCTAGGAGTTTGAGCTGCGGTGAAAAATTTGCCGCAGACCAAACTTGAAGCAGGAAACTTACTGTAAACCTGCCAGTGTGAATGTACCCTGTACGTTCACATGGGGGGGCAAACCGCAAGCTGTTTCAAAACCACAACTCCCAGCATGCACTGACAGTGCATGCTGGGAGTTGTACTTTTGCAACAGCTGGAGGCACACTGGTTGGAAAACCTTCAGTTAGGTTCTGTTACCTGACAGTATTTTCCAACTAGTGTGCCTCCAGCTGTTGCAAAACTACAGCTCCCAGCATGTATTGACATACCGTGCATGCTGGGAGTTGTACTTTTGCAACAGCTGGAGGCCCACTGGTTGGAAAACCTTCAGTTAGGTTCTGTTACCTAACTCAGAATTTTCCAACCAGTGTGCCTCCAGCTGTTGCAAAACTACAACTCCATGCATGTACTAATCGCCGAAGGGCATGCTGGGAGATGCAGTTATGCAACAGCTGGAGGTTACGCAACTACAACTCCCAGCATGGTGAGACAGCCGTTTGCTGTTTATGCATGCTGGGATTTGCAGTTTTGCAACATCTGGAGGGCTACAGTTTATAGACCACTGCACAGTGATCTCCAAACTGTGACCCTCCAGATGTTGCAAAACTACAAATCCCAGCATGCCCAGACAGCGAAGAGCTGTTTGAGCATGCTAGGAGTTGTAGTTTTGCAAGATCTCGAGGGATACAGTTTAGAGACCACTATATAGTGGTCTCAAACTGTAGCCCTCCAGCTTTTGCAAAACTAAATATTTCAGCATGCCCAAACAGCTGTCTGGGCATGCTGGGAGTTGTAGTTTTGCAACATCTGGAGGGCTACAGTCTCAGACTGTAGCCCTCCAGATGTTGCTAGGCAACTTACCGGCTTCCGTAGGATCCAGGGAGCCGTCCTCTTCTGCCGCCCGCCGCCCGCGCCGATCTCCGTCGTCGCCTGCCGATCACCGTCGCCCGCAGCCTCCGGAGGGGTAAGTGGACCTCCGTCGTTTCCCCGTCCTGCCCCGCCTATTGTGGGTGGGCAGGATGGGGAAAACTAAAGTAAACCCCTCCACCCCCAATCTGCTATTGGTGGTCGCGTCTAGACCACCAATAGCAGGGATAGGAGGGGTGGCACCCATGCCACCTTACTCCTATCGCTTCAGGGGGATCGTAGTTGTCTTAGATAACCGCGATCCCCCTTCTATTCTGGGTCACTGGGTCACCATAGACCCGTAATGACCCGGAATCGGTGCAAATCGCAAGTGTGAATTCACTTGCGATTTGCGCCGATCGCCGACTTGGGGGGGTCTAATGGGGTCTAATAGATATCAGCAGTCACCCCAGTCCGAAATTCCCACGAGCGTATGGATACGCCCTTCATCCTTGAGTACCAGGATGCAAGGGCGTATCCATATGCCCTTCGTCCCCAACAGGTTAAAGCAGATGTTAGACTAGTGCTTTAGGAGTAAAGGGGACCCTGAATACACCACCTAGCAGCAACCTAGCTATCGCTTTCCCTATTACAGCAGGAGCAGCTTATCTGTCCCTCCACTATCTAAGCCTGCAGCATGCCGAATGAAGGTAAAATGGCATCCGTGCAGGAGTTAGGAGGGTCTGGAAGGGAGGGACTGCTGCTGATTGGCTGTAATGTGTCTGCTGACTCTGACTCACAGGGTCAAAGTTTACCGCAATGTTAAAGTATAGACGGCGAATCGAACTTCACATATGTTTGCCTGGCGATCCGAAAACGAACATGCCAAGTTCGCCGGGAACTGTTCGCTGGCGAACAATTCGCAACATCTCTAGTGAAGGGGAGAGCGGACGTTTAAGGAGACCTCTGGGCAACGGACCGTATCACACATTAGTGCTTCTTCAGGCCCCATGACGACACGTCCGTGGGTGTGCTTTTAAAACTCTGGACCTGGTGGTCATAGCAACCAACCACGCCAGGAAACAGACTGGTACGGAAGGTGATGACAACCAGGTGCTGGGGAAGGGGGGGGGGGGGAGGGGAGGAAGAGGGAGGGTAAGGGGAAAACAGGTGGGACACGATACAAAAGGTCATTTTAAAAGCAAACGCACTATAGTGAGTACATATATAATATACTGGTACCAATAGATAATACTATGTATATACACTTAAATGAATACACTCATTTTGTTATGGTCATTCATATCCAAGGGACCAGTAGCATTAGTAAGTAAGATCCAACATGATTCCTACTAATAGATGTCTATTTATCTATCTATCTTTTATGTCTATCATTTCTTTCAGGAGTAGGTTCTATACGCTCTAGTGCTGAAAACTTCATAGCTTTAGGCTCACCAATGTGAACATTAATCATGTGGAATATGAATCTTTGTGATCCGCGTCCAGTTTTTAATGAACATAGATGTTCCCTTATACGATGAAATAGTGGAAGTATGGTTTTTCCCACATAATGGCCACAATCATACAAGAGGTAGTATACTATGAAGTTCGCTCTACATGTAATGAACTGTTTAACTCTGATACTGTTACCTCCTAGATTGACTTCTTTGGCTTGTGCATTATATGTACAAAAGGAACAGGACCCACATGAATTGTTGCCTATAGGTCTACTGTCAGTAATCCAATTTCTCTTCTGTGATCTATTATTTTTGTTTTGTTCCCTTTTTAGAAAATCTGATATGGTTTTCTTATATGTTATTATGGGCTTACTTTTTGTGATTTAAGGTCTTCGTCCCTTTGTACCATGTACCAGTTATTATTAACGGGGTATTCAGGATTTTTTTTTATTTGACTATGCTACAGGGGCTGTAAAGTTAGTGTAATTCATAATATAGCATCTGTACCTGTGTGTGACGGTTTTCTCACAATTCTTACGTGATTTTCACCCCAATATTTATTTTTATCTTCATACAAAATCACTGATTTTTCCCAGCTTGCAATGCAGCCAAGACCTGACTCACTAGTCAGCTGATGACAAGAAGCCTGTCTGCTTCAATGGGTGGAGGGATCGCTTGGTGGAAGAGAGATTAATCTGCAACTAATGCAACAGCTGTAGGCACCCTGATTGAAAACCACAGGTGTTTTGATGGATGCAGCTCATTTATGTTTCAATTGGTGGGGTGGCTGATGTGTGGGAGGGAGGAAAATGGAATTGTGGGATTTGTAGTCAAAAAAAGAAAAGTCAAACAGGAAATACAAGTTCACAAAAAGCTAGCCACAGTGTTATGGTAATCTCATGACAAAGCCATTTAGCCCTAAGACAAGCGCAGATCCTTCCTAAGCATGTCCATTACTGTCTGCCAGGTACGTACTAAAATCACCATATGGTAGATAACCCCTTCAATGGCTCTTTTAATCTGCTCATTCATGGGGATGTTTTTGAATGAGAAGAAACATCTATTACATTGCTTTTTGGGTTTGTTTTTAAATAATGATTGTCTTGATGTGTTGTCAATGCGCTTGCGTCTATCACTCTTTTGGGGTAGTCTCTGTTTAGGAAACGGGAGCTAAGCTCATCTTGTTGAATTTTCAACAATTCAGGATCATTGTTTATGCGCTTCAGGCAGACCATTTGGCTGTACGGTATGCTAACTTTTAGATGTATAGAATGGGATGATTTGAAATGTAATAAGGCATTCTTTGAGGTGTGCTTCCTATAACCTGTGGCAGTAACTGTGTTGTGTTGTATTTGGAGCAACACATCCAAGAATTCAAGAGAATTTCCCCCAAAATGTGGTGTACAAAACACGTTCACTGTGTTAGTGTTATTGAGGTACTCGACAAATTCTGCTAATTCTTTTTCAGTGCGGCTCCACACTACAAATATGTCGTCCACATATCTCATTAACAGATTGATGTGTTTGACAAAGGGATTATGTGGGGTAAAGATGTAATTGCGTTCGAATATTGCTAGAAATATATTCGCATATGCCCACGAGATAGGCGTGTCCATCGCTGTGCCGTTTAGCTGTCTATACCATTGTGTATTAAATTGGAAGATGTTGTTAGTCAAAACTAGCTGTAAACAATCAGTAACAAAGTCAATAAATGTGGGTGACCGATTAGTGCTTTCCGAGAATTCTCTGAGAGCCTGTACACCCGCATCATGTGGTTTACCATCTGCACCTCAACTAGCTAAACTGTTCCTTTCCCATATCTTCCGTCTCCATGGATTACAGACACATATTGTCTCTGACCGGGGAGTTCAGTTCATCTCCAAATTCTGGAGGGCATTCTGCTCACATCTTCAAGTTAAGTTGGAATACTCCTCTGCCTATCATCCCCAATCCAATGGTCAAGTTGAGAGGGTGAACCAGATCTTGGGAGATTATCTTCGCCACTTTGTTTCTGCCCACCAGGATGACTGGGTCAATCTACTACCCTGGGCTGAGTTTTCTTACAACTATAGGGATACAGAATCCACAGGAACTTCACCCTTCTTTGTGGTCTATGGACGTCATCCTCATCCACCTTTGCCCTTGTCTTCTCCCTCCAGGTGCCCCTCCTCCTAGATCAGGATCTTCTCAAAAGATTCTTGAGCCGTAAAAGGAGGGGGAGACCAAAGGGGGTACTGTTCCACACTGCACTCCGGCCACAAGCACCGTCCGTGAGCACAGTGTCCCTGTGTCCCCAACTGCTGGCAGGGCCAGGATTCGCATTGGGGGATGTGCCTGCATGCAAACCCCAGCCTGTCTCTCACCACACTCCACTCCTGCAGCTCCTTCTGTCTCTCAGCTCCTGTGCACTTCTCCGTCCCTTAGGGTGCGTGCGGCGGAGCTCTGAAAGTTAAAGGACCAGTACACCCATAAATAGTGAACACAGCTGACACCACATTATAAGTTGTTTGCACCTCCCTCACTTCCCTGCTGGATCTTCAGTGCCTATTGCCTGAGAGAAAGCGTTCCTATTGCCTGTTGCCATACCCATGTATCCAGACCTTCCTGCTAAGTTTTTTTTACTGCAAACCTTTGCCGCCTGCCTTGACCTTCTGCTGCGTGGACTACACTGCTGCCTCTTCCTTCGGTACCTTGCCTTGCCCAGTTACCTGTGTGGTTGAGCCGTGTCGGGGGTAGCGACCTGGGTGTCACTTGCTGCAGCAAGCCCATCCTGCCTTGCGACAGGCTCTGGTGAAGACCAGCGGCACCTTAGACTCTGCTCCCCGATATGGTCCGAGTCATCAGCGACACAGTTAGAGGATCCACATCCAGCTCCATTACATATGGTATGAAGTGGATGACGAGTAACTTTAAAATCCCAATCCTATAGTGTGTTTATCAATGTATACATGTGATTTCTCTATAGCGTCTGTCCATGAGTAACAAGTTATCAATAACCAGTGGCCTGCAGGTACACTGGTTGATAGCACTTCTGACACACTGTTGGGATTGCTTTTAAAACCTAACACTGTGTAAAATATTATGAGATATGAGATGTATTTCTTAATATACAATATCATTGTAATCTGTGGTATTGAATACAAAATGGCTGAAATGACCTTTGGAACTAGTTAAATTGAGCCAGCTGAATCCTATAGATAGAATTTCTAAGCCAAGAAGTATTTCATGACACACTATTTCAGTATATATATATTTTTTTTAACTGTAATTTTTATTAAAGATTTTCACATAAACAGAGAGTTAGTAAAACACAATCAAAGCATAATCCGGGCAGTGCCCAGTGCGATCACATCAGGGCAAGTGACAAGCTAATATAGAGACCAGAGCATTCAGAAACAGTTGTAGTCCAAAACAACTAGCCCCAACCTCAGATAAACCATACAGACTGTATTAAATGAACATAGTTATATAACCAAATATTCAAAGAGAGAACTAAAACTCTTCAACACGAAGACAAAGGGAGGAGACAGGAACAAAGACAAAAAAGAGACAAAGACAACAAAACTTCAAACAAACAACAATCAAAAAACAAACAAACAACAACAAAAAAAGGGGGGGAGGGGGAACAAGGAGGGAGGGGAAAGAGGGGGGGGGAGGAAGATGTCAGTATCGCCTCAGGGAGGTTGCCTGTCAGAGAAACGGTCCCATGGTTCCCAAACTGAAAGAAAGGCAGGGATAGTATTATTCAAAGAGGCAGTGAGATATTATAAAGAGCGCATATCACGTATACGGGAGAGCAGGTCTGATTCAGAGGGAGGAAGAGTCCTCTTCCAGCATTTAGCAACAAGTGTCTTAGCTGCCAAGAACATATGCATAGCTAGCTTAAACAGTTTCTTGGGCAGAGCAGAGTGTGAGAGGTGCAAAAGGTAGACCCGAGGGTCAGGAGGGACCGATACTCCAAGAACATCTGATACCAAACGACTCACTAACTCCCAATACCCCGTGATAAGAGGGCAGGGCCAGAAAACATGAAACAGTGTACCCAAACCCACCCCACATGCCAGCACTGGGGGGGGGGGGGGGATATCGGGATTCAGCCTATTCAATAACTCTGGAGTATGGTACCAACCCATAAGTAGCTTATATTGAGTCTCCTTATAAGCCGTACATATAGACGCCCTAGAGGCCCGCTCCCATATAATCTTCCACTGAGGGAGAGTGATAGTAGTATTAAGTGCCTCCTCCCAGTGAGACATATAGCGATGAGATACCTGGACTCCCTCCTGAGGTTGGATTAGCAAGCATTAAATATCGGAGAGAAGACCCCTCGCCTGAGGTCCACCACGACACAGCCTTTCAAAGCCCGTAGGGGAAGACACCACCAGTGCACCTAGCGTGGAGGACATAAAGTGTTGGAGCTGTAAATAATGAAAACGCTCAGACGAGGGGAGATCCCAACGAGACTGTAACTGAGAGAAAGGCAAGAGGGTACGTGACAAAGGGTCAACTACATCCGCCCAGCAAAAAAGGCCTCTAGACCCCCATTCCCTCACCATAAGAGAGGTCCGGCCAGGGGGAAAGCTAGGATGCCAAAGGAAAGATTGAAGAGGGGAAGAGGGAGACAGCAGTTTAAATTTGACAGAACAGTAATTCCACACATATTTAGAAAATGCCATAGGACCCAGGAGAGGGGAGAGAGTAGGAGCAGAAGCAGGAAGAGTCCAAAGGAGAGCGTTAGGGTGGACAGGCGCTAACCACAGCTTCTCTATTTCCATCCAGCGGCTGTAGGCATGATAGGTGGACCACGCCGCGAGATGGCGCAAATGGGCAGCCCAGTAATGCTTCACCACATCAGGGACCACCAGACCCCCAAACGCCCGCCCAGCCAACATCATGGACATCGGTAGCCGATGTCTTTTCCCGTCCCAAATAAACCGAAAAATAGCCGCCTGTAGGGAGCGCAGGGCCGACAGCGGGACCCGAACCGGCAGGGTTTCAAAAAAGTTGAGGAGTTTCGGAAGAACAGTCATTTTCACCGCGGCAATGCGACCAAAAAAAGAAATATATTGCGAGCGCCATTTTTCCATAAGGGCACGGAGATCCTTGAAAAGGGGGAGATAGTTGGTGGAGTATAGTGAGGAATAGTGAGAGGAGATCCAGACCCCAAGGTATTTAATAGCAGAGGGAGAATAGTTAGAGCGTAAAAGAGTAGAAAGATGAGGGGGAAGGTTAAAAGGAAGGGCCTCTGACTTAGAAAGATTTACCTTGTAGCCAGAAACCACCCCATAGTCATGCAGAACCCTATAAAGAGAAGGAAGAGACAGTAGAGGTCGAGAAAGCGTAATAAGAACATCATCAGCAAATAAACAAACCTTAAACTCCCTATCATGTAAGGAAATACCAGTTATGTCCGGATCACCCCTGATCATGGCAGCCAAGGGTTCAATACAGAGTGCAAAGATCAGCGGGGATAACGGGCAACCCTGACGAGTCCCATTAAACAAAGAAAAAGTAGGAGATGGCGAGTGAGGAAGCTTATGTGAAGCTGTAGGGGAGGACTAGAGACCCCGCAGTGCAGTCAAAAACTTCCCCGAAACCCCAAATTTCTATAAAGTAGCAAAGAGGAACTGCCACCCAAGCCTATCAAAAGCTTTCTCAGCATCAAGACTAAGAATTAATGCCTGTTCAGATCTCCGATTGATCAAATCAATCAGGTCCACTACCCTCCTAGTGTTGTCTCCACCATGGCGACAAGGGATAAATCCAACCTGGACCTTATGAACAAGGGCCGGGAGGAAGGAGCATAGTCTAACTGCCAAAACCTTAGAAAAAAGCTTAAGGTCAGAGTTAAGGAGGGCAATGGGCCGGTAACTGGAACAATCATGAGGATCCTTACCAGGCTTGGGTATGAGGGTGATAAGGGAGTTCAAGAAAGACTGCGGGATCGTCTCCCCATCCAGAAAGGAATTGAAAAGAGGGACAAGTTTAGGCACCAACAAAGACGAGAATGTCTTATAGTACAGGTAAGGGAAGCCATCCGGCCCAGGGGAGCGACCAGAGGGGAGAGATTTAAGGACCTCAGAGATCTCCTCTGCAGTAATAGGAGCATTAAGAGCATCCCGGTCCGCCCCCGAAAGAGAGGGCAATCCACACCGAGAGAGATATGCCTCTAAGGCTGCCACTCTCTCCCCCGGGTCGGACGGCAACTGGGAAGGAAGTGAGTAAAGATTAGTGTAATAGTCAACAAACAGACGAGAGATATCAGCAGGGTGGTAATGAAGCACCCCAGCAGGGTCCTTCAAAGCAGAGGGGGATTGAGCAGCAGCCCGGTCACGCAAACGTCTCGCCAGCATAGTGTGGGCCTTGTTCCCCTTCTCATAGAAACGCTGCCTAGCATAAAGCAATTGCCTCTCAACTTTATGGAGAGCCAGGTCGCTTAAGCGTGCCCGAGCCGCCACCAAGCCCCTCAGAGTCGAAACAGAAGGAGAACACAACAAGAGAGCCTCCAGACGAGCAATCTCCATACGAAGTTCCCGAGATCGATTCAGAGCGTTCCGCTTGAGACCGACGCCCAGAGCAATGCAATGGCCTCGGATCACTGATTTGTGAGCTTCCCAAAGGATAGCCTGAGAGGACACAGAGCCTTCATTAGTGGCAAAGTAGTCGGAAATACACTGCTGAATCGATTCACGGGAAGGTAAAGTCTTAAGAAGAGAGTCGTTCATCCTCCAATGACAGGATCTCAGAGAGGAAGGGGTAGAAGAAAAAGAGAGAAGAACTGGACAGTGGTCAGACCAGGAGATAGGATCCAAAGAAGTATCAGAGAGCATGCGCACCATTGGGAGATTCCCAAAAAAATATCAATACGTGTATGCAATTTGTGGGGATGTGAGTAAAAACTAAAAGAGCGCTCCGTCGGGTGGCCAATCCGCCACAAATCGTAGAGCGAGGAGTTACATATGAGACGTCGAAAAAGCGAAGCCAGACGCAGCTGCGCAGATGCAGGGGGAGCACTAGTAACAGAATGGCGGTCCAAGGACGGGGAAAAAATGAGGTTGAAGTCACCGCCCACTAACCATGCAGATGGAGGATACCTCTGGAGTTTAGCAAAGACCCTACACAGGAAAGGGATTTGCGAAGTGTTAGGCGCATAGACATTACAGAGCAAAAGGGGGACCCCTCCAAGAGTACCTTCTAAGATTACGTATCGTCCCATAGGGTCAGAGAGAGAGGAAGAGACTTGAAGCGAGCAGGACCTAGAGACCAGGATAGCCACCCCCGCTGTTTTCCTACTCGTGGTAGCTGAGTAAGACTGGGGGAACAGGTGTTTAAGAAATTGGAAGGACCCAGAATGGTCGAAGTGCGTCTCCTGAAGGAAAACTATATCAGCATGTAAACCAACCAACTCCCTTTGAAGTAGGCGTCGCTTAGTGGGGGAATTAAGCCCCTTAACATTCAGGGAGACACACCTGACCATGGCGGGTGAGTGAAGAAAAAGAAACAGCCAAGAAGAAGCATACTCACAAGAACAACCTGGTAGGAGACACTGGGCAGCACCAAACCCTCAAAGGGAACTGGGAAAGAGCAGGGACCAGCGACTGTACTGACAGGAGAAGGCAACCTAAGGCGGGAGGAAAAAAAGGGAAAAGGACACACAAGACAACAAAAGACCAACAGAAAACAACACCAAATCAAGAGAAAACACAAAGGCAAACAAACAGACGAAAGACCAAACAGATACCAGATAAACAAATAAACAAATAAAGTACAACAATCAGTAGTAAAATAAACCATTGACCAGGAAGCCAATGCGGAGGCCAGGACCATCAATGTGGACCATGAACCAAAGCATGGGCGGTCCATTACTATGGCCTCAGGAGGGGAAATGGAAGGAGCCAACTGGAACCACCACCAAAAAGGCAGGAACCCAACTCTGAGGCCATTGCAAAAAAAAAACACATATGAATAAGAACCACAGGTGACCAAAAAATGCGACTGTACTATAATGATGGGGACAATATAAAACTAGAACAAATGCCAACTGCGCGGAGGGGATAATCTCCGCCAATCAGGGAACAGTCAGAGTCCAGCAAGAACCCCCGAGCAAAAAGCATTGAGGAAAAAATACAACGTCCCAGTCAGAAACTCAGGGGGGAGCCCGAGTCGGGGCCCCCAGGGCGGGTGGCGGGGACTTCCGCTGAGAACCAGACCGGCGAGCCCGGACTGGTTGCCACACAGGAGGCAAAGGTGGAGGGGGAGACATCAGGTCCCAATCTTCCAACTGAGGCACGGGCAATTCCAAGGTGGAGCAGAAGGCTTGAAGGTCAGAAAAGGAGCATAAAACAGCGGAGCGTCCATCTCTGCGGGCATGGAGCCCAGATGGAATATTCCACCTATACGGTACCTGATGAGAGCGTAGGACCTCCAGGAGGGGTTGAAGCAGTCGTCGCTTCCTGAGGGTTAACCAGGACAAGTCCTGATTGAAGTTGAAGAGGAGCCCCATCAAAGTCAAAATGTCTCAGAGACCTAGCCTTAGCCATTGTAGCTTCTTTAACTTGGAAATCATGTACACAGCAAATAACATCCCGTGGAGCGACCGTGGCAGATTTAGGACGAAGCGCCCTGTGAGCTCTGTCCAGTTTGATCTTATGGGAGGGGGGTTCGCCAAGTATGAGGTTAAAAATGGTTTCCAGGGTGGCAAAAAGGTCCTCCTCACGTGTAGCCTCCGGCAGCCCTCGGACCCTGATATTGTTACGCCTCCCTCTATTGTCCAGATCCTCAACATGGGCATGGAGATCCCCAAGGAAGTCCTTCTGGGAAGCAATGGTAAAGTGGAGCTGGGCAATATACGCTCTGGTGTGATCATGAGCATCCTCCAATCCATCCACTCGGTCAGAGACATGCTGGATTTCCTGTCGCATAGAGGAGATCTCCACTCGACAAGCTTCCTTAACCTCGGCAATAAGAGAGCGGAAGTCCTCCTTAGTAGGAATTTGGGAAAAGAGCTGGCTCAAATCAGGGAGAGCAGAAGAATGCACAGACAGGCCCGAACAGGGTAAATCAGATTCAGATGCCAAATCCCAGGATAGGAGGGCTGGAGCCGGCCCCGGTGGTGCTACCGGCCCAGGTTGAGAGCGAGGAGTCCCCTGAGGAGACACATGGAGTGCCCCAGAAGCTGGTATGGAGGTCTGCATGGCAGCTTGCCTGTACTTCTGTGGCTTAGGGGAACGAGTGGGGGTATAGCAGGCAACTAGAGGGGCAGTATGAGGATGAGCTGGGGGAACAGAGGCAGGTCCCACTTGTAGAAACTGTCCAGCAGTGGAAGGCACAGAACCCCTATCCGGGGATTTAGGGGAGTGGGAGGCCGAGCAGTAGTGAGTAGCTGAGCACAGCAGAGAACTTGCTGGAGAAGGCCGGCCCTCCACCAAGGAGGCCCAAGATGGAGCCCCAGCAGGTCCACCCAACGACAAGGGAGAGGAGCCCACCAGGGACAACTGCAGATCGGGGCTAGGGGAGGAACCTGCCGTGAACACAGATCCCCCAGCAGCACTCACCGCCACAGGCAACAGTTCCGGAGCAGGAGAAGAGCCCACAGCAGGGGCCGCAGCAGCAGGCAGGAGATCCGGAGCAGGGTCAGTAGCGCTGCTCACCGACGGCTGAGGCGAGGTCCCAGGCACTGTCACAGCAGCGGCAGTCACCGGCAGTGGGAGCGCAGGCGTCCCCGGTGTCTTCGGCAGGCGGTAAGCAGAGAGATCCTCCGTGGGTAGCACTGGGTGAGCGCCGGAACGGGAACGCAGGCCCAGCGCAGGTCCCGTAATGGCAGAGAGTGAGGAAGAGGTTGAGGCCGGGGATGGCTGAAAGTAGCGTGGTATGCCTCCGGAGGTAGATAAAGTCAGCCGGGCGGGTGCGGAGGGGTTTCTTGCACGTCGGGAGTTCTTCCCCATCTGAAAGCAGGCTCACCTTTGTGGAATTAAAGCTCCTTCACGGCCAGCAGAGCAGGAGCCCTCCTAATGTGCGGCCATCACCGTCGGCGCCAAGCCACGCCCCCCCCCCTATTTCAGTATATTTATATATGAATAGTCACTTACTCACGTTGAAGTACCATATATGTAAGGTTAGTAGTATCCAATCAGATAACAAGGTAGTCATGACATAATGTATACACCCATGAGATATATATATATATATATATATATATATATATATATCCAAGGTAGTAATCCGCAGCACTCCAGGAGTAGGTGCAAAAATAAAGTGCTTTATTCCATACTAATACAGAGCAACGTTTCAGCTGCCATGCAGCCTTTCTCAAGCATCATAGTAGTGACAAACAGGAAGTATATAAAGGTGTACAAGTGATTAAAACATTATGAGTATGCAATCAAATCATTAAGGCATACATAAATATAAGTGTACAACATCATAAGGTACAAGGTAATAAAACCATTGTAATTTAAGAGAAACAGTGAATAGTGTATTAAAAATAGAAATGCAGGTCGAAGGCTGCAAAGTATTATAAAAAATCTCCAAAGTACTTTAACAATCGTAATTAATAAACATGTGCAAAGTTTAACTTTGATTTGATTTGATTGCATACTCATAATGTTTTAATCACTTGTACACCTTTATATACTTCCTGTTTGTCACTACTATGATGCTTGAGAAAGGCTGCATGGCAGCTGAAACGTTGCTCTGTATTAGTATGGAATAAAGCACTTTATTTTTGCATCTACTCCTGGAGTGCTGCGGATTACTACCTTGGATGTGTGACCGCCTTGACCGGGCTATTTCGCCGCTGGCACTGCTTTATTTATCTACCCTTTTGGATGTGCTGCTCTGTTGGTATTTTGGAATATATATATATATATATACATTCAGCCAACCCTCTATATATGTATATTTATGGAGTGTAGACACAGGATTACTTAGGAAAAACATGCCCACATATATAAAGGACACATTTCAATCATAGTAAACACACCCATAGTTATCTATATATATAAAACTCAATGTGTGTGTGTATGTATGTATGTATGTATGTGTGTATGTTCCACAAAAACTTCCAAACGGCTAAAGATATTAACATGAAACTTGGCACACATGTTACTTATATGTCAACAACAAACATAGGCTATGTGATTTAACCCTTACTCACCCCCATTTGCCAGGGGCGGGGTTTATGTTTAACCCCTTAACGACGCAGGATGTATATTTACGTCCTGCGCCGGCTCCCGCGATATGAAGCGTCGGTCCCGGCGCGTCGGTCTCGGCGCTCATCAACGGCCGGGACCCGCGGCTAATACCACACATCGCCGATCGCGGCGATGTGCGGTATTAACCCTTTAGAAGCGGTGGTCAAAGCTGACCGCCGCTTCTAAAGTGAAAGTGACCCGGCTGCTCAGTCGGGCTGTTCGGGACCGCCGCGGTGAAATCGCGGCATCCCGAACAGCTGACAGGACACCGGGAGGGCCCTTACCTGCCTCCTCAGTGTCCGATCGGCGAATGACTGCTCCGTGCCTGAGATCCAGGCAGGAGCAGTCAAGCGCCGATAACACTGATCACAGGCGTGTTAATACACGCCTGTGATCTGTGTAAAAGATCAGTGTGTGCAGTGTTATAGGTCCCTATGGGACCTATAACACTGCAAAAAAAAATGTAAAAAAAAGTGTTAATAAAGGTCATTTAACCCCTTCCCTAATAAAAGTTTGAATCACCCCCCCTTTTCCCATAAAAAAAATAAAACAGTGTAAAAAAAATAAAAATAAACATATGTGGTATCGCCGTGTGCGTAAATGTCCTAACTATAAAAATATATCATTAATTAAACCGCACGCTCAATGGCGTCTGTGCAAAAAAATTCCAAAATCCAAAAAAGCGTATTTTGGTCACTTTTTATACCATTAAAAAATGAATAAAAAGTGATCAAAAAGTCCGATCAAAACAAAAATCATACCGATAAAAACTTCAGATCACGGCGCAAAAAACGAATCTTCATACTACCCTGTACGTGGAAAAATTAAAAAAAGTTATAGGGGTCAGAAGATGACATTTTTAAACGTATACTTTTTCCTGCATGTAGTTGTGATTTTTTCCAGAAGTACGACAATATCAAACCTATATAAGTAGGGTATCATTTTAACCGTATGGACCTACAGAATAATGATAAGGTGTAATTTTTACCGAAATATGCACTGCGTAGAAACGGAAGCCCCCAAAAGTTAAAAAATTGCGTTTTTTCTTCGATTTTGTCGCACAATGTTTTTTTTTTCCGTTTCGCCGTGCATTTTTGGGTAAAATGACTAATGTCACTGCAAAGTAGAATTGTGGATGCAAAAAATAAGACATAATATGGATTTTTAGATGGAAAATTGAAAGGATTATGATTTTTTAAAAGGTAAGGAGGAAAAAACGAAAGTGCAAAAATGGAAAAACCCTGAGTCCTTAAGGGGTTAAAGTCCTATACAAGTCTATGGGAAATATATGTTAATGCATAATAGAGATGAGCGAACTTACAGTAAATTCGATTCGTCACAAACTTCTTGGCTCGGCAGTTGATGACTTATCCTGCGTAAATTAGTTCAGCCTTCAGGTGCTCCGGTGGGCTGGAAAAGGTGGATACATTCCTAGGAAAGAGTCTCCTAGGACTGTATCCACCTTTTCCAGCCCACCCGAGCACCTGAAAGCTGAACTAATTTATGCAGGATAAGTCATCAACTGCCGAGCCGAGAAGTTCGTGATGAATCGAATTTACTGTACGTTCGCTCATCTCTACTGCATAACTTCCAAACGGCTGGAGATATTTCGATAATACTTGGTCACATGTTATTTATATGTCCACTTAAAATATAGGATAGTTAATTTAACCCTTAACTACCCCCTTTTGTGAGGGTGGGGGGATTTGTTTAAAGTCCCATGGAAATCAATGGGAAATGTATGTTCCCACATAACTTCCGTACGGCTGGAGATATTTCAATACCTGGTACACATATTACAGGTCGGGATATGAGGAAGGGATGGGAGGTCGAGATAGGAGGTCAAGATAGGAGGTCAAGATCGGAGGACGGGATAGGAGGTCGGGATAGGAGGTCGAGATAGGAGGACGGAATAGGAGGTTGAGATAGGAGGTCGGGATAGGAGGTTGGGATAAGAGTTGGAGATAGGAGGACGGGATAGGGGGTTGAGATAGGAGGACGGGATAGGAGGACGGGATAAGAGGTCGAGATAGGAGGTCGAGATAGGAGGTTGAGATAGGAGGACAAGAAAGGAGGTCGGGATAGGAGGTCGAGATAGGAGGACGGAATAGGAGGTTGAGATAGGAGGTCGGGATAGGAGGTTGGGATAAGAGTTGGAGATAGGAGGACGGGATAGGGGGTTGAGATAGGAGGACGGGATAGGAGGTCGGGATAGGAGGTCAAGATAGGAGGACAGGATAGGAAGTTGGGATAGGAGGTTGGGATAGGAGGTTGAGATAGGAGGATGGAATAGGAGGACGGGATAGGAGGTCGAGATAGGAGGTCGAGATAGGAGGACAGGATAGGAGGACGGGATAGGAGGATGGGATAGGAGGTGGGGATAGGAGGTCGGGATAGGAGGATGGGATAGAAGGTCGGGATATGGGGTTGGGATATGACAACAATATATGAAGTCAAAAGCTTCCTCCTTTGTTTATTTTCCTCCCCAACAAGGATTAGGAAGGAAAAACCGGGAACACCGGGTACTCAGCTAGTGGTATATAAGGATGGGTCATATCAACAACAACAAAAAACAGGATGGGTTAGGGTAATAATAACCAAAAAACCTTTGACCCTGGGAGACCCAGGGTCACTGATACCCTTATTAGATCCCACCCCTAAAACGTAGCTTTTATTTGTATTTAGTTAAAATGGTAATGATGAGTATGTTCCATTAAAAATCACGGATTTGTATGTGCTTAGTAATGATATTTATGTTCCATCCAGTTGACAACTGTTATATATATTCACTATCACAAGTGGACTGCAGCTCCACCATAGATTGCACACACAAACTACCGCTGATTAAAACACTGAAAATGCCCCCTCTACATGTTTCACTACTTCTGTAGCGTCTTCAGGAGGGAAAATGGTCATAAGGATGGGGGCTTCAAAGCTAATGAAGGAAGCTAAGCCAATGAAGGATGAATGCTAACATAGGAGGCCATCTTAGGACATTCCAAGATGAATCCAACACAGAAACCCCAGTTGGCGAGACAAGTCTAAGGACATGCCTGCATAACGTTCCTACTGTATGCTAAGAACTGTCATTACATGAAGAGGTCTTGTTTTATGTCTGCCATAATGTGAAGAAAAGTACAATAAATGTCTGTTTTTTTATGCAAGCAAGATCTCATTTGTTCTCCATGGTGACCGTGTTATAACAACCGGTAATATTTAACATTTTGGCGAAGCCATTTGTCTTTGTCAAGCTTGAACAGGGGGAGTGACGAACAGATGCCATATTAAAGCTTTCGGAAGATGTTAACCTAGAGCATGAACCATTGGAGAAAGGGCAGGAAAAACTCAGCTGCGGACATTGCTAAAGGAAAAGATGTGCCAAATACAAGGAAGTGATCTGACATACCAGCAAAAGACAGGCTGAGGATACAAGTGGGCTATCTTGTGAGCATTGCTTTAATTACTTTTATTATGGTAGGAAAAAGTAATGTACAGGTTTCAGACATGTCTAGTGTGTCTAGTGATAAGATAGACTTAAAGACAATATGGCTTAATCTTTTTACAGAGTTTGAAACTAAGAACAAAGAACTAGAGAATAAATTAATATCTGTAAATATTTTTCACATGGTACAAATCTTTAATGACTATGTTAACCAAGAAAAGAATAGAACTGATAGTAGTAAAGATATTGCTATACAGTGTAATAGTGACGTAGCAGGAGAAGCTCAGAATATGTCTGTATTGACACCTGATACGGATACTCTGTCTCAAAGAAAGTTTGCTACTCAGTGTAGGAGTGGAGACCAAAGGGAAAAGTCTGCTGTTGACATCTGTCAAAGTGACAGGTTGATGCAGATTAAGGAACAGATCTTAAATGTATCAGAACAAAGGTATTTAATGGATATAAAAAGCCTAATACCTGCATTTCGTGAGACATTACACGTAGCAAGAAATGCAGAGATATTTGAATCACATGTAGCTAAACATAGTCTAACAGAACAACAAAAAACTAAACTTGGAAATTATGGGTTCCAATAGAAGTCTGGAGAATCATAGAGTTAAATCAAATTGTCCAAGGTGATGACTGGTTGGAATTTGATGACGTAGACAGATTGCCAATCCCCTGTACAGGCATCAAGGAAATTACAACCATTGATATTTTAAGTTCCCTTAAAAGCAACAAAACTGAATGTGTTTTTGAATACATGTGTATGTTTGAAAGAACATTCAGAATGCTCATGGGAAAAAATGCTGCTGCGGATAAAGCCCAAAGTATGATAGCAACATTTATGAAAAAAAAAAAAAGTTAACATTTTTGGATCAGGTAATTTTAGAAAAGGGCATTATTAGAAGCTGTTAAAAATAAATTTGCTAGAAAACAAGAGCAAAGAGAATTATCTAAAAAAAAAAAAAAAGTTCATCAGGTTTCATGTAATAAATCCCCAGTGTCAGAAAATTTTACTTACGGACACTAGGCAGAAAAGACACATACCAGAGGGAAACCATATACCGCAGAGGAAAATAGAATCACAGTCACATGATCTAAATAGTAGGACTCTGCCAAAACAGAATGTAACTCCAACATGGTCTGATAAGAATTACAAAAATCAAGATGAATTCTATGAGCAGCGCAGGAAGACATTACATGCTAATTTTAAGCCATATAATAGTGAAAAAAACGGGATGGTCTTGCTGCGGCGGTAGCAACCAGGTCGTATCCACCAGCAACGGCTCAACCTCGCTGACTGCTGAGAAGGCGTGAGACAGGAGGACTAGGCAGAGGCAAGGTCAGACATAGCAGAAGGTCGGGGCAGGCGGCAAGGTTCGTAGTCAAAGAGGATAGCAGGAGATCTGGAACACAGGCTTTGGACAACACTAAACGCTTTCACTGGCACAAGGCAACAAGATCCGTCAAGGAAGTGCAGGGGAAGTGAGGTAATATAGCCAGGGAACAGGTGGAAGCTAATTAGGCTGATTGGGCCAGGCACCAATCATTGGTGCACTGGCCCTTTAAATCTTAGAGAGCTGGCGCGTGCGCGCCCTAGTGAGCGGAGCCGCGCGTGCCAGAACATGACAGCTGGGTACCGGGACGGGTAAGTGACTTGGGATGCGATTCGCGAGCGGGCGCGTCCCGCTATGCGAATCGCATCCCCGCCGGCAATGTCAGTGCAGCGCTCCCGGTCAGCGGGTCTGACCGGGGCGCTGCAGAGAGAGAGACGCCGTAGATTAGGGAAAAGATTAGGGAAAAGAAGATTTTTTATTTTTATTTATTTTTATATTTCCAAGTCGAGCAAGGATTCCAAATAAAACAAGAGACTGATATTGATATGTGATGGTATCCAAGTAAAACAGAAGAAAAAAAGATACATTTTTGGACAATTAAGTGTCCAAATAAGTGACAGTGGTCAGAATTCAAAAGAAAGGGCTCATCAGTCCTTAAGGTGAAAACGGGCTCAGTACTTAAGGGGTTAATGAAATATTCACACTTTCACAGTTCACAGTTGGGGAGGGGGTGCTGAGAGTCCGGGGCTGGAACAGGAGGTAGCTCGCCTCGCGGAGGACCACCAGCTCAATTTTAAGATACAAGTACAAGCTTTTTCACTGCAGCTACTTCTAGCTTTCTGCGTCCACTTATCAAACTGCACAGAAGCTAAATATCCTCCTGTCCAAGTTGCTGGTACTGCAGTCCCTTCCTTTTCATGTGGACACTCAGAGCATGGGGATGTGCTGAGAGGCAAGGACTGGGACAGGCGGTAGCTGGCCTGGCGGCGGACCACCAGCTTGGTTTAAGAAACAACTAGGAGCTTTGCCATAGTCTACACTGCAGCAATTATACAAGTAGTGGATACAGGGGGGGGCAATAATTGCCCCCCCCCCCCCCCCCCGAGATTGTTGCTCCTCCTGTACTATAGCATGGTGGAGCGGGAGCTGTCAGCTGTCCTGCTCCACCATTCCTTCACGTTTCTCACACACTGCTCTATTCTTGCAGAGTGAGCCGTGGGGACGCCATCCACGGAAGGCCGGCGCGATGATGTCACATCATTGCGCCGGCGACCGGAGATCACTTCCCCGCAGCTCTCACACTGCAAGAATGGAGCGGCGAGTGAGAAAGGTGACAGTATGGTACAGGGGAATTATTATAACTTGGGGGGGGGGGGGGAAGGGGGTGCATGCACAGAAGAGGGCAAATTATAAGTGAGGGGAACATAACAGGGGGCATTA
This sequence comes from Hyla sarda, assembly GCF_029499605.1. NCBI lineage: Eukaryota > Metazoa > Chordata > Amphibia > Anura > Hylidae > Hyla > Hyla sarda. The sequence goes on from NC_079189.1 coordinate 294,416,438, forward strand.
TAAGTCAGGGGCACATGTCAGGGGGGGCATTATATGTGAGGGGCACAGGACAGGGGGGCATTAAATGTAAGGGGAACAGGACAGAGAGTATTATATATGAGGGGCACATGACAAGGGGGCATTATATGTGGGGGCATGTGACAGGGCCCCCCCTGTCATGTGCCCATATAAAGCACATATATGGCCCCACTGACATTTGCCCCTCACATATAATGCCCTCTGACTTGTGCCCGACTTAAAATGCCCCCGTCATGTGCCCCTGACTTATAATGCCCCCTGTCCTGTGCCTCTTACTTATAATGGCCCATGTTCTGTGCCCCTCACATATAATGCTCCATGTCCTGTGCCCCACACATATAATGTCCCCTGAGGGCAGGACAGGGGGCATAGTATGTGAGCGGAACATGAGGGGAGCATTATATGTGAGGGGCACAGCACAGGTTGAATTATATTCAAGGGACACAGCACAGAGGGCATTATTATTATGTGGGGGAACAGGACGGGTTATAATTATTATATGTCGGGGCACAGGATGGGGCATTATTACTATATATGAGGAGCATAGAGTGTTTTGCATTTCAGAGGTACAGGCCGGCATTTATCATTATAGGTGTAAGTAAAATATTTTTCTAAACCTTTTTTTTTTTGTGTGCTGGTAATGTGTAGGAGCATCAAATTTATTAAAAAGGTAGCAGACCATTTGATACATTTGTGCAGGTGAACATTTTCTAAAATTTCTCTCTTCACATACACCAAAAATCTAAGGCTAAGTCTGGGCTGGTGTAGTTTTAGAGAATTTTTTGTGGTTTTGCGCCTTTTTTGCGCCTTTTCTCAAAAAAGGCGCAGTTCATAAAACCCTTCCATATCATGTGCATTGCCAAAATCAGTGGATTGCAACTCAAAATCAGCAGAAATGTGTAAACCAAAAGGTGCAAAAAATGCGCAAAGAAACCGTGCTTGTGCCTTTTTTGCATCTTTTTTAGACACAAAAAACAGTCTAAAGACAATGATAAATGTCGGCCATAGTGTATATTATAAGGAATTTTTGGGGTAGTATGGTTTTTATGGGCCACAATACATTACGGTATTGTATTCAAAGGGTGCAGTGCAATTTATATTCAGAGAGCACAGTATGTGGTAGTATTATATTCAGAGGGTACAGTGTGTTGTAGTAATATATTCAGAGGGTTCAGTGTGTAGTAGTAATATATTCAGATGTTACGGTGTGTGGCGGTTTTATATACAGAGGGCACGGTGTGTGGCGTTATTATATTTAGAGGGTACAGTGTGTTGTAGTATTTTCAGAGTGTGTACAGTGTGTCAGAATTATATTCAGAGGGTGTGTGCCAGTAAGTATTATATTCAACAAATACAGTGTTTGGCAGTATTATAATAATAATTGTTTTCATAGAGAGAATCAGAATCCACTGACATAGTGAGGAGCCATCTGGGCGTCAAGTTCTGCTGAGTGAACATTTAGCTAGAACAAGTCCTGGCGGTATGTACCAGCTGAATTAGATAAGGAGAGACTATAGAGAAGACGTCACCTATAGTCACTGATATCATTGTGTATTCTCCTCACTATAGAGAAGACGTCACCTGTAGTCACTGATATCATTGTGTATTCTCCTCACTATAGAGAAGACGTCACCTGTTGTCACTGATATCATTCTGTATTCTCCTCATTATGTCATATCAGAGCTGGAGTCACTTGTAAGTTCTGCAGTAATGATGGGTGAAACAACAACTCCCAGCAAAACCTTACCACATACTTAAGGTCATACTGGAAGCTGTAGTTTTAAATGGTAAACACTTCTTTAGCACTTTCCCATTCTGTGGCAATTGGTATATTTGATTATAATACTGGAAATAATTCTCTGCAACATGTTACAGCACGGGCATCACAACATGCTAAAAAAAAATCAGGACCTATATCCCTTAAAAGGGGTAACCAGTGGAAAACATTTTTTTTTTTTAAATCAACTGGTGCCAGAAATTTAAACAGATTTGTACATTACTTCTATAAAAAAATCTTTATCCTTCCAGTACTTTTTAGCAGCTGTATGCTACAGATGAAATTCTTTTCTTTTTGAATTTCTTTTTTGTCTTGTCCACAGTGCTCTCTGCTGACACCTCTGTCAGGAACTGTCCAGAGCAGCATAGGTTTGCAATGGGGATTTTCTCCTGCCCTGGACAGTTCCTGATACGGACAGAGGTGTTAGTAGAGAGCACTGTGGACAAGACAAAAAAGAAATTCAAAAAGAAAAGAATTTCCTCTTTAGCATACAGCTGCTAAAAAGTACTGGAAGGGTAAAGATTTTTTAATAGAAGTAATTTACAAATCTTTTTAATATTCTGGCACCAGTTGATTTAAAAAAATGTTTTCCACCGGGGTCCTTTAAACAAGATTAGGACTACATGATACATTTAATAACATTGTAAGTACCTTAACCTCTTGGGGACGCAGGGTGTATGCATACGCCCTGCATCCCCGATCCTTAAGGACTCAGGGCGTACCTGTACGCCCTGACCATTTCCGGTACCCGCCACTCACCGGGTGGGGACCGGACCGGGATGCCTGCTGAAATCATTCACCGAGGGGGGTCCTGAGGTCCCTCCATATCGGCGCTCGCTGCAGATCGCCGGTAAATACAAACCAGCGATCTGCGGCGATTCCGGGTTGTCTGGGTCACGTGTGACCCGATGACTCGGATAAGGATGGTGATCAGTGGTGTAATATACACCACCAATCACCATCCGTACTGTACTGGGAGGTAGCAGTGTTACTGCAATTCCGTTCCCCGCTGCTCACCAGGTGGGGATCGGAGCCGGATGCCTGCTGAAATCATTCACCAGGCATCCTGGCACCTCGCCGAGGAAGGTCCTGAGGACCCTCCATATCGGTGCTCGCCGCAGATCGCCGATAAATACATCTGCGGCGATTCCGGGTCATCTGGGTCACGTGTGACCCGATGACTCGGATAAGGATAGTGATCAGTGGTGTAATATACTCCACCAATCACCATCCGTACTGTACTGGGAGGTGGCAGTGTTGCCACCCCCACCCAGTACAGATGTGATTGGGCAGTCGTAGTGACCGCACCAATCACAGTATATGAGGAGGAGAGCAGGAGCATGTTGCACTATTTTACATCTGGTGCTGATCAGAGCGGAGTAAATTTTTTTCCAGTGTACATCTGTAGATGTCCGCGGGTCCGCAGCACCTTTAGCTGCATGACCCGGGCCCTACAGGGTCACTGCAGTCTGCACCTGTGAGGTGTTAATGCTCACTATACCCCTTGTTACATTCCTTGAGGGCTGTAGTTTCCACAATAGTATGCCATGTGGGCTTTCTTTTTTACTGTTCTGGCTATATGGCCCCCAAAAACCATGACAGCAAAATTTGTTTTAAAAAATCCCACAGTTGCTCTTTCCCTCTTGTGCCATGTTGTGAGTCTGCAGAGCACTTTATGTCAACATATGAGGTATTTTCATACTTGAGAGAGATTGGGATACACATTTTGGGGGGCTTTTTCTCCTAATACCAATTTTAGGACACATGTTAGTGTAAAAAATGCAGATTTTGATTTTCCTCCACTTTGCTGCTAGTCTTGTGAAACACCTAAAGGGTTAATAAACTTTCTGAATGTCCCTTTGAATACTTTGAGGGGTGTAGTTTCTATAATGGGGTAATGGCCCCTCAAAATTTCCGATTTAGAAATTTTTGTGAAAATTTTGAAAATTGCTGCTGTACTTTGAAGCCCTCTAATGTCTTCAAAAAGTAAAAACTTGTCAACTTTATGATATCAACATAAAGTAGATATATTATATTTGTGAGTCAATATATAATTTATTTGGAATATCCGTTTTCCTTACAAGCAGAGAGTTTCAAAGTTAGAAAAATGCAAAATTTTCAAAATTTTCATGACATTTTGGGATTTTTACCAAGAAAGGATGCAAATAACGATGAAAATTTCAAGTAGAATAAGTCACGGGAAAAAAAAAAAAACTTGGAATCAGAATAAAAGGTAAAAGCATCCCAGAGTTATTAATGCAAAAAGGGACAGTGGTCAGAATTGCAAAAAAGGAGTCCTTAATGACGCAGGACGTATATGTACGTCCTGTGCCGGCTCCCGCAGGGTCATATCAGGTCGGTCCCGGCAGCCATCAACGGCCGTTACACCCGGCTAATACAGGATATCCTGTATTATGCCCTGTATTAACCCTTCAGACGTGGCGATCAAAGTTGAGTAATGAAATCGAACAGCTTACAGGACACCGGGAGGATCCCTACCTGCCTCCTCGGTGTCCATTCGGCGAATGACTTCTCCGTGCCTGAGATCCAGGCAGGAGCAGTCAAGCACTGATAACACTGATCAATGGCATATTAATACATGCGAGTGATCAATGTAAAAGATCGGTGTGTGCAGTGTTATAGCCCCCTATGGGGCCTAAAACACTGGGAAAAAAAGTGTTAATAAATGTGATTTAACCCCTGTGACAGAGTGTCTGGACAAGTCATAGAGGGTGTGTCTATCTGCCCAAGATTTCTTGTGTCTGTCAGGTAAAAGCAACCAGGAAGTTAGAATCACTAGAGATCTAGGATCTGTAGCTTTAGGGTTTGAGTAAAAACCCGTTTACAGGGCCTGTGTTGCTGGAGTGGGGAAGAGAGGGTGGGCCCCAACTCCATCCGGACAGTCCGGGTCTTGGGCTGTCTGATTAGTCCAAGGTGTGCTTGCCTGATATAAGGCCAGGAGTACAGACACACTCTCTCTCTCAACCTGGGAACAGGACATCTGCTAGAAGCCTGTGGGAGCATTGGGTTTGGTGTGGTGTGGTGTGGTGTGTTGTGTTGTGTGCTTTATGTTACTCGATACTAGGCCGGCACCGGGTTAGATAGGAGCACATACTGTTTAGTTAGAGCCGGACAGGCACAGGATTTATTTTTTGGCTTGTTTATTTTTGGTTTATCCTTTATACCACAAACCGGCAATAAAAACTGGCTGAAGTCAATTGAATATACTTCCTGGTTGTGTGGACTTTTGTGCCTGCTGAAAGTGTGCCCGTCTACCCAGGAGACGACCAACCAGCTACCCCAACGCTTACACCCCTAATAAAAGTATGAATCACCCCGCTTTTCCCATAAAAAAAAAGTGTAAATTAAAAAACATATGTGGTATCGCCAGATGCGTAAATGTCCGAATGATAAAAAATATATTGTTATTTAAACCGCACGGTCAATGGCGTAGACGCAAAAAAAATTTCCAAAGTCCAAAATTGCGTATTTTTGTTCACTTTTTATACCATAAAAAAATGAATAAAAAGCGATCAAAAAGTCAGATCAAAACAACAATGGTACCGATAAATTTAGATTACAGTGCAAAAAATTAGCCCTCAAACCGCCCCATACGCGGAAAAACAAAAAAAGTTATAGGGGTCAGAAGAGGACATTTTTAAACGTATACTTTTTCCTGCATGTAGTTATGATTTTTTCCAGAAGTACGACAATATCAAACCTATATAAGTAGGGTATCATTTTAACCGTATGAACCTACAGAATAAAGATAAGGTGTCATTTTTACCGAAAAGGCACTGTGTAGAAATGGAAGCCCAATTTTGTCGCACAATGATTTTTGTTTCCGTTTCGCCGTGGATTTTTCGGTAAAATAACTAATGTCACTGCAAAGTAGAATTGGTGGCGTAAAAAATAAGCCATAATATGGATTTTTAGGTGGAAAATTTAAAGGGTTATGATTTTTAAAAGGTAAGGAGGAAAAAACGAAAATGCAAAAAACTGAAAAACGCTAAGTCCTTAAGGGGTCAAGGTGAAAATAGGACGCAGCCCTTTTTCACCTTAAGGACTCAGCCCTTTTTCGCAATTCTGACCACCGTCACTTGACACAACAACTCTAAAATGCTTTTACCGAATATTCTGATTCTGAGTGTTTTTTCGTGACATATTCTACTTTATTTTGGTGGTAAATTTTCATCGTTACTTGCATCCTTTTTTGGTGAAAAATCCAAAATTTCATGAAAATTTTGAAAATTTGGAATTTTTCTGACTTTTACGTTCTCTGCTTGTAAGGAAAATGGATATTCCAAATTTATTTTTATTTACAAAATGTCCACTTTATGTTGGCATCATAAAATGGACATATTTTTACTTTTTGAAAAAATTTGAGGGCTTCAAAGTAGAGCAGCAATTTTCAAAATGTCATGTCAATTGCAAAATCTGAAGGGACAGATGTTACAGAACTACAACTCCCAGCATGCCTGGGCAGTCTAGACATGCTGAGAGTTGTAGTTTGGCAACATCTGGAGGGCTACCGTTTGGGCACCACTGTAACAGTGGTCTCCAAACTGTGACCCTCCAGATGTTGCCTTTGACTGTCAGGGCATGCTGGGAGTTGCAGTTTGGCACCCACTTGGAAGGGCAGCAGTAAATATCTCTTACTGCCCCCTATCCTTCCCCCCCCCCCCCCCCCCCACTGTCGCTTCCCTACTTGTGCCGTGATCTCCACAGTCTCCAGCGACGAACGGCGGTCCCCACGCATCTTCTCCTCCAGGTACCGGCCTCCATCTTCTCCCCCCCTTTCTGCCTGACATCCAGGGGTGGGCAGAATGGCGGGGTTGCCACTGTCCTGCGCTGCCATTGGTCAGGTCCGATCATCCCTATTTTCCGGGTGATCGGGTCATCAGAGACCTGATCAGCCCGGAATAGCAGAAAATCGCATGTCTGAATTGACATGCGATTTTCTGCGATGGGGGGGTCACAGGACCCCCTTGGCGATGTGCCGGGATGCCTGCTGAATGATTCCAGCAGGCATCCCGGTCCGGTCTCCAACCGGCTAGCGGCGCGGACCGGAATTCCCACGGGCGTATGCATACGCCCTATGTCCTTATGGACTCGGGAGGCAGGGCGTATGCATACGCCCCATGTCCTGAAGAGGTCAAGCAACACTTTATTTTATGTCCGTCAAAACAAAATACTCTAATAGTGCCCCTCCCAAGACTAGACTCTGGATCCGCCCCTGAATTTATGCTATTGGAGCTGGAATTACCATGGCTGCTGGCACCAGAATTGCCTTCCAAAGGGTCCTTAAAAAAGGTTTTAAAGTGTACTGATTTCCATTACCGGGCTCTGTCATTGTGCCGCCATGTGATATCCTCATGCTGCTGGCATTAAACTTGTGAATCTATTCAACATCTTCTATTTAAATAAAAAAAAAATCTATGTAATATTTTCAAAAATGAGGCCCCATGGTCTTCATCATATATTACCTCTGGAATTACCATAAGAATCCAATGAAACAGGTTGGAGCGATAATAATGAACCATTACTGTCACGATTCCGGCTGGCAGGAGGTGGATCCTCTGTGCCAGAGAGGGATTGGCGTGGACCGTGCTAGTGGATCGGTTCTAAGTCACTACTGGTATTCACCAGAGCCCGCCGCAAAGCGGGATGGTCTTGCTGCGGCGGTAGTGACCAGGTCGTATCCACTAGCAACGGCTCAACCTCTCTGACTGCTGAAGATAGGCGCGGTACAAGGGAGTAGACAGAAGCAAGGTCGGACGTAGCAGAAGGTCGGGGCAGGCAGCAAGGATCGTAGTCAGGGGCAACGGCAGGAGGTCTGGAACACAGGCTAGGAACACACAAGGGAACGCTTTCACTAGGCACAAGGGCAACAAGATCCGGCGAGGGAGTGCAGGGGAAGTGAGGTATATATATGGAGTGCACAGGTGAACACACTAATTAGAACCACTGCGCCAATCAGCGGCGCAGTGGCCCTTTAAATCGCAGAGACCCGGCGCGCGCGCGCCCTAGGGAGCGGGGCGCGCCGGGACAGGACCGACGGAGAGCGAGTCAGGTACGGGAGCCGGGGTGCGCATCGCGAGCGGGCGCCACCCGCATCGCGAATCGCATCCCGGCTGGAGGCGGTATCGCAGCGCACCCGGTCAGTGGATCTGACCGGGGCGCTGCAGTAACGAGAGTGTAGCGAGCGCTCCGGGGAGGAGCGGGGACCCGGAGCGCTCGGCGTAACAGTACCCCCCCCCTTGGGTCTCCCCCTCTTCTTTGAGCCTGAGAACCTGAGGACCAGACTTTTATCTAGGATATTGTCCTCAGGTTCCCAGGATCTCTCTTCAGGACCACAGCCCTCCCAGTCAACCAGAAAAAAGGTTTTCCCTCTGACCTTTTTGGAGGCCAGTATCTCCTTTACAGGAAAGATGTCCGAAGAACCGGAGACAGGAGTGGGAGAAATAAGTTTAGGAGAGAAACGGTTGAGGATGAGTGGTTTAAGAAGAGAGACATGAAAGGCATTAGGAATACGAAGAGAAGGAGGAAGAAGAAGTTTGTAAGAGACAGGATTAATCTGGCACAAAACTTTGAAAGGACCAAGATAGCGTGGTCCCAATTTGTAGCTGGGAACACGGAAGCGGACATATTTAGCGGAGAGCCATACCTTGTCTCCGGGAGAAAAAAATGGGGGGAGCTCTTCTTTTCTTATCAGCAAACTTCTTCATGCGTGATGAAGCCTGTAAGAGAGAATTTTGGGTCTCTTTCCATATGGTGGAAAGATCACGAGTTATTTCATCCACAGCGGGCAAACCAGAGGGCAAGGGAGTAGGGAGGGGGGGAAGAGGGTGACGGCCGTACACCACGAAAAATGGGGATTTGGAAGAAGATTCAGAGACTCAGAAGTTATACGAGAATTCGGCCCATGGTAGAAGATCTGCCCAGTCATCCTGGCGGGAGGAAACAAAATGCCGTAAATAATCACCCAGGACCTGGTTAATTCTTTCTACTTGCCCATTGGATTGAGGATGATAAGCAGAAGAAAAGTTTAATTTAATCTTGAGTTGTTTACAGAGAGCCCTCCAGAATTTTGACACGAATTGGACGCCTCTATCCGAGACGATCTGCGTGGGCAACCCGTGAAGACGAAAAATGTGTACAAAAAATTGTTTTGCCAACTGAGGCGCTGAAGGAAGACCAGGAAGAGGAATAAAATGTGCCATCTTGGAAAATCGATCAACGACCACCCAAACAACAGTGTTGCCACGGGATGGGGGTAAGTCTGTAATAAAGTCCATACCAATCAGAGACCAAGGCTGTTCGGGGACAGGCAGAGGGTGAAGGAGACCAGCAGGCTTCTGGCGAGGAGTCTTGTCCCGGGCACAGACAGTGCAGGCCCGCACAAAATCAACCACATCCGTCTCCAGAGTCGGCCACCAATAGAAACGAGAGATGAGTTGCAAGGATTTCTTGATGCCCGCATGGCCTGCGAGATGGGAGGAGTGACCCCATTTGAGGATTCCGAGGCGTTGGCGTGGAGAGACGAAGGTCTTCCCTGGAGGAGTTTGCCTGATGGAGGCTGGAGAAGTGGAGATCAGGCGGTCAGGAGGAATGATGTGTTGCGGAGAGAGCTCTACTTCCGAGGCATCCGAGGAACGAGAGAGAGCATCGGCCCTGATGTTCTTATCGGCAGGGCGAAAGTGAATTTCAAAATTAAACCGGGCAAAGAACAGAGACCACCTGGCCTGGCGAGGATTCAGCCGTTGGGCAGACTGGAGATAGGAGAGATTCTTGTGATCGGTGTAAATAATAACTGGAAATTTAGATCCCTCCAGCAGATGCCTCCATTCCTCAAGTGCTAATTTAATGGCCAGTAGCTCTCGATCCCCGATGGAGTAGTTCCTCTCCGCCGGAGAGAAGGTCCTAGAAAAAAAACCACAGGTAACAGCATGCCCGGAAGAATTTTTTTGTAGAAGAACCGCTCCAGCTCCTACTGAGGAGGCATCAACCTCCAATAGGAAGGGTTTAGATGGGTCAGGTCTGGAGAGCACGGGAGCAGAAGAAAAGGCCGACTTGAGCCGTTTAAAGGCGTCTTCCGCTTGAGGAGGCCAGGACTTAGGATTGGCATTCTTCTTGGTTAAAGCCACGATAGGAGCCACAATGGTGGAAAAATGTGGAATAAATTGTCTGTAATAATTGGCGAACCCCAAAAAACGTTGGATAGCACGGAGTCCGGAGGGGCGTGGCCAATCTAAGACGGCAGAGAGTTTGTCTGGATCCATTTGTGTCACGATTCGGCTTACGGGTTGTGGATCCGCTGTGTCAGCGAGGGATTGGCGTGGACCGTGCTAGTGGACCGGTTCTAAGAGGCTACTGGTTTTCACCAGAGCCCGCCGCAAAGCGGGATGGTCTTGCTGCGGCAGTAGCAACCAGGTCGTATCCACTAGCAACGGCTCAACCTCGCTGACTGCTGAGAAGGCGTGGGACAGAAGGACAAGGCAGAGGCAAGGTCAGACGTAGCAGAAGGTCGGGGGCAGGCGGCAAGGTTCGTAGTCAGGATGGATAGCAGAAGTTCAGGTACACAGGCTTTGGACACACTAAACTCTTTCACTGGCACAAGGCAACAAGATCCGGCAAGGGAGTGCATGGGAGGAGATCAGATATAGTCTGGGAGCAGGTGGAAGCCAATTAAGCTAATTGGGCCGGGCACCAATCATTGGTGCACTGGCCCTTTAAGTCTCAGAGAGCTGGCGCGCGCGCGCCCTAGAGAGCGGAGCCGCGCGCGCCAGCACATGACAGCAGGGGACCGGGACGGGTAAGTGACCTGGGATGCGATTCGCGAGCGGGCGCGTCCCGCTGTGCGAATCGCATCCCCGACGGCCATGACAGTGCAGCGCTCCCGGTCAGCGGGACTGACCGGGGCGCTGCGGGGAGAGAGACGCCGTGAGCGCTCCGTGGAGGAGCGGGGACCCGGAGCGCTAGGCGTAACAGTACCCCCCCCCCTTAGGTCTCCCCCTTTCTTTGTCCGGTAACTGCCTCCCCTGGGATGAGGACACCGGGAAAGAATGGAGGTTTTCCTCAACGGGAGGCAGCACAGCAGGAGTGGGAATGGGGAGGGAGGGCAGAGGGCGAAGCCTGGCACGGGGCAGTGTGACACCAGGACGGGGGCCATGAGGAGGCACAGAGGCTTGCCTGACGGGACTGGGAGGGGGGGAGAGGCACTTCCCATGGCAGGCAGAGTCCCAGTTCTTGATCTCCTCGGTGGTCCAATCAAGGGTGGGGGAATGAAGCCGGAGCCATGGCAGACCGAGGAGGACCTCAGAGGTACAACCGGGGAGAACGAAGAGCTCAATCCTCTCGAGGTGGGGTCCAATAGACATCAGGAGGGGTTCTGTGCGGTAACGCACGGTGCAGTCCAATCTGGCTCCGTTGACCGCAGAAATGTAGAGCGGCTTGACGAGACGGGTCACCGGGATGCTGAACTTATTCACAAAGGACTCCAATATAAAATTTCCAGAGGCACCAGAGTCCAAGCAGGCCACGGCTGAGAGGGAGGAGTTGGCTGAAGGAGAAATCCGCACGGGCACCGTGAGACGTGGAGAAGCAGACTTAGAACCAAGAGACGCCACACCCACGTGAGCTGGGTGCGTGCGTGCGTTTCCCAGGCGTGGAGGACGGATAGAGCAATCCACCAAGAAATGCTCGGTACTGGCACAGTACAGACAGAGATTTTCTTCTCTACGGCGATTCCTCTCTTCCTGGGTCAGGCGAGACCGATCCACTTGCATGGCCTCCTTGGCGGGAGGCCCAGGCGTAGACTGCAAAGGATGCTGTGGGAGAGGTGCCCAGAGATCTAAGTCTTTTTCCTGGCGGAGCTCTTGGTGTCGCTCAGAAAAACGCATGTCAATGCGGGTAGCCAAATGGATGAGTTCTTGGAGGTTGGCAGGAATCTCTCGTGCGGCCAGCACATCCTTGATGCGACTGGATAAGCCTTTTTTAAAGGTCGCGCAGAGAGCCTCGTTATTCCAGGATAGTTCAGAAGCAAGAGTACGGAATTGTATGGCGTACTCGCCAACGGAAGAATTACCCTGGACCAGGTTCAGCAAGGCAGTCTCAGCAGAAGAGGCTCGGGCAGGTTCCTCAAAGACACTTCGGACTTCAGCGAAGAAGGACTGGACTGAGGCTGTGGCAGGATCATTGCGGTCCCAGAGCGGTGTGGCCCAAGACAAGGCCTTTCCTGAAAGAAGGCTTACTACGAACGCCACCTTAGACCGTTCTGTAGGAAAAAAGTCCGACAACATCTCCATATGCAGGGAACACTGAGACAAAAATCCACGGCAGAGTCTGGAGTCCCCATCAAATTTGTCCGGCAGGGACAAGCGGAGGCTAGGAGCGGCCACTCGCTGCGGAGGAGGTGCAGGAGCTGGCGGAGGAGATGGTTGTTGCTGTAGCAGAGGCAGAAGTTGCTGTAACGTGGCGGTCAACTGCGACAGCTGCTGTCCTTGTTGGGCAATTTGCTGCGATTGCTGAGCGACCACCGTGGTAAGGTCAGCGAGACTTGGCAGCGGCACCTCAGCGGGATCCATGGCCGGATCTACTGTCACGATTCGGCTTACGGGTTGTGGATCCGCTGTGTCAGCGAGGGATTGGCGTGGACCGTGCTAGTGGACCGGTTCTAAGAGGCTACTGGTTTTCACCAGAGCCCGCCGCAAAGCGGGATGGTCTTGCTGCGGCAGTAGCAACCAGGTCGTATCCACTAGCAACGGCTCAACCTCGCTGACTGCTGAGAAGGCGTGGGACAGAAGGACAAGGCAGAGGCAAGGTCAGACGTAGCAGAAGGTCGGGGGCAGGCGGCAAGGTTCGTAGTCAGGATGGATAGCAGAAGTTCAGGTACACAGGCTTTGGACACACTAAACGCTTTCACTGGCACAAGGCAACAAGATCCGGCAAGGAAGTGCATGGGAGGAGATCAGATATAGTCTGGGAGCAGGTGGAAGCCAATTAAGCTAATTGGGCCAGGCACCAATCATTGGTGCACTGGCCCTTTAAGTCTCAGAGAGCTGGCGCGCGCGCGCCCTAGAGAGCGGAGCCGCGCGCGCCAGCACATGACAGCAGGGGACCGGGACGGGTAAGTGACCTGGGATGCGATTCGCGAGCGGGCGCGTCCCGCTGTGCGAATCGCATCCCCGACGGCCATGACAGTGCAGCGCTCCCGGTCAGCGGGACTGACCGGGGCGCTGCGGGGAGAGAGACGCCGTGAGCGCTCCGGGGAGGAGCGGGGACCCGGAGCGCTAGGCGTAACAATTTGTAGTCCCTGGCCAGAGACCAAGTATCCTAAGAAAGGAAGAGATTGACATTCAAACAGACATTTCTCCATTTTGGCATAAAGTTGATTGTCACGAAGTCTCTGAAGAACCATGCGGACATGCTGGCGGTGTTCTTCTAGGTTGGCAGAAAAAATCAGAATATCGTCCAGATACACAACAACACAGGAATATAAGAGATCACGAAAAATTTCATTAACAAAGTCTTGGAAGACGGCAGGGGCGTTGCACAGGCCAAAGGGCATGACCAGATACTCAAAGTGTCCATCTCTAGTGTTAAATGCCGTTTTCCATTCATCCCCCTCCCTGATGCGGATGAGATTATAAGCACCTCTTAAGTCCAGTTTGGTAAAGATGTGGGCACCTTGGAGGCGATCAAAGAGTTCAGAGATAAGAGGTAGAGGGTAGCGGTTCTTTACCATGATTTTATTAAGACCGCGGTAGTCAATGCAAGGACGTAGGGAGCCATCTTTTTTGGACACAAAGAAAAATCCAGCTCCGGCAGGAGAGGAGGATTTGCGGATAAACCCCTTTTTTAAATTTTCCTGGATGTACTCAGACATAGCAAGAGTCTCTGGGGCGGACAGAGGATAAATTCTGCCCCGGGGTGGAGTAGTGCCCGGGAGGAGGTCAATAGGACAGTCATAAGGCCTGTGAGGAGGTAGAGTCTCAGCTTGTTTTTTGCAAAACACATCAGCAAAGTCCATATAGGCCTTAGGGAGACCGGTTACAGGGGGAACCACAGGGTCACGGCAGGGAGTACTGGGAACCGGTTTAAGGCAGTCCTTGAAACAAGAGATACCCCAGCTCTTGATCTCCCCCGTGGACCAATCCAGGGTTGGGGAATGGCGTTGGAGCCACGGTAGTCCAAGGAGAATTTCGGAAGTGCAATTGGGGAGGACCAAGAACTCAATTTTTTCTTGATGAGGTCCGATGCACATTAGAAGGGGCTCCGTGCGGTAACGTATGGTACAGTCCAATCTTTCATTGTTAACACAATTGATGTAGAGGGGCCTGGCGAGACTGGTTACCGGGATGTTGAACCTGTTGATGAGAGAGGCCAAAATAAAGTTTCCTGCAGATCCGGAATCCAAGAAGGCCATAGTAGAGAAGGAGAAGGTAGATGCAGATATCCGCACAGGCACAGTAAGGCGTGGAGAAGCAGAGTAGACATCAAGAACTGTCTCACCTTTGTGCGGAGTCAGCGTGCGTCTTTCCAGGCGGGGAGGACGGATAGGACAATCCTTCAGGAAGTGTTCGGTACCGGCACAGTACAGGCAGAGATTCTCCATGCGGCGTCGTGTCCTCTCTTGAGGTGTCAGGCGAGACCGGTCAACTTGCATAGCCTCCACGGCGGGAGGCACAGGAACGGATTGCAGAGGACCAGAGGAGAGAGGAGCCGGGGAGAAAAAACGCCTCGTGCGAACAAAGTCCATATCCTGGCGGAGCTCCTGACGCCTTTCGGAAAAACGCATGTCAATGCGAGTGGCAAGATGAATGAGTTCATGTAGATTAGCAGGAATTTCTCGTGCGGCCAGAACATCTTTAATGTTGCTGGATAGGCCTTTTTTAAAGGTCGCGCAGAGGGCCTCATTATTCCAGGATAGTTCAGAAGCAAGAGTACGGAATTGTATGGCGTACTCGCCAACGGAAGAATTACCCTGGACCAGGTTCAGCAGGGCAGTCTCAGCAGAGGAGGCTCGGGCAGGTTCCTCAAAGACACTACGAATTTCCGAGAAGAAGGAGTGTACAGAGGCAGTGACGGGGTCATTGCGGTCCCAGAGCGGTGTGGCCCATGACAGAGCTTTTCCAGACAGAAGGCTGACTACGAAAGCCACCTTAGACCTTTCAGTAGGAAACTGGTCCGACATCATCTCCAAGTGCAGGGAACATTGTGAAAGAAAGCCACGGCAAAACTTAGAGTCCCCATCAAATTTGTCCGGCAAGGATAGTCGTAGGCCTGAAGCGGCCACTCGCTGCGGAGGAGGTGCAGGAGCTGGCGGAGGAGATGATTGCTGAAGCTGTGGTAGTAGCTGCTGTAGCATCACGATCAGTTGAGACAGCTGGTGGCCTTGTTGCGCTATCTGTTGTGACTGCTGGGCGACCACCGTGGTGAGGTCAGCGACAACTGGCAGAGGTACTTCAGCGGGATCCATGGCCGGATCTACTGTCACGATGCCGGCTGGCAGGAGGTGGATCCTCTGTGCCAGAGAGGGATTGGCGTGGACCGTGCTAGTGGATCGGTTCTAAGTCACTACTGGTATTCACCAGAGCCCGCCGCAAAGCGGGATGGTCTTGCTGCGGCGGTAGTGACCAGGTCGTATCCACTAGCAACGGCTCAACCTCTCTGACTGCTGAAGATAGGCACGGTACAAGGGAGTAGACAGAAGCAAGGTCGGACGTAGCAGAAGGTCGGGGCAGGCAGCAAGTATCGTAGTCAGGGGCAACGGCAGGAGGTCTGGAACACAGGCTAGGAACACACAAGGGAACGCTTTCACTAGGCACAAGGGCAACAAGATCCGGCGAGGGAGTGCAGGGGAAGTGAGGTATATATATGGAGTGCACAGGTGAACACACTAATTAGAACCACTGCGCCAATCAGCGGCGCAGTGGCCCTTTAAATCGCAGAGACCCGGCGCGCGCGCGCCCTAGGGAGCGGGGCCGCGCGCGCCGGGACAGGACCGACGGAGAGCGAGTCAGGTACGGGAGCCGGGGTGCGCATCGCGAGCGGGCGCCACCCGCATCGCGAATCGCATCCCGGCTGGAGGCGGTATCGCAGCGCACCCGGTCAGTGGATCTGACCGGGGCGCTGCAGTAACGAGAGTGTAGCGAGCGCTCCGGGGAGGAGCGGGGACCCGGAGCGCTCGGCGTAACAATTACTGATTAAATAAAACATTTGCAGCTCCACACAGAGTACAGTTGGGGGGGGGGGGGGGCTGGAACAGGTGGCTGCTCAATGGGTCCTCAAAAAAGGATATTAAAAAATTTAAATAAAATAGAAATTACATAAAAAAATCTCTTTAATTTCTTCAATTGTGGCGCCATAAGGTATCCCTGCTGCCACATCCAGGCGCTCTGTGGCAGTGATCCTAATAGCGATACCTGTAATCTGCATGTCATACTGAATAACAGTATTATTTCACTAACATAGCACACTCCCCATGCGTGTTACGACAAGGCAAAGTGTTCTGCGCCCCTATTGAGGCTCTCTGTAGCCCAGAAATAGTCATTTTTAATAATGATTCGCCGCAAATAAATCGTACTGAACCAAATTTTTTCTGAAAATTTGGCGAATCGCCCGAATTGAATTTTTCAAAAAATGTATACACACACACACACACACACACACTGAGTTTCATATATACACTGATCAAAAAAATAAAGGGCACACTTAAACAACACAATGTAACGACAAGTCAATCACACTTCTGTGAAATCACACTGTCCACTCAGGAAGCAACACTGATTGACAATCAATTTCACATGCTGTTTTGCAAATGTAACAGACAGCAGGTGGAAATTATAGGCAATAAGCAAGACACCCCCAATAAAGGAGTGGTTCTGCAGGTGGTGACCACAGACCACTTCTCAGTTCCTATGCTTCCTGGCTGATGTTTTGGTCACTTTTGAATGCTGGCAGTGCTTTCACTCTAGTGGTAGCATGAGACGGAGTCTACAACCCACACAAGGGGCTCAGGTAGTGCAGCTCATGCAGGATGGCACATCAATGCAAGCTTTGGCAAGAAGGTTTGCTGTGTCTGTCAGCGTAGTGTCCAGAGCATGGAGGCGCTACCAGGAGACAGGCAAGTACATTAGGAGACATAGAGGAGGCCATAGGAGGGCAACAACCCAGCAGCAGGACCGTTACCTCCGCCTTTATGCAAGGAGGAGCAGGAGGAGCACTGCCAGAGCCCTGCAAAATGACCTCCAGCAGAAACGGTCGGAAACAAACTCCATGAGGGTGGTATGAGGGCCCGACGTCCACAGGTGGGGTTGTGCTTACAGCCCAATACCATGCAGGATGGTTGACATTTGCCAGAGAACCCCAAGATTGGCAAACTGGCCACTGGCGCCCTGTGCTCTTCACAGTTAAAAGCAGGTTCACACTGAGCACCTGTGACAGACGTGACAGTGTCTGGAGATGCTGTGGAGAACGTTCTGCTGCCTGCAACATCCTCCAGCATGACCGTTTTGGCGGTGGGGCAGTAATGGTGTCGGGTGGCATTTCTTTGGGGGCCGTATAGCCCTCCATGTGCTTGCCAGAGGTAGCCTGACTGCCATCAGGTACTGAGATGAGATCCTCAGACCCTTTGTAAGACCATATGCTGTTGCGGTAGGCCCTGGGTTCCTTCTAATGCAAGACGATGCTAGACCTCATGTGGCTGGAGTGGGTCAGCAGTTCCTGCAATAGGAAGGCATTGATGCTATGGACTGGCCCGCCCATTCCCCAGACCTGAATCCGATTGAGCACATCTGGGACATCATGTCTCGCTCCATCCACCAACGTCACATTGCACCACAGACTGTCCAGGAGTTGGCAGATGCTTTAGTCCAGGTCTGGGAGGACATCCTTCACGAGACCATCCGCCACTTCATCAGAAGCATGCCCAGGCATTGAAGGGAGGTCATATGGGCACGTGGAGGCCACACACACTACTGAGCCTCATTTTGACTTGTTTTAAGGACATTTCATCAAAGTTGGATCAGCCTGTAATGTGGTTTTCCACTTTGATTTTGAGTGTGACTCCATATCCAGACCTCCATGGGTTCATAAATTTGATTTCCATTGATAATGTTTGTGTGATTTTGTATTTCATACGATTAGTTCATTCAGCAGTGTATATATAGATTTCCACATATAAGCCATTATTCATTTGTGAGGTATGTGCAAAGAATACAGGAGATGAGCACTTTGATCTGTATAATTTTACCTTTTTATAATTAAGATCCATTCTGAGAAAAAATCCTAAATACATGGCAGATGTTTTCTAATGCTCTGAAACCAAGAGTATTTACAGAAGGAGTACTATTGATTAGTCTCACATCACAGTTATTCTGTCTTTTAGAAATTGGTTTTCTTGCTTTGATAATTTTTGTTATGGCACTTATTTCTTGTGACAATAAGTATGTGAGGCTTATAAAACACGACAGATGAAAACAAGACAGCTTCTGTCAAAATCCAATGACTTACAATGACAATGATTTTTACAATTTAAGATAAATGTTTATGTAAAATATTAGGATGCATACACAGAACATTCAAATAATATTCAAGTAGTGTTGCACGCGAATATTCGCAATGCAGATTTTATTCACGAATATCACATATTTGCGAATATAGCACTAAATATTCGTAATTCCGAATATTTTTTATTTCTTTATTTTTTAATTTTTTACAGTACACATCACGGTGATCACCCCTCTCTGCTTCCAGCTTGTGTGGTGTAAAGAAGGCTCTAATACTACTGTGTGAGACTGGCGTGCGAATTTTCGCATATGCGAAAATTTACATACGCAAATTTCCACATATGCTAATTTTCGCTTATACTAATTTGAGTATATGTAAATTTTTGCATGTTAATTTTCGCATATGTAAATTTTCGCATATGCGAATTTTCACATATGCGAAAATAAAACGAGAATATTTCGAATATGCGAATTTAGCAAATATATGACGAATATTTGCGAATATTCGTGAATTCGAATATGGCCTATGCGGCTCAACACTGAATATGTACTATTCAAGTACATATGTTTATTTATTTATATAGTACTGATCTATTCTATAGCACTGTACAGAGTTGATCACATTGATACCTGTCCCCATTGAGCCTCACAGTGTAACCTCAAAATGTTTTTGGGAAAGTAGGAGGAAACCAGAGTACACAGAGAAAACCCAAGCAAACACAGGAAGAACATACAAACTCCATGCAGATGGAGGAGCCAGGGTGGTAAGTAGATGTCTGGCTAAAGTATACAGTATATACTGCCATCTATAGAAAAGAGATTACTCTTTCCTTTCTGGGCTGGAGCACAGCGCTCTGCCCAGCAAGGGCTCACAGTAAACCAGTCATAAACATCACTGGTTTCTTGTATATTGTTGCTGGGAAGGGGGTTATGATGTACATCTCCTGCCCAGCATGAAGTGTGCCAGAGGCTGTATAGCTGCAGGCACAGTTCATCCCTGCTAGGAGCTGGGACTCAGGTCAATACAGTGATGGGAGTCCTAGTTTGTGTACACCGTGCACTATGCACAGCTGTATACTAAACAGCCAGTGGAGGTAAGTAGTGATGCTATGCACTCCATGGGCCGGGTGGAGAAGAAATTTTTATGTTACATCAAATAAAAGGGTAGATTTTAACCCCTTAAAGTGGTACTCCGCTGAAAGGATAGGGGATAAGATGTATGAGCATGGGGGTCCCACCGCTGGGGACCCCTGCAATTTCCAGTGCAGCACCCCAGTCATCCGTGCATGGAGAGAACTCCGCTCCGTGCCGATGGCTAGCGACAACAGCCACCACGCCCCCTCCATTCATGTCTATGGGAGGAGGCGTGATGGCTACGTACTAACCGTCACGCCCCTACATATGAGTAATGTGACACCCATGGTTACATGCTTTTCTATTGTACTGCTTAAAAAAAAAATTGCGTTTAATTTTGTCCTGTTCTGACCTCTATACATTTTTTCTGTATATGGGGCTGTATGAGGGCTCATCTTTTGATTCGTGATCTGTTGTTCTTATCAGTACCACTTTTATATTTGATTTATGACATATTTTAATTATTTTTTATTAAAGTGGAAAACTTTTTTTTTTTTTTAATCAACTGGTGATCAACTCTCTGCTGACATCTCTGTCCATTTTAAAAACTGTCCAAAGTAGGAGAAAATCCCCATAGCAAACATATGCTTCTCTGGACAGTCTCTAAAATGGACAGAGATGTCAGCAGAGAGCACTGTGGTCATAATGTCTGCAGAGAGCTCTGTGTTCCAAAAAGAAAATAATTTCCTCTTAGTATTCAGCAGCTAATAAGTACTGGAAAGATTAAGATTTTTTAAATAGAAGTAATTTACAAATCTGTTTAACTCTCTGGCGCCAGTTGATTAAAAAAAAAAAAAAAAAACAAAGAAAAGTTTTCCACCGGAGTACCCCTTTAATTTTTTTTTTTTTGAATGTGATGTAACTACTGTATATACTCAAGTATAAGCCGACCTGAATATAAGCCGAGGCCCCTAATTTCACACCAAAAACCCAGGAAAAGTTATTGACTCGACTATGTCTAGGGTGGGAAATACATCATCCCCCCCCATGTCATCATCCAGATCCCCGTCATCATCCCCCCCTTCATCATTACCCTGTCATCATCCCCCCCCTTCATCATTACCCTGTCATCATCCCCCCCTTCATCATTACCCTGTCATCATCCCACACCACCCCCTTCATCATCACAGCTTGTCAATGTCTGATTTAACAGTAATCTTCAACCTGCGGACCTCCAGATGTTTCAAAACTACAACTCCCAGCATACCCGGACAGCCATCGGCTGTCCGGGCATGCTGGGAGTTGTAGTTTTGAAACATCTGGAGGTTCGCAGGTTGAAGACCACTGCCCGGGCCTTCGTCATCATCCAGCCCCCCATCCCCCATCATCCTTCCCATGTCATCATCCAGACCCCCGTCATCATCCCCCCCTTCATCATCTTCGCCTGTCATCATCCCCCCCTTCATCATTACCCTGTCATCATCCCCCCCTTCATCATTACCCTGTCATCATCCCCCCCTTCATCATTACCCTGTCATCATCCCCCCTTCCTCATTACCCTGTCATCATCCCACACCACCCCCTTCATCATCACCGCTTGTCAATGTCTGATTTAACAGTGGTCTTCAACCTGCGGACCTCCAGATGTTTCAAAACTACAACTCCCAGCATACCCGGACAGCCATCGGCTGTCCGGGCATGCTGGGAGTTGTAGTTTTGAAACATCTGGAGGTTCGCAGGTTGAAGACCACTGCCCGGGCCTTCGTCATCATCCAGCCCCCCATCCCCCCTTTAGTTTTGTACTCACCTCCACTCGGCGGGACGTTCGGGTGAGCTGATCCGGGCCATCTGTGCTGCAGGGACCGTCCGGTGGGGAGGGATAGTCGTTCTGGGCTGTCCATCTTCACCGGCCTGTCCATTTTCACGGGCCTCTTCTCCGCACTTCGCGCCCGGAATAATGACGTTGCCTTGACGACGACGGACAGGGACGCAACGTCCCTGTGCGTCGTCGTCAAAGCAACGTCTTTATTCCGGGCCCGAAGCGCGGAGAAGAGCCCCCCCCCCCGGTGAAGATGGACAGGCTATCCCTCCCCACCGGAACGACTATCCCTCCCCACTGGACGGTCCTGCAGCACAGATGGCCCGGACCAGCTCACCCAAACGTCCCGCCGAGCGGAGGTGAGTACAAAACTAAAGGGGGGGATGGGGGGGCTGGATGATGACAAAGGCCCGGGCAGTGGTCTTCAACCTGCGGACCTCCAGATGTTTCAAAACGACAACTCTCAGCATGCGGTAAGCAATTTGGGACTTTTATCTTCATGTTTACGTCCTTCACCATACATTAACATTACATTTTAATAGTTTGAACATTTACGCATGCACCAATACCAAAAATGCTTATCTTTTTTACGCTTTTGTTTTATTTTTTTGTAAAAATGGGAAAAAGGGACAATTAAAATGTTTATTAAGGGAGGGGCTTATTCACATTTTTGTCCTTATTTTTTACTATTTACTTTACATTTATGTCCCCATAGGGGACTATTTATAGTAATCTTTTGATTGTATATACTGTTCAGTGCTATGCATAGGAATAGCACTAATGAGTATAATTTGCAATCTGCTTCTCTGGTCTTGCAGAACAGCAGGAGAATGGCAGGAGAGCGGCAGCTGAGCTGCAGGAGGCAGGGTGAGAAAAAACCTTAGTAAGAACCCACACTACGGCAAAGCCAGTCTTTTTATGCATTTACTATAGTTCCTCTGCATAGGTTGATGTTACAAATTTTAATGTCATCTATGCTCTGCCTCTTTTGACAATGTAATAAAGGGGAGGGGCATTGTTAATATCATATAAAGAGCAGGCATGCAGAGAATTGAGAAACCTGGTGCACAAGTGAAATAGAATAAGCATTAGAATGTTAAAATTTATAATCTGTTTCTATGGTAACACTAATGCACATATAATTCACATTGGAAAAGTATGAGACTGAGTATATAAACATATATGGGTTTTTGAGTCTGAGTGCAGTAGGTCTGGCTGCTCAGTTGCCAGAAAGTTAAACAGATTTGTAAATTACTTCTTTAAAAAAAATCTTAATCCTTCCAGTACTTAGGTGCTGAATACTACAGAGGAAATTATTTTCTTTTTGGAACACAGTGCTCTCTGCTGACACCTCTGTCCATTTTAGGAACTGTTCAGAGCAACATATGTTTGCTATGGGGATTTTCTCCTACTCTGGACAGTTCTTAAAATGGACAGAAATGTCAGCAGAGAGCACTGTGCTCGTCATGTCAGCAGAGAGCTCTGTGTTTCAAGAAGAAAATAATTTCCTCTGTAGTATTCAGCAGCTAATAAGTACTGGAAGGATTCAGGGGGAGATTTATCAAAACCTGCCCAAAGGAAAAGTTGCTGAGTTGCCCATTGCAACCAATTAGATCGCTTCTTTCATTTTTTCATAGGCCTTTTTCCAAATGAAATAAGCAATCTTATTGTTTGCTAGGTGAAAAGCAAAAAATGGTACTCTAGACAGGTGTGGAGAAATCTCACTCATAGGGGGAGATTTAACAAAACCTGTGCAAAGGATAAGTTTGACAGTTGCCCATAGCAACCAATCAGATTGCTTCTTTAATTTGGCCGAGGCCTTGGGAAAAATCAAGGAAGCAATCTGATTGGTTGCTATGGGCAACTGCACCACTCTTCCTCTACACTGGTTTAGTAAAATCTCCCCCTCTGATCATGAAATGTTGTCAGCATGTGAGATATTTGACACAGAGTGGAAATCATGCCAGACCATCATTTTCTGTCCATATGGAAAAACAGACATGAGTTGACCCAAAAAATATTGTACGCCCTAGCAAACTACAATAAGGTCAGCAGTCCACTAATAGTTAATGAATACGTGCATGTTTCGGCACAGATTCGAGGTCAGCTGATTATAGATTAGGAAATCGTATCTGTTGTGCAGACACTAAAATTGTGTTCTTAAGACGACCAACAGATTCACATATGTTTATGGTTTGGTGGGAAAATAGTCAAAATAGTAAAAGTACATGTTGAGAATGTAAAAAAAAAAGGATGCTGACTACATTGTGAAATAACAATGTAGTTAATTTGGAATATGTTTTTTTTAATTTTTTTATGTTTGTAAAAAATAAAAATATTTTTGAAAAAAAAAAGTTTAAGTGTAAACAGAAATAACGGAAAGCACTGGCCAATTACATCACATATTCTAGAGACACTTGCACAAAAAAAATGAATTTCAACACCCATGCTTGCTTGGCTTTAAACAGTGGAGCATCAGACACTTTCTACGTGTCCTTGCTACCACTCGTAGATTTTTAGACGATTTTGACAAAAATAACGCAATTGCACCAAAAAAAAAGGTCTAAATTTTTGGAGCGCAAATGATAAATAACAGTCCACTGGATTAAGTTGTCTACGGTACACCAAAATGGTGACAACTTTAGAAAATCATCCACCAAAAAAAACGCAACCCAAATGCAAAAAAAAACGCAATTGCGCAAAATCGGTAGACGGGAAAACTAGTCTAAAGGCAATGATACATGTCCCCCTAAGTGCTGCCTTCTGTTAGATTTTTGAAGAATTTACAGGGTAAATTCTGAGAGCCCAAATAAGAATTATGGCACATTTGACCCTATGCTGTTTTTTTAATTGAAGAAAAGACATTTAAAATAATAGTTTATTGCTTCTTATTTCTGATATCCGAAAATCCAATCTTTGTGTACAACAATAATTATTATCTGGGTCTCCACAGCTGGGTCTGCTCTGTAGTACTACTCTTCATTGCTAAGCCTCAAGATCTCTATTATATTTAATCAGCTATTCTGTGTCCAGAAAGAAGCTCAGAAATATTTGTATTTTTTTTTTACTTTCAAGAAATTAACCTAGCTAGAAAGGATGAGGAAACAAGTACACAAAAATATGATATCAACACTAAAAAGACTATGCAATTCCAAGATTTTATTGAATGAAACATGGTGGACCAGGCACGAGTGAACGTTATGCAAAATGTTAGTACAACCACAGTTGACATTTTAGTCAAGCTGGAGCTTCCTCAGTGTTCAATATACAATGTAAAAACACAGATTAGTAAAATTGATAGTCAAGTCTGTTAAAGTCTGTTAACATTTTTTTTTTGTAAATTACTTCTATTTAAAAATCTTAATCCTTCCAGTACCTATCAGCTGCTGTAAGCTCTGCAGGAATTTCCTTTCTTTTTGAATTTCCTTTCGGTCTGACCACATTGCTCTCTGCTGACACCTCTGTCCATTTTAGGAACTGTCCAGAGTACAAGCAAATCCCCATAGCAAACCTTTCCTGCTCTGAACAGTTCCTGACATGGACAGAGGTGTCAGCAGAGAGCACTGTGGTCACACAGAAAAGGTAGAAAATGTTTCCAGAAAAGCCATTGCAAAATTATTTTGAGTCATATTGCAGTATAGTACCACTTGGTCTAAAATTATATTTACATCTGACCCTGTCTAGAAAAAAATAGAAATATTGTACTTACATTTTTAATAAATGCTCCTTTGATTTATAATTGTTGAATATGGGATATTTGCAGAAGTCAATGTGGATTTGTCATGAAAGCTTGAAGACATTATCCACATTATCCTGTGAAGAATGATCAAGCACTAAAGATAACACTGCTAAATGCCTTACAGAATATAGAAAATGGCTTCTGGGTCCCAATGCAAAATCTGTAATAGGCACCTCAACTATCAGTCTTCATTTATAATATAGGTATCCTAAGATAAAATAGACCTTCTGGGTCCCCCTTATGGGCTCTTTACCCCCTATAGTTAAAGGGGTACTCCCAACTCAACTGGTGCCAGAAAGTTAAACAGAGTTGTAAATTACTTCAATTTAACAATCATAATCCTTCCAGTACTTATCAGCTGCTGAATGCTCCACAGGAAGTTCTTTTCTTTTTTAATTTCTTTTCTGTCTGACCACAGTTGTTCTCTGCTGACACCTCTGTCCATTTTAGAAACTGTCCATAGTAGGAGCAAATCCCCATAGCAAACTTATCCTGCTTTTCTTTCTTTGTAAACAATGATATTCTCAAAGTTCACAACTTAGAGTTGCAATCATTTTACAACGATCTTTAAGCGCTTTAGGTACTGTATACATGACAAAGATTTAAGAAAAATATTATCCCCCAATAATATACATTGCAAACAGGTATTGTTCCAAATGTAAGGAAAAAAAATATATATACAATCATACAAATATTACTAACACATAAACTAAAAGAAAATTGTATATTGATGATGTTATATAATTATAATACATAAATCTATTATTATCAGTGACAGTAATAATAACAGGACATGTATGAACACATAGTTAATACTAGAGTAGATGTATTTTAGGCTTCTGAGTCAAAGTATTTGCATGAACAGGTCCCATTCATTTAATATAAAGTTTAATTTTATACAATAAAAGGGTTGCAAGAGAATGCAAGTAAGTAACATAGACAAAATAAATCTGTGGCACGGATATCATCTCTAAGAATTATACAAACTCACATTCTATAAGGAAGTCACTACCAATGTAATTGCCTGGCAGGGCTGAAAATCATGGTATATATATTCTTAGGCTCCCGGTAACATGTAATGTTCTGCTGAACTGTAAAGTTACACAGCTTCAATGTAGCTATATGTGTCAGGAGGGGTCAATTCAAACATACAAGGTCTGAGAGCGGATGTTTTAGTGGTAGACCAAGTGAGCTACATTACTAGTGTTTGTCATTTTACTGCTGTAGTTTTAAACTCCAATAGTAGAGTTTCATTTATAAAATACACATCACACAAATTTTTAGTGGATTTACATATGAGTCTATTATTTTGAGCATTTTTCTGTTTTATTTGCTTTATTTGTAAATTACAGGCAGACTAATACCACTCCTAATTTTGGCTAAAATAATGACCAAAATTCCAAGAATATTCCTAGGTGCCATTTGAAGTTTGTCCCTAACTAGCTGATAGGAAAACAATACGAGAACAAAAAGGAACAAATCAATTGAAAAATGCACACAACATTAGATGAGATCTCTGAGACCTCACGGTATATCCACACATGTAGATATAATCTGATAATCCATCAATACATCAATAGTTTGTTTATACAATACGTGCATGGGTTTAACCAACACAGAGGCAAAGCCCTGCAACACATTTCAAATTTGCGCTGTTTGGACATACCCAAAGGTATATACTTTCAAAGTGCACAATTTATAGTTACATTTATTATGCACCCACCCCATAAGTGTTTCAGGTACTATATAAATAACAAAGATTCAGGAAAATATTGTGCTATCCAAAATAATACAATAATAATGATGTTATATATTTATAGCACATGATAAATAATGGCATTAAGCATTGTCAGTGCCAGTAATATTAAAGGGGTATTCCAGGCCAAAAGTTTTTTTTCATATATCAACTGGCTCCGGAAAGTTAACCCCTTAAGGACTCAGCCCATTTTGGCCTTAAGGACTCAGACAATTAAATTTTTACGTTTTCATTTTTTCCTCCTCGCCTTCTAAAAATCATAACTCTTTTATATTTTCATCCACAGACTAGTATGAGGGCTTGTTTTTTGCGCGACCAGTTGTCCTTTGTAATGACATCACTCATTATATCATAAAATGTATGGCGCAACCAAAAAACACTATTTTTGTGGGGAAATTAAAACGAAAAACGCAATTTTGCTAATTTTGGAAGGTTTTGTTTTCACGCCGTACAATTTCTGGTAAAAATGACATGTGTTTCTTATTCTGAGGGTCAATACGATTAAAATGATACCCATTATTATATACTTTTATATTATTGTTGCGCTTAAAAAAAATCACAAACTTTTTAACCAAATTAGTACGTTTATAATCCCTTTATTTTTATGACCTATAACTTTTTTATTTTTCCGTATAAGCGGCGGTATGGGGGCTCATTTTTTGCGCCATGATCTGTACTTTTTTTGATACCACATTTGTATATAAAAAACTTTTAATACATTTTTTATAATTTTTTTTTAATAAAATGTATTAAAAAAGTAGGAATTTTGGACTTTTTTAATTTTTTTTCGTTCACGCCGTTCACCGTACGGGATCATTAACATTTTATTTTAATAGTTCGGACATTTACGCACGCGGCGATACCAAATATGTCTATAAAAAATGTTTTTTACGCTTTTTGGGGGGTAAAATAGGAAAAAACGGACGTTTTACTTTTTTATTGGGGGAGGGGATTTTTCACTTTTTTTTTACTTTAACTTTTAAATTTTTTTAATTTTTTTTTTACACTTGAATAGTCCCCATAGGGGACTATTCATAGCAATACCATGATTGCTAATACTGATCTGTTCTATGTATAGGACATAGAACAGATCAGTATTATCGGTCATCTCCTGCTCTGGTCTGCTCGATCACAGACCAGAGCAGGAGACGCCGGGAGCCGCACGGAGGAAGGTGAGGGGACCTCCGTGCGGCGTTATGAATGATCGGATCCCCGCAGCAGCGCTGCGGGCGATCCGATCGTTCATTTTAATTGGGAACTGCCGCAGATGCCGGGATCTGTATTGATCCCGGCACCTGAGGGGTTGATGGCGGACGCCCGCGAGATCGCGGGCGTCGGCCATTGCCGGCGGGTCCCTGGCTGCGATCAGCAGCCGGGATCAGCCGCGCATGACACGGGCATCGCTCCGATGCCCGCGGTTATGCTTAGGACGTAAATGTACGTCCTGGTGCGTTAAGTACCACCTCACCAGGACGTACATTTACGTCCTGCGTCCTTAAGGGGTTAAACAGATTTGTAAATTACTTCTATTAAAAAATCTTAATCCTTCCAATAGTTATTATCTTCTGAAGTTGAGTTGTTGTTTTCTGTCTAACTGCTCTCTGATGACTCACGTCCCGGGAGCTGTGCAGTTCCTATGGGGATATTCTCCCATCATGCACAGCTCCCGGGACGTGACATCATCATTGAGCAGTTAGACAGAAAACTTCAGAAGCTAATAACTATTGGAAGGATTAAGATTTTTTAAGAGAAGTAATTTACAAATCTGTTTAACTTTCCGGAGCCAGTTGGTCTATATATATATATAAAAAAAGGTTTTGCCTGGAATACCCCTTTAATAGGACATGTATGAACACATAGTAAATACTAGAGTAAAAGTATTTCAGGTTTTGCCAATCATTCTCACATCAAAGAACATCACAGGACCCATCATGAATTGACTCTAAACATGGCACAATGCTTTGATATTCTCACAAAGGGGGACCTTATACTTACTGCACTTTCACTAATAAACAACAGTTGGCATTCTCTAGAGGTGCTGAGACACGTGACTGTAAGCTAGCGGCTGCTCGCTACACATACGTAGCGGCCCTCACCTCTGAGCAATGTAAGTGCCACACCACGAAGAAACTGCAGGTGGTGTAAAAGTTTACAATAGTGGCTCTATAGCAGTCCATTCCTGAAATAACCAACACAAATCTGTTTCTTATCACATGAAAAATGTATAACACTCCCTTATTATTAACCCCTTAAGGACCGGGGTTTTTTCCGTTTTTGCATTTTCGTTTTTTGCTCCTTGCCTTTAAAAAATCATAACTCTTTAAATTTTGCACCTAAAAATCCATATGATGGCTTATTTATTGCGCCACCAATTCTAATTTGTAATGACATCAGTCATTTTGACCAAAAATCTACCGTGAAACGGAAAAAAAATCATTGTGCGACAAAATTGAAAAAAAAACGCCGTTTTGTAACTTTTGGGGGCTTCCGTTTCTAAGTAGTACATTTTTCGGTAAAAATGACACCTTATCTTTATTCTGTAGGTCCATACGATTAAAATAATACCCTACTTATATAGGTTTGATTTTGTCGGACTTCTGGAAAAAATCATAACTACATGCAGGAAAATTAATACGTTTAAAATTGTCATCTTCTGACCCCTA
This sequence comes from Hyla sarda, assembly GCF_029499605.1. Classification (NCBI taxonomy): domain Eukaryota; kingdom Metazoa; phylum Chordata; class Amphibia; order Anura; family Hylidae; genus Hyla; species Hyla sarda. The sequence continues at coordinate 294,445,795 of NC_079189.1, forward strand.
TAACTTTTTTATTTTTCCGTGTATGGGGCGGTATGAGGGCTCATTTTTTGTGCCGTGATCTGAAGTTTTTTTGCATTGATAGGACTTATTGATCGCTTTTTATTAATTTTTAAATTATATAAAAAGTGACCAAAAATGCACTATTTTGGACTTTGGAATTTTTTTGCGCGCACGCCATTGACCGAGCGGTTTAATTAATGATATATTTTTATAATTCGGACATTTCCGCACACGGTGATACCATATATGTTTATTTTTATTTTTATTTACACTGTGTTTTTTTTTTTATTGGAAAAGGGGGGTGATTCAAACTTTTAATAGGGGAGGAGTTAAATGAACTTTATTCACTTTTTTTTTGCAGTGTTATAGCTCCCATAGGGACTTATAACACTGCACTCACTGATCTTTTACATTGATCACTGGTTTCTCATAAGAAACCAGTGATCAACGATTCTGCCGCATGACTGCTCATGCCTGGATCTCAGGCACTGAGCAGTCATTCGGCGATCGGACAGCGAGGAGGCAAGTAGGGGCCCTCCCACTGTCCTGTCAGCTGTTCGGGATGCCGCAATTAGCCGCGGCTATCCCGAACAGCCCAACTGAGCTAGCCGGCCACTTTCGGTTTCGCTTTTAGCCGCGAGGCTCAGCTCTGAGTGCGCGGCTAAAGGGTTAATAGCGCGCGGCGCCGCGATCGGCGCTGCACGCTATTAGAGGCGGGTCCCGGCTTCACTATGACGCCGGGCCCGACGTGATATGATGCGGGGTTACTGTGTAACCCCGCGTTATATCAGGAGAGCAGGACCAAGGGCGTACCTGGACGCCCTTGGTCCTTAAGGGGTTAATATTTAATATGTATTTATTCAGCTTTTCTATTTGTTGTTGAATGATTTGTAAACACAGACGACTATTCAGGGTTATATTAAAAACTTTAAAGTAACAATCAATTTGTTGCTTGCAAAATAAGCAAAAATGTTCCTAGATCTGTTCTATGTTAAAAATGTCAGTGTGATTACGGTGTTTCCTTTATACTGTCGCTGTGTGGAAAGTGTTGTGGTAACAGTTTCAGAGATGTCGCGAATTGTTCGGGCGAACATATGTGAAGTTCAATTCGCCCCCTATACTTTAGCATTGCGGTAAACTTTGACCTTGAGAGTCAGTCAGAAGACACATTACAGCCAATCAGCAGCATTCCCTCCCTTCCAGACCCTCCTTCCTCTTACACGGATGCCATTTTACTTTCATTCGGCATGCTGCAGGCTTAGAAAGTGGAGGGACAGAGAAGCTGCTCCTGCTGTATTAGGGAAAGAGATAGCTAGGTTGCTGCTAGGTGGTGTACTCAGGGTCCACTTTACTCCTAAAGCACTAGTCTAACATCTGCTTTAATGACAGCACCCAAAAAAGCCCTTTTTAGGGCTCAAATATCAGTCTGTGTATCTTGCAACAACTGGAGGCACCCTGGTTGGGAGGGAACCGCTGGTTAAAAGGGGTACTCCGGTGTAAAACTTAATTTCCTTCAAGCAACTAACTACAGTATTAAAAGGGCTATAAGTTCAGTCTGTGTGTCTTGCAACTGCTGGAGGCACCCTGGTTGGGGACCTCTGCTTAAAAGGGGAACTCCACTGGCAACCTTTTTTGCTCATTGTCACACTAGTGCAAATCACATTTGGTGTGACAGTTGTTCAAATAAAAATAAAAAATGCCTTTTTTGGCTGTGAAATAAAACCAGTGCTGCCTAAAGGGGGGCTCTAACTATGTGCTGCCTAATATGGGGGAATCTATGGGCTGCCTAAAGGGGGATCTAAATATGTGATGCCTAAAGGGGGCTCTATGTGCTGCCTAAAGGGAGGCTCTAACTATGTGCTTCCTAACATTGGGGAATCTATGTGCTGCCTAAAGGGGGTGATCTAACTATGTGATGCCTAAAGGGGGGACCTATGTGCTGCCTAAAGGGGGGCTAAAGCACGTTATTCCAAAGAATTTAGGAATAATAGGTGATTTATGCCCTTTATGAATTAAAACCAGACACTGCATCAACTATGTAATTTTCCATGGGAGTTTTGCCATGGATCCCCCTCCAGCACGCCACAGTCCAGGTGTTGGTCCCCCTGAAACAACTTTTAAATCACTATTGTGGCCAGAAAGAGTCCCTGTGGGTTTTAAAATTCGCCTGCCCACTGAAGTCAATGGCGGTTTGCCCGGTTCGCCAGTTCGCGAACATTTGCGGAAGTTCTCACTTCCTTTAACAACTTCTCCCGCACAATCTCGGGATGGCGAAACGCCAAAACCAAATTCCTAGCGCACCCCACCGGACAGGCAGATTCACACGGAATCCTAAATCCATCCGCAAACCCCACTGCCAACAATCTAGCCATCCTCCTATCAGGGTACTGGTCGAGGTTGGGAAGCATCCTTCCCACCATCACTGGCGTCGCCCTTCTTCTGGACGCCCCCTTCCCTTTCTTGAAACATCTGGACAAGCTATGTCCCCCCCCCCCCCCCCCCGTGCGCATCCAGAGCACTCATGCCGGAAGCTGCAGGACTCGCCAAACTTACACTGGCACTCATTAAACTGCCAGCAGCAACCGTTACTTGCCCCTGCCGGCTGCCCGGACCCACATCCAAAGCTGTCGGCCCCATCCAGAAAGGATTGCTGACTACCAACCCGTCTGGGGGCTGCCATTAAGTGCATCCAAAGACTAATGTCCTTGTGATCCCACCGCAAGGACGCCAGAACCGCCTTCCGCTGACGAAACTGCTTGTCATATCGGAGCCAGGCCGTACCGCCATAAACTCGGTATGCCTCCCTTATGGAATCAAGATAACAGAAAAGTCTGGAACAATCTTCTTGTGCCTTCTCCCCGATCACACTGGCGAGGATAGCGAAGGCCTGCAACCAATTCGTAAACGTGTTAGGAATGAGGCGATACCACCGCCTCTCCTCCTCCTCCTTTTTAGACTCGTCCAGCTTAACCCAATCCAAGTTAAACTTCTCCAGAGGGAGCAGGGAAAACATTTCTATGTACTCCCCTTTCCAAATGTGCTCCCTAACCTCCTAGTTCAAATGAGCCCCTAGCGGGCCCTCAAAGCACACATACACTTCCCTCCACGCAGCATCTGCCAAACACACTTCCTCACCCCCCTCTGCCGGAGCCATGGCTGCCGCCACAGGCGCACCGACAGCCTGCGCACTCACCCCCCAGGCCCTGAGGACCCCCCCACCTCACCAGGCGGCGCCGTCACCACAGGAACCGGACTCGCACCTGACCATGCCGCCACCGGGGAACCCACCTGCACCCCACGCCCCTCCAACAGCACCTGCACATCCTGCATTAACACATGCAAACCCGCCAACAACCCCTCCCCCCACAACCCCAGAACTGGAGAAGGTGTTCGTCTCACCCAAGCGCACTGGTGCAGCAGACCCGGAAGCCGTATCTCCAGCAGGCAGTCCTCGAACACCGACAGCAGCAGCAGGCGGAGCAGCTGAGTCCTCAGCCCCGCGGCCCGCATCCGCAGATGGCACCACCACCACACTGTGAACCGCAGGCCACTGGCCAGGCTGACCAGGTCTCCTGGAAGCAGCAACATCACCAGCATCCCCCATCCCCGTCATCCCCCATCCCCGTCAGCGTCCGACATCTGCGGAGCGGAATCCATGGCACCAGCAGCCCAGGGGGCGGGGCCTGCGCCATACCCCCCCCCCCCCCGAAGACCAACAGCCTTCTCACTGCCTGATCCAGAAGATGGCTGCCGCCCCACCCTCTGCATCGGGGACGCAGTGCGGGAAACAGCAGCAGACCCTCCACCACTCAGCCGGACGGGCCGCGAGTGACTCGCTCCTTCTCCGCAATGCACACCAGGCCTCGCCGGCACGTGGAACATCCGTGCCAGCCGCAGCCTCGCTGTGAGGTCTCCTCTTGCTCCACCCACCGCCTCTCAATGCCATGTGGTCCCCTGAAGTCTCTGTCGGGATCACTTCAAGGCTCAGCGTAACTGGTGCCTGGGACCGCCGAATGCTGGATCACGCTCCCGAGGCCCCCAGCAGCTGAGCCTCCAGCCATCCGGGTCCCCTTGCCAGCGCTTCTTCCCGGACCCCGTGCAGGAGATCCTCCAGGGACTGAGGAGCGGCAGCCATGTCAGGTATGTGCTGCAACTTTCTCCACCAGAGCAGGACTGAATTTACTTCCTGTTCTGCCTGGCTTCCCTCCCCTAGCCACCCCACCTTTAACCCCTAGTTAACCCTGCCTAAGCTCTCATCCTCCCCCCTTCATGTGCCCCTCCTCTCCCATACTGTCTGCTCCAGGGCTTCTTTTTTGACAGCTTTTCTGAAAGCCCAGCTTGTTCTGCCTCAGTCCCATACTGCCAAGGTTGGTCATGGTCCTCATCTTTGTCATTAGCATCATCATCATTCTGTAGGTTCCTCATCCCCTATCCTTTCGACAAATTCCCTCCCCAATTCTCCTCCTCAGGTTCCGCTTCCTTATCCTTCTCATCCAACTCCTCCTCAAGGAGAACATTTAAAGGGTTCCCCAGCGTCTGCAAAATTCCACCTCACACCGGAACATTGAGTTCCTGAACGCTGAACACGGAAGCCTGCATACAGTGTTCAGGAACTCAATGTTCTGGACTCTGGGGAGCGGAGTAACACGCTGGGGAGCAGAGTAACCCTTTAATACTGCTGTCAGCCAGATGTAAACTCTACTTTATCCCCCCCTTCCCTAATCATCATTTTGTGTTTGCTCCAGAAGGAATATCATAAATATTTTAGCCTCTTCAAAAGGCCTCATGATGTAATGGGTATCTCAGATTAGCTGTCAATTCTTAGCGTAAAGTCACACTGGCTCTAAAAGTCATCTGTCTGCTGTAGACAGGAAGTCTGTCACCGATTTGTGCTAATGGTAGAGGTGGTCCAATGTTGAGTTCTAGAGATAAGCGAACTTTTGAAAAATTCGAATTGGCAGATAAGTCGAATTTTTTGAAAAAATTCAGTTAGATCCGAATTTATTTGTGGCGAATCTATATAAAAATGGCTATTTCTGGCCTACATAAAGCCTCATTAGGGGTGTAGAACACGTTGCTGTGTTTTAACATGCATATGGAATGTGCTGGGTTAGTGAAATCAGACTGTTATTCAGTATATAAAAAGACACACACCGCTCCGTAGTGTGATACCATTTTCAAAAGGAATAGATGTAGTAAAAGTGATGCTTACCACATGAATATACACTCCACCAAGTGTAACTATGGAAAAGAGCAAAGAATTGACAGCTAATCTGAGATACCCATTACATCATGAGGCCTTTTGAAGAGGCTAAAATACCTGCAGCCACGTACCTGCAGCCACTCCACATACAACTTCAATGTAAAAGCAAAGGTTTCCTCCAATGTATTGATGGGATTCAGAGGCGCTGGACACAAAAACTAAAGGGATCTCAAGTTTATTCACCCATGGTGCCTCATCACCCATCATGGGTGAATAAACTTGAGATCCCTTCAGTTTGTTTGTCCAGTGCCTCTGAATCCCGTAGATACGTTGGAGGAAAACGTTGCTGTTCTTCAGTATGACATGCAGATTACAGGCATCGCTTTTAGAATCACTGCTGCAGAGCGGCACAATGACAGATCCTGGAGGTTGCATCAGTATGAGGAGACCATATAGTGGCTGAATGATACAGCGTGGAGGTGTTGGCAGCATGAGGAGACCATATAGTGGCTGAATGACACAGTGTGGAGATGTTGGCAGCATGAGGAGACCATATAGTGGCTGAATGACACAGCGTGGAGGTGTTGGCGACATGAGGAGACCATATAGTGACCTAATGACACATCGTGGAGGTGTTGGCAGCATGAGGAGACCATATAGTGGCTGAATGACACAGCATGGAGGTGTTGGCAGCATGAGGAGACCTTATAGTGTCTGAATGACACAGCTTGGATGAGGCTGAAGCATGAGGAGACCATATAGTGGCTGAATGACACAGCGTGGAGGTGTTGGCAGCATGAGGAGACCCTATAGTGGCTGAATGAAAAAGCTTGAATGTGTCTGAAGCATGAGGAGACCATATAGTGGCTGAATGACACATCCTGGAGTTGGCAGCTACAAGAGTAGACACTAGGGCTTCACAATCTCTAAAATTAAAAGATACATTTTGAAATTTTAATTGAAGATTTATGGTAGCTAGTGCTACCATAACAAAAATTTTATTCCCAGACCCAGGCCCAGCAACATCAGTAAACAATATATTGCCTGACTGACACCGCCTGGAGTTGGCTGAAGCATGAGGAGACCATATAGTGTCTGAATGGCACAGCCAGGAGTTGGTAGCAGCATGAGTAGACACTAGGGCTTCACAATCCCTAAGATTAAAAGATTAATTCTGAAATTTAAACTGAAGATTTTGGGTAGCTAGTGCTACCATAACAACATTTTTATTCCCAGACCCAGGCCCAGCAGCATCAGTAAACCATATATTGCCTGAATGACACAGCCTGGAGTTGGCTGAAGCATGAGAAGACCATATAGTGTCTGTATGGCACATCCTAGAGTTGGCAGCAGCATAAGGAGACCATTGAAAATTGAGGAGGCATTCAATATGTTCCTAACCACTGTTAATAGCAACGATTTAAATTAGTATTTTACTCCACAAACAAGTTGAACGCACGTCGAATTTTTAGAATTGACAATTAAGGTTAATAATTTTAAAAAACTTACTTTCAAGTTGTCACCTCCCACGTTGGCTACTAAATGTGCCACAGGGTCAATATGGGAGGCTGAAGAGAAACTGCACGGATGAATCGGATTTCGAAAAGGAAGCCATATGACTAAATAATAATTTTAAAGAAAAACAATATCCTGAACAACTACCTACAAAATCATTAGAAAAAACCAGGGCACAAAATAGGGAAGAATATTTTGTGGCGAAAAATTGTAAAAAAGAAGATAAAACAATAAAAATAATTCTACCGTTCAACAACCAGTATAAAAAAGTTGAGCAAATCATCAACAAATACTAGCTGTTATTACAGCAAGACAAGGCATTAGCTCCAATTCTCACTAAAAAAGCTAATATTGTATACACTAAAGCACCATGGTTATCCCCAGCGCTGCCATCAAAAATTTGGGGCCCCTTTCACAGATCAAGGCTTGGGCCCCCTCCCATGGCCCACGACAAAGTCTACCCCCAGTGCCCGCCCACTATCTTACCCATAGTCTATAAAAAAAAATATACTGTATATTTTAAAACACAGAACAAGAAAAACAAGAGCCCTTTAGTTGAAAGAGGAAAGAAGGAGGAAATATCACTATAAATATTGCTATCATACTGTTACTGACCAAATCCTGTATACTGAGATCAATATTAGTAACAATACCAGTATACAAGGAAGAATATTATCACCATACATATTATCATCATATTGTTCATATTTGTGACCCTGGTGCTGCAGTCCCTGTGATTACAGTGCAGTTACATCTACTGACTCTCTTCTCTTTCCTTCTCTGTCTTGCTCTGACCATCATGAAGTCTTCTTCCAACCATGACTCATCTTCACAGAATCTGCCAGACAACAAACATATTAGGCCCTGCACTTTTTTTTTTAGCACATTTCCCACATGTTCCCTACCTTAAGTGCCCCCAAAAATTTCCCCCTTTGTGGCCTGAATAGTATAAGGAAGTAAAGTGTGTTAACGGAAAGTGTAGGGGGATAGGGTGGAGGGTAGGTCATTTAACCCCTTGGGGATGGAGCCCATTGTGACCCTAAGGACGGGAGCATTTTTTGCAAATTTGACCACTGTCACTTTAAGCATTAATAACTCTGGGATGCTTTTACTTATAAATTTGATTCCGAGATTGTTTTTTTGTGACATATTCTACTTTATGGTAGTGGTAAATTTTCATCGATACTAAAATTATTTCTTGGTGAAAAATTCAAAAAATTTTCTAACTTTGAAGCTCTCTGCTTGTAAGGAAAATAGATATTCCAAATAAATTATATATTGATTCACATATACAATATGTCTACATTATATTTGCATCATAAAGTTGACATGTTTTTACTTTTGGAAGACATCAGAGGGCTTCAAAGTTTAGCAGCAATTTTCCAATTTTTCACAAAATTTTCAAAATCTGAATTTTTCAGGGACCAGTTCAGTTTTGAAGTGGATTTGAAGGGCCTTCATATTAGAAATACCCCACAAATGACCCAATTATAAAAACTGCACCCCTCAAAGTATCCAAAATGACATTCAGTAAGTGTGTTTACCCTTTAGGTGTTTCACAGGAATAGCAGCAAAGTGAAGGAGAAAATTAAAAATCTTCATTTTTTACACTCGCATGTTCTTGTAGACCCAGTTTTTGAATTTTTACAACTGGTGTAGTGTCCCGGTACCGGATTGCATCCATTACCTTGTGGTAAGGTCCCCAAAGTCAGAGTCCCTAGGTACCAGTGGGATCCTCATCTATAGTTAGCCCCTAGTCACCCCTCTAATAATTAAAATTATTCAAATTCTAATTGTCTATATGTATATAAAGTGTACTTACCTTGTTGTAGTGTCGCAGGACCTGCAGGTCACGTGATGCATTCCAAAACTCTATGGTTTTTACTCAAGGACCTTTGGAGGTAGTCAGGTGACCACCATGCTTTGTAACGGTGAGTGACAGCTGACATGGACCAATCCAAAACGGCCCTGCCCATATAAGGGAGCGGCGGCCATTAATCTTTCTCTTTCCTCATGGGCTGCTGATGAGGACGGATCTGCGCAGCTATCATCGGCAACCACTAGACCAAAGCCTTGCGGCAATGGCCATCATTACAAAACTGTGAGTTACTTCAATTCCCTATTACTCCGCAAGATCACTGGACCTAAACAGACCCCTAAATCCAGTGGATCTCTGCAAAACCTAATTCTACTAATCTCAGGATAACTTATCGGTCCTAAGCAACTGTCAGTCACTGCCGTGCTGATAATAGACTCTGTTACTAAGACTGTTACCGTTACTGAATGTACTGCAATTCATCAATAAAGTTCCTGCAAGTTCAAGTTCAGCACTGCCGTGGACAATCATTTATTTCTGCACGCACCTATCGTTTCTGGGAAGGGTGGCGATAGGCCTAGCAACTACCTCAGCGTATTACCCCTCACCCTGGCGTCATTAGTGACAAGGGTTAAATTAACCCCTCATATTCTAACACAGCAACACCCCCAACTACACCATACCCCCCAAGGGCTACCACACTGGCAATAGGAGAAAAAGCCCCCCCAAATTTGTAACCCAATTTCTCTCGAGTAAGGAAATATGTGTATGTCAAATGTGCGGCTGGCGCAGTAGAGGGCTCAGAAAGGAAGGAGCAACAATGGGATTTTGGAGAGTGAATTTTGCTGAAATGGTTTTTGGGGGGCATGTAACATTTAGAAAGCCCCTATGGTGCCAGAACAGCAGAAAACCCCACATAGCACACCATTTTGGAAACTAAACCCCTCAAGGCACATAATAAGGGGTCCAGTTTGCCTTAATACCCCACAGGTGTTTGACGACTTTTCGGTAAAATCGGATGTGTAAATGAAAAAAAAAAAATCCTCTAAAGTTTTTCCCCCAAATTTACAATTTTTACAAAGCGTAATGGGAGAAAATGCCCCCCAAAATTTGTAACCCCATCTCTTCTGAGTATGGAAATACCCCATGTTACGACGTAAAATGCTCTGCGGGCGAACTACAATTCTCAGAAGAGAAGGAGCGCCATTGAGCTTTTGGAAGGAGAATTAGTTTGGAATGGTAGTCAGGGGCCATGTGCGTTTACAAAGCCCCCCGTGGTGCCAGAACAGTGGACCCCCACATGTGACCCCATTTTGGAAACTACACCCCTCACAGAATTTAATAAGGGGTGCAGGGAGTATTTCACCCCACTGGCATTTGACAGATCTTTGGAACAGTGGGCTGTGCAAATGAAAAATTCAATTTTTCATTTTCACGGACCACTGTTCCAAAAATCTGTCAGACACCTGTGGGGCATAAATGCTCACTGCACCCATGAATACATTACATGAGGCGTGTAGTTTCCAAAATGGAGTCACATGTGGGGGGACCATTGTTCTGGCACTATGGGGGCTTTGTAAACACACATGGCCTTCAAATTTTCTCTTCAAAATCCCAATGGCGCTCCTTTCCTTCTGAGCATTGTAGTTCACCGGCAGACCACTTTACATCCACATATGGGGTATTTTCTTACTCAGAAGAAATGGGGTTACAAATTTTGGGGATCTTTTTTCCTATTTTCCATTGTGAAAATGAAAAATTTAGGGTAACACCAGCATTTTAGTGAAATTATTTTTTTTCCATTTTCCCATCCAAATTTTATGAAAATTCGTCAAACACCTGTGGGGTGTTAAGGCTCACTATACCCCTTGTCACGTTCCGTGAGGGGTGTAGTTTCCAAAATGGGGTCACATGTGGGTATTTATGTTTTTGCGTTTATGTCAGAACCGCTGTAAAATCAGCCACTCCTGTGCAAATCCCCAATTTAGGCCTCAAATGTACATGTGCGCTCTCACTCCTGAGCCTTGTTGTGCGCCCGCAGAGCATTTGACGCCCACATCTGGGGTATTTCCGTTCTCAGGAGAAATTGCATTACAAATTTTGGGGGTCTTTTTTTGCCTTTTACTGCTTGTGAAAATAAAAAGTATGGGGCAACACCAGCATGTAAGTGTTAATATTTTTTTTTTTTTACACTAACAGGCTGGTGTAGCCCCCAACTTTTCCTTTTCATAAGGGGTAAAAGGAGGAAAAGGAAAAAGCCCCAAAAAATTTGTAGTGCAATTTCTCCGAGTACGGAAATAAACCATATGTGGCCCTAAACAATTTCCTTGAAATACGACAGGGCTCCGAAATTAGAGAGCGCCATGCGCATTTGAGGACTAAGTTAGGAATTGCATAGGGGTGGACATAGGGGAATTCTATGCCAGTGATTCCCAAACAGGGTGCCTCCAGCTGTTGCTAAACTCCCAGAATGCCTGGACAGTCATTGGCTGTGCAGAAATGCTGGGAGTTTTTGTATTGCAACTGCTGGAGGCTCCGTTTTGGAAACACTGCCGTACAATATGTTTTTCATTTTTATTGGGGGGGGGGGGGGGCCAGTGTAAAGGGGTGTATATTTGGAAAATTTACCTTTCCTGAAATTTTCATTTCCTGGAATGCGTGGCAGCGCACAATGGGTTAATGCATTTCTCATTAACCTGAAAACAGAAAACACTCGCAAGCAGTAATAGAGACAAGTAATTAACACTGATTACAGGCCCAACCCTCTATATCCTATAAGTACACCCCAGATACTCGAATATGTAAGAAAAAGAAACAGACAAAAAGCGCACTAATGTGCCATGATTCTGCTTGAGCAGTGGTGAAACGGTGAAAAAGAAGGGTGTTGCGCTCACCTGATCGCGTTGTGTCCGAGGCACAACACCGTAATCGGCTTTGGTCCCAGGTCTCTAGGGACATGTGATCTTGAAAGGGCTGCTGGCACCTCACCGTCCCGGGAACCGGTCCTGGGCGTCTGGTCAGTAGAAGCAGGGAGTGAGAATCGAAGATCCTCAGAAAAAACGTGGTGCTCCAAAAGCGCTCCTTTACAAGGTAAGGATAACCATGGGTCTGGTGTTCGATAAAGCAATAAGTTCTTTATTCAGGCACAAAGATGCAGGGATAACGCGTTTCGAGGGGTGGAGACCCCCTCTTCGTCAGATCCAATACTGAGTATTGGATCTGACGAAGAGGGGGTCTCCACCCCTCGAAACGCGTTATCCCTGCATCTTTGTGCCTGAATAAAGAACTTATTGCTTTATCGAACACCAGACCCATGGTTATCCTTACCTTGTAAAGGAGCGCTTTTGGAGCACCACGTTTTTTCTGAGGATCTTCGATTCTCACTCCCTGCTTCTACATAAGTACACCCCAAATACACACAGGCACTCGTATTTTATGCAGCAGTGAATATATTTTATTGGGTGGGTATACTTGTGCTGCCACGGATTCCAGGAAATGAAAATTTCAGGAAAGGTAAATTTTCCACTTCCAGTTCATCCGTGGCAGCACACAATGGGACAATCCCAGCAGTGAAAAGTATATAAGTGAGGGTTAGGACTTATATGTTGCCTGCTCCTTGGATAACACTCTTACCAAAGGCTGATCCCTGAGCGGCAGTGACATCCAACCTATAGTGCTTGATAAAGGTGGTAGGTGATGCCCATGTGGCTGCTTTGCAGATCTGATCCATGGGGATGTGATATCTTTCTGCCCAAGAGGCTGCGGTGGATCTGGTAGAATGAGTCCTTAGGGTCAATGGGGATTGAATGCCTTCCATAGAATAGCACATCTTGATAGTCTCTTAACCACCTAGCTAGGGTGGCTTTAATGGCTTTCTTCCCTTTGTTAGGGCCTTGGAATTTAATGAAGAGACCTTCTGAAAATCTGAAATGTGCCATCTTCTCCAAGTATATGGTAATTGCTCTTTTTACATCTAAGAGGTGCATGTTATTCTCTTCAGAGGATAATACTGGTAGAACAATTTCTTGATTCAGGTTAGCCTCTGACGGCACCTTAGGCAAGAACCCTGGCATGGTTCTAAGTATTACTGTATCCGTAAGTATCCTTAAATATGGCTCTTTGCTAGAAAGAGCTTGTAGCTCGCTCACCCTCCTTGCTGACATAATGGCAATTAGGAAGATTGTTTTGAAAGAGACCCATTTTATTAAAGCATCCTCCATTGGTTCAAAGGGTGGTTCGCTAAGATTTTTAAGCACCATAGGCAAATCCCACGATGGAATAGGATCATGATAGGCTGGGCATAGCTTTCTGATGGCTTTAAAAAATCTTGACACTAGCGGGATATTTGCAAAGACTCCATTCAAGTATGAATTGATGGCTGTCACTTGAACCTTCAATGTGTTGGGTTTCAAGCCTTTATTAAAACCTTCCTGTAGGAACTTAAGTAGTGATGAGACTTCTGAAGGTGACATCTTACATCTCTCACACCACCCTGAGTACAGATTCCATATTCTGGAATATACCTTTCTCGTAGAAGGCTTCCTGGAATCCAGAAGGATATCCACCACTTCACTTGAGAGGCCTTGCTGAATCAGCATCGATTTTTCATTCTCCAGGCTGTGAGGCGCAATCTGGGTAGGTCCTGATGGAACATCCCTGCTTGAAGAAGGAGATCCTTGCAGATTGGAAGCTTCCAAAATTCTCCTTTCGAAAGCGTTAACGAGATCTGAAACCATGCCCTGCGAGGCCAGTATGGGAGGATCGCAATAGCTTCTGCTTTCTCGTTCTGAATTTTTCTCAGAACTTTGGGAATTAGAGGAACTGGGGGAAACACGTAGATGAACCTGCAATTCTAGCTGATGGACATTCCGTTCAAGAATGTTGGGTTGTCCACCCTTACTAAGGTACAGAACCTCCGTGTCTTCCTGTTGTGACGAGTGGCCATGACATCCAATTCTGGAAGGCCCCATTTCTGCACCAAGATGTTGAATATTCTGGGGTTCAATTCCCATTCCCCTGGGAGCATGGTGTTCCTGCTCAACCAGTCCGCTGTGATGTTCAAGGACCCCTTGATGTGGACTGCTGAGAGGGAAAGAAGACATGATTCTGCCCAGGTCATTATCTCTGCACATTCCCTCTGTAGTAGCTTGCTTCTGGTTAAAACACAGCAGGGAGATTGTCCGACTGAATTTGAACCGCCTGATGGAGAAGCATGGGTTGGAAATGTAGAAGTGCCAACTTGATGGCCTTCAGTTCCCTCATGTTGGAGGACAGTCTTGAGTCTTCCTTGCCCCATGTACTTTGTAACCATGTCTCTAAGACATGGGCCCCCCATCCTGTGGATGAGGCATCCGTAGTCATGATCACTGGGTGGATATGCTTGAGAGATCTGCCAGAAAAGAATTTTTCTGGTTCCGACCACCAGCCTAGGTTCGTCTTGAGAGTGCTGGGAACACCCATGAGGCAGTCCAGACTGCCTTGGTCCTTGTTCCAGGAGTGCAGGATGTGGTCCTGGAGTGCTCTGATATGGGCCTTGCCCCAGGGAACAGCTTCCAGTGTGGAAGTAAGAAGACCCAGGATTCTCATGGCATGCCTGATGGAGCACATTCTGAGTGAGACAAATTGTCTCAATGAATGGCATATGTTCCTGATCCTCTCTTCCGAGATGCGAATCTTCATTTTCGTGGTGTCTATTGCAAATCCCAGATAGGTGATGCTGGAGGTTGGAGGTTGAAGATTCAGGACTGCTGAGGATATTTATGGACATTTATCAACGGGTTTAGTCAGGTTTTCTTTACTATAATTGTCGCAAAATTGTCGCAACTGCGACTACACGATTTTTCGTGCGACATTTTGACTGGAAAGCGAGAAAAGCAAGTTTTCCTAAAATTGACTATGTAGTAATAATTTTAAAATGGACTACGGGTAGTTAGGTATTTATTAACTGCGACAGTCGCAACTGCGCAAAAAAAAGTCGCAACAGCGTTAAAAATTGACTAAATTTACTCCAGCTCAAACATGGAGCAGAAAAAGCTACTACCAAAGTAGAAAAGGAAAAATTGATTACGTGAAAGAAAATTATCAACAGGCTGAAACCAGTTGATAAATACGTCGCACATAAGCAAAAAAAAAGTAAGGAAAAAATTACTAAAAAAAAGAATACATAAGCAAACATTGATAAATGTCCCTCATTGACTCCATCCGGAATGTCTTCTTTACAAAGAAATCGTTTGGGTAAGAAAGATCTATGATCAGCCTCCATTCGCCTCCTGCCTTTGGAACAACAAACACTGGAGAATAGTGACCCTCTCCTTCTTCTGTAGATGGGACCTCTTCGAGGGCTTTTTTCTGAAGAAATTGCTCCACTAACTGCAGGATGATAGAATCGGAGGATCTGCTTATCAGGAACCTGTTTGGAGGCTTTTCTCTGAATTCTAGAGAGTATCCTTTTTTTATGGTGGATGTGACCCAGGCATCTGAGGACCCAGACATCCGCAAAATGCTGAAGTCTGGCACCCACCGGAGGCCCCCCGTCATTGTTCTGTATTTTTAGGGGTGAAAGACTTCTTTGATGTTCCCGTCTGGTCCTGTCTGCCTCTATTTGGCCTTTTCCTTTCAGGGTGGCGAAAGCAATACTGGTTCCTAGGGGATCTCCTATAGTTCCTCTTGTAGGGTTTGAAGCTTGGCTTCTTCTTACTGGAGAAAATTTCTCCCTTTTCCTCACTCAGGGACTTCAGTATATCCTTCAGTTGTGTCCCAATGAGAGACAAAGGATGGAAGGGCAATGAGACAAAGCTGTACTTTGCGGGGATATCTCCATCCCACTGCTTTATCCACAAAGCCCTCCTAGTTGCATTGGCCAGAGCCATGGATCTTGAGGCAAACTTGATGACGTCCAAAGGGGCGTCACAGAGAAAATCTGCCGCTGTCTTCATGATCGAGATATTACTCAATATCTCCTTCCTGGCAACGCCCTCCTGAAGGTCCTGCGAGAGATGGGACAGCCAAACGCGTAGAGCTCTAGCAACAGGAATTGATGACTCCGCCACCTTGGCTGCTGCGGACGCAGCCGAGTAGGTTTTCTTGCAAATGCCGTCCGCTTTTCTCTTCATAGGATCCGGGAGCCGGCATGATTCCTCTGATGGAAATACAGATTTCCTTGCCAACTTAGCGGCTGCAAGGTACACCTTAGGTGGGTTTTCCCAGGACGAGCAAGAAGCCTGTTTCAGCTTATAAACAGACTTGAATTTTGCTCCCGGATCCGTGCGTTTTTCCAGCTTATCACAATATTTTTCTCCCCACTGTTTTATCAGCTGATGCGATGGAAACTCCTTCCCCTGACTTTGAGGAAAATAAAACAGCCGCTCTTTTGCGGGTTTTCCTGAGACATCCTTTTCAGACTCTAATACAGACTTAACCGCAGAGATTAGCTTATGTACTTTTTCTTTTTGAAAAAGATACATGTCCTCCACATCCGACTCCTCCTCAGAGTCTGA
This sequence comes from Hyla sarda, assembly GCF_029499605.1. Taxonomy (NCBI): domain Eukaryota; kingdom Metazoa; phylum Chordata; class Amphibia; order Anura; family Hylidae; genus Hyla; species Hyla sarda. Next base: position 294,461,825 of record NC_079189.1, read on the forward strand.
AACTACTACTGCGCTAGAGGAATCCGAAGATTCCGGGGAGGGATGGCTCACCACAGAAGGTTTACTCCTCTTATTTTTCCCTTTCATTGATGCAACAACTTCCTGAAAGGTCGAGGTGAGTTCCCCTTTAAGCCAGCCCAAAAAGTCCCCGGTTGCCATAGAAGGTAAAGAGGTGGAAGCTCTGCAGGATGCACATGTATCCATATCCCAGGTGTCTGGTAAGGGCTGGAGGCATTTAACACAGGCTGCATGCTTGGACTTTCTCTTCCTTTTCCCCCCTACTTTTTCAGACATCCTGAAAAAAACACATATGCTACCATAAAAAAGAAGCCAAATACCTGAACTGCTCAGTAATCTGCGGCCCTGGCAGAGTGTAGGGTTCAGGGTCCATTCCCGGCGGATTTTAAAATTTCCCGCCGGAAATTTGAAATTTGAGCATGCGCAGAACGGATTTGCGTGCTCATAGCATAGGCGAGCACACTGCGCATGCGCCCAGCTTCCCCGCGGCGTGCGAATACTTACATCCGTGACTCGCCGCCGCGTCGCCCCCGGACATCAGGACTTACCTCGAAACAGGAGAAGAGGTCCCAACTGGCTTTTTTCCTACCCAGTGATCCAGGCATGCAGGTACACTCCTTCAACCCCAGAGAAGTCTTATAGGGTAGCGGGAAGGTTGAGGGACCGGGAAACACCCAGTTTAAATCCACCCGAGCACTCCGTCCCAGGGATCACAGAAACCCGTGATTTAGAGGCCTTACTTGTCTCTTTCTTCTGTCTTCTGTCTTCAAGAAGAGAAAAAAATATGAGTGTCTGTGTGTATTTGGGGTGTACTTATAGGATATAGAGGGTTGGGCCTGTAATCAGTGTTAATTACTTGTCGTCTCTATTACTGCTTGCGAGTTTTTTCTGTTTTCAGGTTAATGAGAAATGCATTAACCCATTGTGTCTGCCACGGATGAACAGGAAGAAGTGTTTTAACCTTTATTATCTGTTAGTGTAGTGTAGTATTTTTAGGGTACATTCGCACTGGCGTGTTACGGTGAGTTCTTGCTAGGAGTTTGCGCTGCGGTGAAAAATTTGCTGCAGCCCAAACTTGAAGCAGGAAACTTACTGTAAACCTGCCTGTGTGAATGTACTCTGTACATTCACATGAGGGGGCAAACCTCCAGCTGTTTCAAACTACGACTTCCAGCATGTACTGACAGACCGTGCATGCTGGGAGTTGTACTTTTGCAACAGCTGGAGGCACACTGGTTGGAAAACCTTCAGTTATGTTCTGTTACCTAACTCAATATTTTCCAACCAGTGTGCCTCCAGCTATTGCAAAACTACAACTCCCAGCATGTACTGATCGCCGAAGGGCATGCTGGGAGATGTAGTTATGCAACAGCTGGAGGTACGCAACTACAACTCCCAGCATGCTGAGACAGCTGTTTGGGCATGCTTGGATTTGCAGTTTTGCAAGATCTGGAAGGATACAGTTTGGAGACCACTGTATAGTGGTCTCAAACTGTAGCCCTCCAGCTGTTGCTAAACTACATATTCCATCATGCTTAAACAGCTGTCTGGGCATGCTGGGAGTTGTAGTTTTGCAAGATCTGGAGGGATACAGTTTAGAGACCACTGTATAGTGGTCTCAAACTGTAGCCCTCCAGCTGTTGCAAAACTACATATTCCAGCATGCCCAAACAGCTGTCTGGGCATGCTGGTAGTTGTAGTTTTGCAACATCTGAAGGGCTTCAGGTTAGAGAACACTGTATAGTGGTCTCGGACTGTAGCGCTCCAGATGTTGCTAGGCAATTTACCGGCTTCAGTAGGATCCAGGGAGCCGTCCTCTTCTGCCGCACGACATCGCCGCCCGCCGATCACCGTCGCCCGCTGCCTCCGGATGGGTAAGTGGATCATATGCCGTCGGTCCTCTTCGGTTTACCCGTTCTGCCCGGCCTATTGTGGGTGGGCAGGACGGGGAAAAAGAAAGTTAACCCCCCCCACGCCCCTGATCTACTATATACTATCCAATAGCAGGGATAGGAGGGGTGGCACCCCTGCCACCTCACTCCTATCCCTTCAGGGGGATTGTGGGTGTCTTAGACAACCGCGATATCCCTTATATTCCGAGTCACCGGGTCAACATAGATCCTGTATGACCCAGAATCGGCGCAAATCGCAAGTGTGAATTCATTTGAGATTTGCGCCGATCGCTGACATGGGGGGTCTAATGACCCCCCTGGGCATTTGCGCGGGGTGCCTGCTGATCGATATCAGCAGTCACCCCGGTCCGGTCCCCACCGCACGGCCTTCGTCCTTAAGTACCTGGACACAAGGGCGTAAGCATACGCCCTTTGTCCCCAAAAGGTTAAGGTAGAACTCCATCAGTAGGTCAATAATGACACTAGTAGGTAATTCCCCCAGTAATGCTCCCAAGTAGGTAATATCCCAGTAGTCAGGCAGTAGGTAATGCCACCAGCAGATATGTTATAGGCAATGCCCCAGTAGGTAGTGCCCCCAGATAGGTAATGCCCCCAGTAGGTAGTAAGTTATTTCCCCCAGGTAGGTAATACCCCCCTCAGTAAATAATCCTCACAGTAAATAGTGCCCCCCAGGTAGGTAATGCCCTAGTAAGAAGTACCATCAGTAGACAGTGCCCCAGTAGTTAGTCCCCCTAGTAAATAGTGCCCCCAGGTAGCTCATGCCTCCAATAGGTAGTTCTACCAGGTAGGTAATGCCGCTAGTAAATAGTAGCCTGTAGTAGCAGTCCCAGTGCATGAGTGTAGGGAACAACGTTTCAATCAGCTCTCCCGGTCTTCTTCAAGCTTTTTAGGAGCTCCTTCAGGTCTTCGGTGTGCGTCCCCTGCGTCTTTGCTATGCGCTGCGAGACGCAATGACGAGTGACGTCACTCGTCATCGCGCCGCGCCGTGCATCGCATAGCAACGACGCAGGGGACGCACACCGGAGGCCTGCAGCAGTGCGGACCCGACCCCGGCAACAGGTAATTATACAACCGGGGATGGGGGAGGCAAAGGGACCTGCCCCTTCTCTCCCCCTGTCTGTCGGCACCGCTGCCCCATTGCCGGCGCCGCTTCTCTCCCCCTGGCTATCGGCGCTGGCAATGGGGCAGCGGCACCGATAGCCAGGGGGGAGAGAAGGGGCGGCAGCAGGACTCTAGACCCCAGGAAAGGCAGGGAGAGAGAAGCCGGCAGCAACGGCCTCTCTCCCCCGGCCTTTCCTGGGGGCTTCTGCGGGGTCAGAAACAGTGCATCGGGGTATACACATGCGTACACACACGCACCCTCAATTTAACAAGGATATTTGGGTAAAAAACTTTTTTTACCCAAATATCCTTGGTAAAATGAGGGTGCGTGTTATATAGAGATGAGCGAATCGAAGTTAACGAACCCGAATTCGTTACAAATTTCATGAAAAATTCGATTTGCAACGAATACGAAAATAACCGTGATTCTATCGCACGAATCGCTTCATTAAACTCCATTTTACAGCGTTCCAGGCTATTGTAGAGCTAAGATGGCGGATCCACATGTGAGTACATGGGGCAGGGGATTATGGGAGGGCGGGAAACAGCGGCGGGAATGAAGGTAGGCGGGCTGACCCTGAATCACATTGCTAAACCTCCTATTCACGTTATTGAGCATTGCAGCAGAGAGGGGCAGATAGCTGTCAGCTGCCTCATACAGATAAACAAGCTGCCTGAACTTTCTGAAGCATCTTATCTCCTCATTTTTCAGCTCTATTGAGTTTTTTTTTCTCCACAAATCTTCTGCTGCTCAGAATTGTGTGACAGAGTGCAATTTAGGGTTTAATCCCTGGATTTTTTTTTTGGTGGTGCTGCACTGTTGGGTCCTGCTGCTGTTCAGAAATAAGTCATATTAGTGTGGACTTTAGTGTCTTTTTACCATTATTCACCTGTTACTCTGTCTCTGTGCTAAATTAAGTGTTATACCACACGTTATACACCTGTCGGTGTACTAAAGTAAAAAAAGGTTTTCCTGAGTACAAATACGCTTTTTCAGTGGCCTTATCATTGCAAAGGGCCTACATACAAGCAAATAGCGTACCATATACCACCTTTTTTTCTGTCTCTGTGCTAAATTCAGTGTTATACCACACGTTATACACCTGCCAGTGTATTTAAGAAAAAAAAAGGTTTTCCTGCGTAAAAATACGCTTAACAGTGGCCTTATCATTGCAAAGGGCCTAAATTCAAGTAAACAGCATGCCATATACCACCTTTTTTTCTGTCTCTGTGCTAAATTCAGTGTTATGCCACACGTTATACACCTGCCGGTGTATTAAAGAAAAAAAAGATTTTCCTGAGTACAAATATGCTTTTTCAGTGGCCTTATCATAGCAAAGGGCCTACATACAAGCAAATAGCGTACCATATACCACCTTTTTTTCTGTCTCTGTGCTAAATTCAGTGTTATACCACACGTTATACTCCTGCCAATGTATTAAAGGAAAAAAAATTTCCTGAGTAAAAATACGCTTAACAGTGGCCTTATCATTGCAAAGGGCCTAAATACAAGCAAATAGCGTACCATATACCACCTTTTTTTCTGTCTCTGGGCTAAATTCAGTGTTATACCACACGTTATACACCTGCCGGTGTATTAAAGAATTTTTTTTTTCCTGAGTACAAATACGCTTAACAGTGGCCTTATCATTGCAAAGGGCCTACATACAAGCAAATAGCGTACCATATACCACCTTTTTTTCTGTCTCTGTGCTAAATTAAGTGTTATACCACACGTTATACACCTGCCGGTGTATTAAAGAATAATAATAAAAAAATAGTTTTTCCTGCGTACAAATACGCTTAACAGTGCGCTCGTCATTGCAAAGGGCATACATACAACAAAGGAGTGTACTATTTAGTAACTGTTATTCTGTCTAGGGCCTATATACTTTGAAAGGACAGCCGTAAGTAATCGCCTGCTGCTGTTCTATACCCTCATAAACGCACTAAGTATGTCAGGCAAGGAAGTGCCAGGACGTGCACAGAGAAGGGGCAGAGGCCTACATACGTCAGGCAGAGTTGGCAGCAGACTTGGGGCGAGTGGCAGCAGGAGTCGCAGCAATAGGCCTGAGCTTCCGTTAACACTCAGAGGTCGTGTCGTCGACCCATCTCTCCTCGTCAATTGGTTTGCACACTCATCCCCATCATCACAAGCGACATCTGTCAACCCTAGTCAAGAGTCGGTGGGTTCCTCAGACACAACCCTCAGTTGGCATTGCCCGGGAGCAGTCCCCGTAATCCCATTGCCTTTGTCCTATGCTGTTCCCTCTCCCAAAGAAGTATCTCATGCTTTGAGTTCCGCTCCACTATTTAGCGAGGACGATGTAATAGAGGACAGTCAGCATCTAATGGGCAGCCAAGAATGTGAGGAGACATGCGTCCCTTGCTCCGCAAGGTGGCCAAGTAGTGATGCGGAGAGTGACGTGGGAGGCGATGTTTCAATTGTTCAGGGTCCTGAGGCAGACACTGTTGTGGAACACGAGGAGGACAACAGTGACGTGCAAACATCTTTTGATGATGATGAAGCCGATCGCAATTGGGAGCCGGGTGCAGAAGCCGGGGCTTCATCATCATCAGGAGAAGAGATTTGCTCTTTGTCTGTGAGGCAGCAAGGCGGCAGCACGGTTGGCAATCAGCGTGGTGGTGGCAGTAGTGGAAATTAAGGAGCCAAACGTGCCAGGGGGAGACCACCTGCTTTGCGGCAAGCTACCATTCAGGGAGGTAGTGGAACAGGGGTTCCTGGAGACGGCGCCAATAGCAGGGAAATAGTGCGAACTGCGGGTGGGAAAATCAGCTACTCTGCAGTGTGATTATTCTTCATAAAGAATCCGGAGGACCTTAGCGTAGTCACATTCAAAATATGTGGGCAGAAAGTGAAGCGTGGCCAGGGTCCCAATCTCAGCACCACGGCCCTGCGTCAACACATGATAAGCCACCATAAAGCGGCCTGGGATAACCGTGGCTCCGAGGTAGTGGTCCAGCCTGCCGCATCACCAAGTGGCCATCCACTCCCTCCGTCATCCAGCCAAGGCTCCACCACCTCAGCCGAAGGGAGCATTGTGTCAAACCCTCCTTCTTGCACTCCTGCTTCCTCCGCTCGTAGTCAGCCATTCCGCCAACAATCGATCGGAGAAGCCATGTCCAAGAGACAACAGTATGCGCCCACTCATCCAACGGCGCAGAAGTTGAATGTGCTCCTGTCCAAGTTGCTGGTGTTGCAGTCCCTCCCTTTCCAACTGGTGGACTCTGCAGCTTTCAGGGATTTGATGGCTTGTGCCGAGCCGAGGTGGAGAGTCCCAAGCCTTAATTTCTTTGCGAAGAAGGCAGTGCCAGCCCTGCATAAGTTTGTACAAGAGAAGGTGGGCCAGTCCTTGAGCCTGTCGGTGTGTTCAAAAGTGCACGGCAGCGCCAATGTGTGGAGCTGTAACTACGGGCAGGGACAATACATGTCTTATACAGGGGAGGAACTGCTGAAGTTCATTATGGAAGAAATCAGAGTATGGCTTACTCCACGAAATCTGGAAATGGGAACCATGGTGACCGACAATGGGAAGAATGTTGTGGCCGCGATGCGACAAGGAAGTGTGAACCATTCGCCCTGCATGGCACACGTGTTGAATCTGGTTGTCAAGAAGTTCATCAAGTCTTCACCCCATTTGCAAGACGTCCTGACAATGGCAAGGAAACTGTGCATGCACTTAAGCCACTCGTACACCGCCAAGCACACTTTGCTTGAGCTGCAGTGTCAGAACGGTATCCCACAACATAGTCTCGTTTGTGACGTTGCCACGCGTTGGAATTCCACCCTGCATATGTTGGACAGACTATACGAACAAAGAAAAGCCATCACAGATTTTTTGATGATACAAGCAGATAGGAGTACTCCCCTGTGTAGCTTCAATGTGAATGAGTGGCAGCTCATATGTGACACCTGCCGTTTGCTGAGGCCCTTTGAGGAAGACACATTTCTTGTTAGTCGCTCGAATTACGCCATGAACGACGTAATTCCACTCCTACATTTACTCCAAAAAATGATTGAAAACATTGCTGGTCACGGCAATGGAGATGTTGCGCCTACATCAGAAGGCTACATGAGTCCTGTGGGGGATGAACTGGAGGAGGATGATGAGGGGCAGAGCGGATCACAGTTTACGGTGGATGAGATGGCCAGTGTTTCTGGTCATTGGACAGGAGAGGAGGAGCAGGAGCAGCCAGAGGAGATGGAGGGTTATTACGAGGGAGGCAAGACAGAGGACCCAGACACACCGTGGCAGTATGCAGTGGAGATGGAGGCAGGTAGTCCCAGCGAGTCACTGTCACAAATGGCACGATGCATGCTGAGCTGCTTGCGTAGTGACCCCCGAATTGTCAAAATTCGTCAGCACGATGACTTCTGGATCTCCACCTTATTAGACCCTCGCTACCGGCCCAGAATGGGGGCCTTTTTTTACACCCACTGAGAAGGAGGACAAACTGACCTACTTCAGGGAGCTTCTACGTAGTCGGTTGGCCGATGCCTATCGGCCACATGGTCCATCCACTCGCAGATCTGACTCGGGGGGCCCTCTGCGCTCACCTTCCACTGCCATGGCTGCTGGGGAGGGGAGGGGTGGCAGGAGCAGTACCGGCTCAATCAGCAGCAGCCTGAGTCTACAGTCGCTGATGAGTAGCTTCCTTCAGCCGCATAGTGAAGCTACTCATCAGCAGCAGGTGGACATGGATCAGGACCTGAACAAGCAGGTGGTGGCTTACCTCAACATGACCCTGCCAACAACCGTTGAAGATCCGCTGGACTTCTGGGCAGCCAAACTCGATTTATGGCCACAACTAGCGGAGTTTGCCCTGGAAAAGATGTTCTGCCCGGCAAGTAGTGTGCAATCAGAGTGGGTGTTTAGTGCGGCCGGGGCCTTAGTCACCCCAAGGCGAACTCGTCTGTCCACTAAAAATGTGGAGAGACTGACGTTTGTCAAAATGAATCAGGGATGGATCAGCCAGGATTTCCAGCCACCAATGACAGATGGGTCTGAGTAGATTGACCATGCTCCTACAACTAAATTTTCTCTATTATGGTTGGTTATGAAACCCTCTGGGGCAGACCTGGGGATTGTACGGCCCGCTTGACACATACGGCCCTTTGATTGGCTCTGACCGGCCCGCGCCGATTGGGAGACAACTATGCTGCCTAATCTGGGGGACATCTATGCTGCCTAATCTGGGGGACAAGTATGCTCCTAATCTGGGGAACATCTATGCTGCCTAATCTGGGTGACATCTATGCTGCCTAATCTGGGGGACAACTATGGTCCTAATCTGGGGGACATCTATGCTGCCTAATCTGGGGGACAACTATGCTCCTAATATGGGGAAAACTGAAGCTTCTGGCCTTGGGCCTATAATTTTTGGAAGTTTAGCAGTAGCTTAATACATGCTTAATGCAAATGTAAACATTGATCTTTAAATGTAAGGGGTTATGAAACCCTCTTGGGTACTGCGAATGACTGCTCCAGACTCCTTCTGTGTCTTTCACAAACTACTTGCCTCCCTGGTGCCTCAGGCCTTGGGCCTATAATTTTTTGAAGTTTAGCAGTAGCTAAATACATGCTTAATGCAAATGTAAACATTGATCTTTAAATGTAAGGGGTAATGAAAACCTCTTGGGTACTGCAAATGCATGCTCCAGACTCATTCTGTGTCTTTCAGGAACTACTTGCCTCACTGGTGCCTCTGGCCTTGGGCCTTACATTTTTGGATGTTTAGCAGTAGCTAAATACATGCTTAATGCAAATTTCCACAATGATCGTTAAATTCTCGGCGCTCTGCCAGGGCCTTCTCCTACCCCGCCTGGGCCGATCCGAGGACCTCACTAACCAACTCACTAACTAATCCAATCGCTTATAGCGACGGGCGGTGTGTACCAAGGGCAGGGACTTAATAAACGCCACCTTATGACCCTCACTTACTGGTAATTCCTCGTTTTAAGATTAAGTAATTGCAATCACAGATCCCTATCACAAACTGGTTTCAGCATGCAACACGCACCTGTCCTTGAAAGATGGAGACACGCTAATCCGTTCAGTGGAGCGCAGTGCGGCCCAGGACATCTGAGGCCAAAACACACCTGTTATTGCTCGATCTCGCAATTAATCGGGCAAGGTAAGGGGTTATTAAAGCCTCTTGGGTACTGCTGAGGCCTACTCCTGACTGCTCCTGGTGCAATGTATGGGGTAATTAAACATTCTTGGCTAGTGTTATTGTTAAATTTACTGGTAATTTTATCAGTAATAAAATTGAATTTTGCAGAATGCTAACCGTTACACAACGGAACGCTTGTTGCATGTGATTTTTTAATGAAAAAAAAACCCATAAATAGATGGAGAGAGATTAACTCTGCTTAATCATTTTTGGCGATTAGAATCCTTTTGCCATCTGATTTTTTGGAGACAGATGCACTTAATAATTTTTTTAAACCAAATTTCAAACATTGTGTGGTTTATTACTTTTGAGAAGAATGTCTTTGGGTGGTCCACCATCCTGCATTATAGAGTCTTCTGAACTGCTGTATATGCGCTTGTTTTAACAAAAAGGTATTTTGTCAGACAATTTCGGAAAAATGTTGCAGTTTTTTGGGGTGGATTGTGAAGCCCGGGTGACGGGTGTGTAGTGTGTACTCGTACATCAGTCAACTCCAGTCTGTGCCCATTAGGCAATATATGGGTTACTGATGCAGCAGAGGTGGGGCCTTGGTCTTGGAATTTCAATTATTTAAAAAAATTGAACATATTGTGTGGTTTATTATATTATAGAAGAATGTCTTTGGGTGGTCCACCGTCCTGCATTATAGAGTCTTCTGAACTGCTGTATATGCACTTGTTTTAACAAAAAGGTATTTTGTCAGACAATTTCGAAAAAAAATTGTGTTTTTTTGGGGAGGATTGTGAAGCCAGGGTGTGTACTCGTGCATCAGCCAACTCCAGGCTGTGTCTTTTAGGCAATCTATGGGTTACTGATGCAGCTGAGGTGGGGCCTGGGTCTAGGAATTTCAATAAAAAAACAAAATTCAACAATTGTGTGGTTCATTATTTTTGAGAAGAAAGTCTTTGGGTGGTCCACCATCCTGCCTTATAGAGTCTTCTGAAATGTTGGATATGCGCTTGTGCTTACACAAAGTTGTAAATTTAAAAAAAAATATATACAATTTTGTTGATTTTGGGGCGGATCGTGAAGCCCTGTGTATACTGGTGCATCAGCCAACTCCAGGCTGTGTCCTTCAGGCAATAAATGGGTTCCTGATGCCGCAGAGGTGGGGCCTGGGTCTGGCAATTAAAAATTTTTGGATTGCAGGTGCTAAAAAAAAAGATGGACACACCCTAATCCGTTAAGTGGAGCGTGCCTGCGGCCCCGGCCATCTGAGGGCATAACACACCTGTTATTGCTCTATCTCAGGAGAAGGGGGGTTCATCATCAGGAGAAGAGAGTTGCAGGTTGCCCTTGAGTCAGCAAGGCGGTAGCACGGTTGGCAGTCAGGGTGGTGTGGCAATAGTGGAAATTCTGGAGCCAAACATGCCCGGGGGAGACCACCTGCTTTGCGGCAGCTTACCTTTCCGGGAGTTAGCGGGTTACCAGCACCGGTCGATGAAAGATAGAGACACGCTAATCCGTTCAGTGGAGCGCGCCTGCGGCCCTGGAAATCAGAGGGCATAACACACCTGATATTGCTCGATCTTGCAATTCATCATGCAAAGAAAGGGGGTTATTAAAGCCTCTTGGGTACTGCTGAGGCCTACTCTTGACTGCTCCTGGTGCAATGTATGGGGTAATTAAACACTCTTGGGTAGTGTTTTTTTTATTTTTTTATTTACTGATAATTTTATCAGTAATAAAATTGAATTTTCCAGAATGCTAATCGTTACACAATGGAACGCTTGTTGCGTGTGATTTTTTAATGAAAATTTAAAAAAATAAAAAATACGGACAGGGATTAACTCTGCTTCATCATTTTGGGCAATAAAAAGTCCTTTGGTGATCTGATTTTTGGAGACAGATGCGCTTACACACATATTGAATTAGTTTTTGTAAAAAAAATTCAAATATTGTGTGGTTTATTATTTTTGAGAAGAATGTCTTTGGGTGGTCCCCCGTCCTGCATTATAGAGTCTTGTGAACTGTTGGATATGCGCTTGTTCTTACACAAAGGTATTTCTTTAAAAAATTTCTAAAATGTTGTTGTTTTTTGGAGGGGATTGTGAAGCCCGGGTGTGTACTCTTGCATCAGCCAACTCCAGGCTGTGTCATGCAGGCAATATATGGGTTACTGATGCCAAAGGGGTGGGGCCTGGTTCTGGAAATTTCTAATTTTTGGATAGCGGGTGCTACCAATGAGAAATCTTTGACAAAAATTTCTCATTGTGTTGATTTTGGAGGGGGGGTTGTGAAGCCCTGGTGTGTACTGGTGCATCAGCCAACTCCAGGCTGTGTCCTTCAGGCAATATATGGGTTACTGATGCAGCAGAGGTGGGGCCTGGGTCTGTTAATTTCTAATTTTTGGATAGTGGGTGCTACCAATGAGAAATCTTTGTCAAAAATTTCATATATTGTGTTGTTTTTTGGGGGGGATTGTGAAGCCCTGGTGTGTAGTGTACTAGTGCATCAGCCAACTCCACACTGTGCCATTCAGCCACTAAATGGTCTCCTCTTGCTGCCAACATGTCCACGCTATGTCATTCAGTCACTATATGGTCTCCTGACACTGATGCCACCACCAGGCTCTGTCATTGTGCTTCTGTGCGGCAGTGATTCTAAGAGCGATGCCGGTAATCTGCATGCTATTCTGAATAACAGTATTATTTCACTACCCCAGCACACTCCATATGCGTTTTAGGAAACAGAAAAGTGTTCTATACCCCTATAGAGGCTGTTTGTAGGCTAGAAATAGCCTTTTTTTAACATTGATCCGCCGCGAATAAATTCGGATCGAAACCAACTTTTCGGGAAAAATTGGCGAATCGGCCGAATTGAATTTTTGAAAAGTTCGCTCATCTCTAGTATTATAGGCCGGTGCGTGGTATACCCCGATAAATACGGTATTTGGTTTGCTGACATAAACCCTCATCATAATTTTACTCATTTTTAGCCCTCTTTCTTAAAACAGTATTTTATTACTTTTATGTATATAAATTTTTATATTTTTTATATTTTTATATACTCATAATATATTTTTTAATTTCCTCTTATTTTTCTACTTCCTTTTTTAACTATACTCTTGCAACATACTGAAAATCATTTTCAATATATAACTTCGATTTACATAATTTATTCTACATATTTATATACCATCACCAGGCATAGAATTAATTGCCCTTTAAATCTGTTGCTCTGAAAAATTCATTTTTATTTTTATCCTACATACTGATATACCAGTACTAGGCATATAACTGATTGCCCTCTAAATTCATTGCTATACTTATATACCATTACCAGGCATATAACTGATTGCCCTTTAAATCCATTGCTATGCAAAACTCTTGCAATATACTGTAAATCATCTTTAATACATAATTTTTATTTACATAGTTCATCCTACATACTTATATATAGACTGACGAACAGGGAACCTTTTAAAATTGCTTTTATTATTAAAATTATTTTGAACACTTATCGGGTGTATATATTATTGTAGATCGCACCTTAGCTGCCTTCTTCTATCCTTCAACATAAATACTTAAAGAGACATGTATATTGCTTCTGTCTTCTATTGTATCATGTCAGGCAGGGTTCAAACTGTGCATATGTCATGCGTTTTTTTGCTGTGCACAGATTAGTTGCAAGGTGGCTATGTGCAAATTGTCTTCTTAACTGGGCAATCAGTTGTATCCATCAGTGTAGTGCTTTTAGGTGAGTATGTTATATACAATGTCCTTATTCACTCATAGCACTGAAATATTATTGCACTGTCCACAGTCTATTATTGCACTATTAATTATTGCACATGCCACTTAGCTTTTTTTCTTTTAGGAGATAAGGTGCGTCTTTTTCATCCTTGGAGCTTGGGTATGCATATTATGCCGATCCTGTGCCGATCCTACGCGTTTCCTCTATGCGATTCTTCAGGGACCTTGTTGCGGCTTTTCAAATCTTGGCTTGCATCCTTCTGTGTAAGCGGCTCCTTTCATATGTATGGCTCTGATGCCGGCCGTACTCCATTTGATTTTCCCGCCGTGCTTTATATCCAATAACTCCTCCTTCGCTCCGCCTATTACTCTGGTCCGCCAATCTCCAGCCTGCGCATAGAACCTGTGCTCTCTATTGCCGTGGCTGGACTCTCACAGGTATGGCTAGGAGGGGAGTGTCTTCTATGCTCAGGTGTGCTGTTCAGCCCTCGTTCTGAGCTCTGGATAGTCAGTGGACAGGTCGCTTTTCTTGCATTCCAGCTGGAGATTGGCCTAAGTAATAGGCCGAGATCACATGACCGATGCACCACAGCGTCCCATGGCGCATCATACCCATGAGACGATGGGACGCTGTGGTGCATCGGTCATGTGATCTCGGCTCGATGACGTGTGGGTCAGGTGATCGGGAGCCAGACCGGATGTGGCGCTGGAGGAAGTGACGTCACCCGCCGAGATAGCGGGCACCAGCGCCACATGCGGTCTCTGTCCTATTACTTAGGCTGTTGGAACTGATGCGCATCTACAAGTAGGTGATTTTGTAATACACCCACCGCCATTGGCTGTAATAGCTGCCCCTCAACCTTACCCTAACCAATTATGTTTGGAGGACCACTATAAATAGGGACGCCCTTTAGCACTAGACACGCCCCCTGACGAAGCCCATACGCGAAACGCGCGTTGGGGTACAGGTAGTGATCTCCCCTTTTGGTGTATGGCAGGTATTTGTTATTTTATGCTGTCTTTCATGCTCTTATCTTCGTTGTTATCTAATGCTGCTGACTGACCTCTGAACAGGGCTAGGTGCCATACAATTGGATACTTGCACTTTACCCATAGCCCCTTTGAGGACATATACCAGCTTTATACACTCATTATATGTATGTCGTATTATTTATTTCTACTATTTTTGGGCATGTTGCAATTTGACATCTGTGGACTGTATCCCTGCCGTCTGTATTGTCTACCATTGTGGATTTAGTATCACTACCTTTTTCTGTAGCTTTCATCTGTATAGTACCTTGTATTTTATGTATGATTTTATAATGCACTTGAATAAAGTTTATCCACTATTTTTGTATCTAAATCAGTATACTGGTATCTTCTTCTTTTGGTGTAGTTAGGTTATGACAGGATCCAGTTTACGCAATTGCCTGTTAGCCAATTGTGTTTGTTCAGTGATAGGGACATCTATGCTGCCTAATCTGGGGGACATCTATGCTGCCTAATCCTGGGGACATCTATGCTGCCTAACATGGGGAAAACTGATGCTTCTGGCCTTGGGCCTATAATTTTTTGAAGTTTAGCAGTAGCTAAATACATGCTTAAAGGGGTACTCCGGTGGTCAATGTGTTTTTCCGTTTTTAACTTTTGACTATTTGCTTTGTTTAATTTTTATTCTTGTTGTTTAGGCAACTCTACTTCCATTCTTTGTTGTTTTTTTATCCCCCACTTTGTTTTCCTATCTTTGCTTCTATTTCCTGTTTCTTGCTGTGCTGAAAACTACAAATCCCAGCATGCCACATGCCTTGCTGGTTTGGGGCGGCTCCTTTTTTTTTTTTGTTTGTTTGTTTGTTCCGCCCTTTAACCATCCTACTATTTTCCCGGGTCAGCCCCCTTATACACAACACACTAATGTAATCAGCCCTGGTTGGGATACACTGTCATACACACACAAAAGGGACTACAACTCCCAGCATGTGTCATTCAGGAGTCTTCAGTCTGTGGTATAACACCAGCATGCTGCCTCTGTAGTCTTCTGGGGGTTGTAGTTCACCACACCTCTGTAGGGCATAGACCAGTGTTTCCCAACCAGGGTTCCTCCAGGTGCTGCAAAACTACAACTCCCAGCATGCCCTGACAGCCTTTGGGCATGCTACGAGTTGTAGTTTTGCAACAGCTGGAGGCACCCTGGTTGGGAAACACTGGTGTAACATGATGTGTATGCTGAATAGGCTAGAACAGTGTTTCCCAAACAGTGTGCCTCCAGCTGTTGCAAATTTACAACTCCCAGCATGCCAAAAGTCTGTCACTAGCATATACACACACACACACACAAACAGGGACTACAACTCCCAGCATGTGTCATTCAAGAGTCCCCCCTCCCCCTTCACATATAGGGGGAGATTTATCAAAACCTGTGCAGAGGAAAACTTGCCCAGCTGCCTATAGCAACCAATCAGCTTGCTGCTTTCATTTTTATGAAGGCCTGTGAAAAATGAAAGAAGCGACCTGATTGGTTGCTATGGGCAAGTTTTCCTCTGCACAGGTTTTGATAAATCTCCCCCATAGAGATCATTCCCAGTATGAGATTTATTCCCCTGCAGTCCATACATCCCCAGCCCGTACACCTTCTCATCCTCCCCTTCAGATAACACTTATCTTCTCTGTGAGGTCCTTCTCCTGTGCAGACCTGCGTCCTTAGAATACAGAGCAGGGGGGAGGGGAGGTGAGAAGCTGTGTACTCAGCTGGATGAGATGAGGGGGCGTGGCCTCATAATTAGTACGGTCGAAAAAAGACATATGTCCATCAAGTTCAACCCGGGAATTAAGGGGTAGGGGTGTGGCGCGATATTGGGGAAGGGATGGGATTTTATATTTCTTCATAAGCATTAATGTTATTTTGTTCCAGGAATGTATCTAATCCTGTTTTAAAGCTGTTAATTGTTCCTGCTGTGACCAGTTCCTGAGGTAGACCGTTCCATAAATTCACAGTCCTCACGGTAAAGAAGGCGTGTCGCCCCTTGAGACTAAACTTTTTCTTCTCCAGACGGAGGGAGTGCCCCCTCGTCCTTTGGGGGGGTTTAACCTGGAACAGTTTTTCTCCATATTTTTTGTATGGGCCATTAATATACTTATAGACGTTTATCATATCCCCCCTTGAACGTCTCTTCTCAAGACTAAACAATTGTAACTCCTTTAATCGCTCCTCATAGCTAAGATGATCCATGCCCCATATTAGTTTAGTCGCGCGTCTCTGCACCCTTTCCAACTCCGCAGTGTCCCTTTTATGGACAGGTGCCCAAAACTGAACAGCATATTCCAGGTGAGGCCGTACCAATGCTTTATAAAGGGGGAGTATTATGTCCCTGTCCCTTGAGTCCATGCCTCTTTTGATACATGACAATATCCTGCCGGCTTTGGAAGCAGCAGCCTGACATTGCATGCTATTCTGTAGTCTGTGATCTACAAGTACGCCCAGATCCTTCTCTACCAGTGACTCTGACAGTTTAATCCCCCCTAAGACATACGATGCATGCAGGTTATTAGTACCCAGATGCATAACTTTACATTTATCCACATTGAACCTCATTTGCCAAGTGGATGCCCAGACACTTAGTCTATCCAAGTCATCCTGTAACTTATGCACATCCTCTATAGACTGTACCGTGCTACAAATCTTGGTGTCATCATGCAGACAGAGAGTAAAAAAAAAAGCTGTGACATCTTGTCCACAACAGACTCAGAACTGTGGACAACAGTAAAAGAAAACCCTCTGAACTACAGAACTTCCTGCCCAACAAACAGGTAAGAAAAACACATACATGCTGCCAAAACATATAACACATGTATATTGCAAAAAAAAGTAAACTTACAAAGAAGATGCCATGTAGTCAAAAAAAATTAACCACCGGAGTACCCCTTTAATGCAAATGTCAACATTGATATTTAAATGTAAGGGGTTATGAAACCCTCTCGGGTACTGCGAATGACTGCTCTGGACTCATTCTGTGTCTTTCACAAACTACTTGCCTCCCTTGTGCCTCAGGCCTTGGGCCTATAATTTTTTGAAGTTTAGCAGTAGCTAAATACATGCTTAATGCAAATGTAAACATTGATCTTTAAATGTAAGGGGTTATGAAAACCTATTGGGTACTGCAAATGCATGCTCCAGACTCATTCTGTGTCTTTCAGGTACTACTCGCCTCCCTGGTGCCTCTGGCCTTGGGCCTTAAATTTTTGGATGTTTAGCAGTAGCTAAATACATGCTTAATGCAAATTTCAACAATGATCGTTCAATTCTCTGCCAGGGCCTTCTCCTACCCCGCCTGGGCCGATCCGAGGACCTCACTAACCAACTCACTAACTAATCCAATCGCTTATAGTGACGGGCGGTGTGTACAAAGGGCAGGGACTTAATCAACGCCAGCTTATGACCCTCACTTACTGGTAATTCCTCGTTTTAAGGTTAAATAATTGCAATCCCAGATCCCTATCACGAACTGGTTTCAGCGTGCAACACGCACCTGTCCTTGAAAGATAGAGACACGCTAATCCGTTCAGTGGAGCGCTAGTGCGGCCCAGGACATCTGAGGCCATAACACACCTGTTATTGCTCGATCTCGCAATTGATCGGGCAAGGTAAGGGGTTATTAAAGCCTCTTGGGTACTGCTGAGGCCTACTCCTGACTGCTCCTGGTGCAATGTATGGGGTAATTAAACACTCTTGGGTAGTGTTTATTGTTAAATTTACTGATAATTTTATCAGTAATAAAATTGAATTTTGCAGAATGCTAACCGTTACACAACGGAACGCTTGTTGCGTGTGATTTTTTTTTTTATGAAAAAATAAATAAATAAAAAAATAAAATACGGACAGGGATTAAATCTGCTTCATCATTTTGGGCAAAAAAAGTCCTTTGGTGATCTGATCTTTTGGAGACAGATGCGCCTGCATTATAGAGTCTTGTGAACTGTTGGATATGCGCTTGTTCTTACACAAAGGTATTTCTTTAAAACATTTCTAAAATGTTGTTGTTTTTTGGGGTGGATTGTGAAGCCCGGGTGTGTACTGGTGCATCAGCCAACTCCAGGCTGTGTCCTTCAGGCAATATATGGGTTCCTGATGCCGCAGAGGTGGGGCCTGGGTCTGGAAATTTCTCATTTTTGGATAGCGGGTGCTACCTATGAGAAATCTGTGTCAAAAATGTCATATATTGTGTTGGTTTTTTTGGGGGGGATTGTGAAGCCCTGTTGTGTAGTGTACTAGTGCATCAGCCAACTCCACGCTGTGCCATTCAGCCACTAAATGGTCTCCTCTTGCTGCCAACATGTCCACGCTGTGCCATTCATCCACTATATGGTGTCCTCATGCTGCCAACACCTCCATGCTGTGCCATTCATCCACTATATGGTGTCCTCATGCTGCCAACACCTCCACGCTATGTCATTCAGTCACTATATGGTCTCCTGACACTGATGCCACCCCCAGGCTCTGTCATTGTGCTGCTGTGCGGCAGTGATTCTGAGAGCGATGCCGGTAATCTGCATGCTATTCTGAATAACACTATTATTTCACTACCCCAGCACACTCCATATGTGTTTTAGGACACAGCAAAGTGTTCTATACCCCTATAGAGGCTGTATGTAGGCTAGAAATAGCCTTTTTTAATATCGATTTGCTGCGAACAAATTCGGATCGAAACAAACTTTTCGGGAAAATTCGGCGGATCGGTCGAAGCGAATTTTTTAAAAGTTCGCTCATCTCTAATATATATATAATATTATGCATAGGCATGTGTACGTGTGTATTCATGCATAGGTGTGTGCTGTTAGTTTTGATGGCTTCTCCGCCACGGTTCTCAGGTCATGCGGGTATTTGCACGTAATTCATTTGTTGTGTGATAGTGGCCTCGAGTTTCGTTAGTTGATTTGGCACGGCAAAGCTGGTTATGTTTCATTGACCCGACAAGTCTTTGGGCATTACGTACGGTTGCGCAAAGAAAAAAAAATATTTTTTTGAGGGTTAATTGGGTACGGTTTGACCATGGCATAAATCATCTCGCACGCATCTACGGTTATTATTCAATTTTGTTAAGGTTCTCTACTCATTTCATAATTATGTGAAATTTGGATAAATTACTTTCTTTAGGTACTAAGTTTCCCGTTTAGGCTTTTGACCAATCCTCCATGTCGTGACAAACACTTGGTCAGCAAGGTTGGTCTATGGTAGTTAGGGGGTCACTCAGGGGTACGTTTATATGTTGTCCTCACGCTCGCAGGATATATACTGTACACATGTTCGTAGGGTTTATACTGTTCACATGCTCGCAGGATTTATACTGTACACACGTTTGTAGGTTTTTTAAAGTATACAAGCTCGTAGCAATTATACGGTATATAGTGCTCGTAGGATTTATACTGTACATACGCTGAGGATTTATACTGTACACTCGCTGATAGTATTTATTATGTACACACGTTCGTAGGATTCATACTGTACACACGCTTGTGGGATTCATGTCGTAGTAGCATTTACAGTGAGCATTCGTTCATATAGTTTGTGTATACGCGCACACAGTTCATTTGGTCTATACGCTCAGGGTTTCAGGCTCATGTCAGTTTATTTAGTTTTTACATGTTATAGTGTTTACAGTGCATTTTTAGAGATTCGTTGTAGTGTCCGCAGTGCATATAGTTGCACAGCGTTGGGGCTCATGCGTTCCTCACTTTAGTATTTATACAGCTCTTGCGGTCGGGGCATCATACCTACCATGTCAGCAGGGGTGGTACGCAGTAATTGTTGCTGACACGTTTTCAGAGCAGCGGCCTCGCGACCCATGGGTGGTTTGTGCCCTTCATGCCTGCCACGTCTGCAGGGAGACACATGGCATAGTTGTTGTTACTGACACATCTTCAGAGCAACAATAACACAACACATAGGCGGTGTATACCCTTTATACCTGCCACGTCTGCAGGGGGATACATTGCATTGTTGTTACTGACACGTCTTCATAACAACAATAACACGAAGCATGGGCAGTGTATACCCATTTTACCTGCCACATCAGAAAAAAAATAGAAATAAAAAGGAAAATCGCTTCAGATCAGTCCTATCTAGTTATTGTACAGTGGGAATGACATTGTATGTATAAATTCATGTGTTGTATCATACATCAGTGTTTCATGCACTTATCTAGTTGTACTGGGCTTATGTGTGGAAAAGTTTCTCTGTGCATCTGCTCATACTTTGTTCAGTGCATATGCTCGCTCATACAGTTCATTCTAGCCATACTTTCAGTTTGTACGGTGCACGCGCTTAGAGTTTTGTACATACACCTATATAGTTTTGTCTGTGTATACGGTCATGGGTTGTTTGAGCATGCGGTTGTGGTGTTATTGAGGTACATATGGCCTTGATGGTTATGTTGGGCCCACGTTCATATTGTCATGGTCTGCGTGTTGGTCAAGGAGTCATGCTAGGCATACATTTATGTTGTTCATATT
This sequence comes from Hyla sarda, assembly GCF_029499605.1. Taxonomy (NCBI): domain Eukaryota; kingdom Metazoa; phylum Chordata; class Amphibia; order Anura; family Hylidae; genus Hyla; species Hyla sarda. The sequence goes on from NC_079189.1 coordinate 294,482,250, forward strand.
CGATATACATTCATAGGTTTATGAGGTACATATGTTTTATGATGATTTGCTGTGCTATGTTATGGTGTTTAGACCATACACCTATGTCTTTGACACTGCGCAGGTTTTATGGCATTGGGCAAATCTGTGCACTGAAAATTCGGTGGGTCACCTTTTTATTAAAAATAGCTGGGGTTCGGTTTATTACTTGCCAAGTCATCAGGTCAAGCATGGTTACGACCTGACTCAGCTTCAGGTTGACGTCGATATTAATAATATGCATTGGTTGAGGCTTTTAAATTCGGCAAGACCAGTCACGTTTACAGGTCAGCCCGGATGCAACCTGACACGTTGTGTTATTCAGCTGTTGGGATATAGCTTGACTTTTCCATTGTGAATTGACACATATATAGGTCAATCATGGTTACAACCTGTCTCGACTTTAGGCTGACCTCGATACTACTAGTCCTACATGTTGGTTGAAGCTTTTAATCCGGCTAGACCAGTCACGCCTACAGGTTAGTCCGGATACAACCTGACATGACTTCAGGTTGGCGGCAATGTCATTGTATACGTTGTGTTTATTCAGCAGTTGGGTTATGCTACAGGGATAGTTTTATATTTCCATTGTTAATTGCTACGTCTATAGGTCTATCATGGTTACAACCTGTTTTGGTTAAGGTTGACGGTCATACGATTGGTTACAGATTTGGATGAGTCTTTTTCATTTGTTTTTAAATACTTACACGATCTTTTACATTAGAGACCCAGAGGATGCCTCACATGCCATTTTATTCCTATTTGCATTCATAGGGTTTTGCCACTCTTCTTTACATCCAGCATAATACTATCAAAGTATATCTGTCAGGTATCCAGCAGGATATCACTTGGTCTTGCTCTGACAGGGCGTCATTGCTTATGTCCCATGCCATCAAATCTGCCCTGAAGAGTGCACGAAGAGGGAGGTTCACAAGCCCTCTATCCATCAGCCTGGCAGCTGGGTTAGTTAGTTGGTTAGCTGGCACTTTAGGTGATTCTCCATTGGAAAACCAGGACAGCTTACCGTTAGAGGCCGTGCTGTTCTTGAGTTGTCATGGTTTCCTAAGGTTGAGGGGAATTACATGTAGGTGCATGGTCGTAGTTACATTAACTTTGTTAAGATGCAGTTTATTATGCATTGAAATTGTAAAGCAGAAGAATTTCATTGTCCGGTCAGGTTATTATCATACGACATGTTCCCAAGTCCCACGAGTGATGCTCAGCTGGAGTGAGGCAAGCTTTGCTTCCGCACGTCTAGAATCCAACGGGATCAGCCGCTGCTGTTCTTTAGGGGGGCAGCACTCACCACTACGTTGTTTAACACGTACATATTCTTGTTAAATCCTTTTATAGTGATCCGTACATTATATCCAGTCATTCTCTAAGCATTGGGGCTGCTGCACCGACATCACATCATGGTGTGCCACAATATGTGGTTAGGAAATAGGGGTGCTGAGATTTCAGTGCTACGTAAACTGTACCCCCATTCCATAGTCAGTAATGCACGATGCATTTCAGTTATTGGTGACGTGGTTATTACACGGATTAATAGCACTTTGTTCTGATTCTGGGTTTTTGCCCTCTATTTTTCAGGTGTACTCCTACGTGGCAGTATATCGCACAACTCTAACTGCCTAGATAGGTTACAGGATTTAGTAAGGAATAGGAGTTTAGTAAGAGGTTCAGTTAGGTAGGCTCGCTATACTAATGAGCACCGGCCACAAATGCTATTATAGTTACAGGATACAGTGTATAATGCTATTATAGTTACAGGATGCAGTGTATAATGCTATTATATTTACAGGATGCAGTGTATAATGCTATTATATTTACAGGATTCAGCGTATAATGCTATTATAGTTACAGGATGCAGTGTATTATGCTATTATAGTTACAGGATGCAGTGTATAATGCTATTGTATTTACAGGATGCAGTGTATGATGCTATTATAGTTACAGGATGCAGTGTATAATGCTATTATATTTACAGGATGCAGTGTATGATAATATTATAGTTACAGGATGCAGTGTATAATGCTATTACAGTAACAGGATGCAGTGTATGATGCTATTGTTACAGGATGCAGTGTATACTGCTATTATAGTTACAGGATGCAGTGTATGATGCTATTATAGTTACAGGATGCAGTGTATGATGCTATTATAGTTACAGGATGCAGTGTATGATGCTATTATAGTTACAGGATGCAGTGTATAATGCTATTATAGATACAGGATGCAGTGTATAATGCTATTATAGTTACAGGATGCAGTGTATAATGGTTTCTTCTACGACATCCCGCAGCACAGAAGGGATATTCCCGGCCTCTTTTATTCCTGGTAGGACCGACCGCCCACCTAAAAGAAACTCAAGCATGAATCAGCCAATGGCAGACGGACATACCTCATAAGTACTCAGCACACCTGCACGCAATTGTGATATTTTCTGTCCTCTTTACTTCTTGGTAAGTGGTGTTTCCACACCTTCTGCCCACCTCTAATATTATATTATTTTCTCTTCTTTTCTTTTAGGAAAAAAAAAAAAGTTAGTTCTTTGATTTCACCAGTGTTCCAGCTTTGCTGAGGGCCTATGTGGGAAACCCGGGCCTACCTGGTGCCCTGCCATCCTTGTTGGCCCATATGGGTAACCCAGGCTATATCAAGAGTGCCTGTGTGGCTTTTAAGGCAGCGGTGTTGTTCCCCCAGAAGTGTTCCAGAAAGCAGATGGGGATTGCCTGGGGTGACGGTTCCCCCTTTTGGGCAGCAAAGCGGTGAGGAGCGCTCTAGTGGAAGTGTTCATTGTCCCCCTGGAAGTTTTTCATACCTTGGGGTGACTGTTCCCCCTTTCTGGTATGCAGAGTGCACTGTCTCCGACCCCTCCGTGCGCACGGTAAGTATATTTTAACTTTTCCCATACCTGCTGTGCGTTTCTATGCACTTCCGGAGATTACTGATGCCGGCTCTGTTGTTTTGCCGGGTTTCCGGATGTGGGGTCAGTGTGAGGGGATGTAGGAAGCTAGCCGAAGACTAGATTAACCAGGTAGAAGCCGGCTGATGTCTCCTTGGTTTGGAGGCAGCCGGACTTCTTGCTTGTTAAGGTATGTGGCTTTTCTCTGCCTGATTAACCTATGCACTGCTGGGCTCCTGAAATATTCTTGTATTGGCACTTATGTGCAGGGTGCTTTGCTCCTAATCCTACTGCTAGCCTGTGTTCCTCCAGATTGTGCTACAGGGTATTGCTGTTTTTAATTAGCTAGTTCCCTGCTTGTTGATTGATATTTTACAGATGTCGAGCCCTTCTGCATCTCACAAAAGGAAGTTTAAAGGGTAGCTCCCACCATCCTATTTTTTTTTTTTTTTGCTAGCCCGTTCCCCCCCCCCTGCTACGGCACTAGCCCGTTCCCTCCTCCACCCCACCCCCACCCCCACCGGGCATACCCCGTTACCTCATTACACTTGCAGTTACTGCAGAGTCCGGCAGCGGGCGTGCATGGACAGCGGCGGCAGCAAGGCGGCGGCGGCGATGTGTGGGAGGAGTGGCCTCCCAGCCAGTGGCCGGGGAGCCAATGCACTTGCTCCCGCCTGTCTGATTGACAGGCAGGGAGCGAGTGCAGCCTAACTGAAAAAGGACTGATTGCCACTCCAAAATCAGTCCTTTTTCAGTGGCCGGTTTTTAAATGTAAATTAAACCTTTTTAATGAAAAAAAAATATATAATAAAAGTATATTAGAGATATCTTGTACATAAGTACTACAACATATCAAAAAATAAAGTTGGTGACAGTGCCCATTTAAGGCTAAACACAGACTATGCAGATCCTGTGATCAGCTGCTGCCTGATGATCAGAGAGGTGATCTGTGTGTTGTCTTCAGTAACTGCCTAGAGTCTAGAGCCAGTAACTGCAGAGCCCTGTGTGTACATTGCTTACAACAATTGCCACCCAATGCTGATTCTACTGTATGTAAGAAATGTGCTAAACCACAGGAGACATCTGAGTTTTTAGAGGAGGCTAAGAATTTCTTCTCATGCTTTACGGAAAATTTTGGCTCCACTTCTGGGCATTCTGCAAAGAAGCGTAAAGCTAAGAATATTGAGCAGTCTGATTTTTCCTGTTCTTCAGCTAACAGAGTTTGGATAGCTCAGTCGGTAGAGCATCAGAGGTTTAAACTGAAGGTCTAGGGTTCCAGTCCCTGTTCAGGTGACATGTTCACTATTCAGCTTTGTGATATAAATATGATATGTTGTTTTTGACTTTATATGAGTGACAAAATTGTCTAAGAAAACTCTCCTTCCAGCGGACGATTCTTCCATTCTTAAAGACCCCTTAGACAAGAATATAGACATCCTCCTTAAACGTACCTACTCTACTCTAATAAGTCTGCTTTGGCTAAGGCGGCTTTATCTGCAGTTCCTGTGGCTTGGGCCTTGAGAGTCTGGTTGAGTCAGCTCATAGAAGATGGCGTGTCTAGGTCTGAACTTCTTGAGGAGGTCGCTACGCTAAAGACTGCTGCAGACTTCTCTTGTTATTTTCCACTGGATGTCACATGAATTTGGTACAAGAATTTACCAGTAATTAATTCTGCCAGAAGAGTTATTTTTCTCAAACCCTGGTTGGGAGAAACAGCATCTAAAATCTATTTTTGTGCGCTCCTTTTTCAGCCAGGCCTCCTAATTGGTTCTCAGCTAGAAGAGATCCTGGCTCCAGGCAAGGAGACAAAGGAGTTGATGTTCCTCAAGCAGAGAGGAAGAAGCCTTTTTGTCCCTTCAGGGTTAAGAAGCCCTTCTACAGAAGAAGACCCGTTCAGGATAGAAGATGAAATCGGAGCTACTAAGCAAAAGAAGACATCCAGAGACCAAACAGCCCAAGTCAGAGTTCTGATGCCAGGTCAGATGACACAGTGGGAGGGAGATTGCTCAGGTATCAGGCAGCTTGGCAGAGGATCACTACAGACAGCTGGGTCATAGAGATCATCTCGCAAGGATACAGTTTGAATTTCTTCAGCCTTCCTGCGGAGAAGTTTCTCTTGAACAAAGCAGACATGGTGATGCAGTCTCTTCTTCAAGATTTCTTTAAAAAAAAAAAAAAATGCCTTGGAGCCTGTTCCGAGGGAGCAGTTCAGGGGACGTGTATTCGCCGATTTTTCATGTTCCGAAGCCAGGCGGCAATTTAAGGTACCTAAATCACTTTTTAAGAAGAGAAAAATTCTGCATGGACAACATAAAGTCTGCCACAAACATCATACAAAAAGACGACTAGATGATCTCTCTGGATCTGATGGATGCGTACCTGCACATTCCTATAAAGAAGATGTCTAAAACTTGCAGTCATTCATCAAGGAAGGATAGAACACTTCCAGTTTCGCGCACTACCCTTCGGCCTTTCATCATCTCCAAGGGTGTTTACAAAGGTAGCAGTGGCGATTGCGGCAGCCCTGAGACTCTCAAGATCTACTGGAACAGCAGCTGCAGACCACCTTAAGTCTTCTCAAGGAGTGCGGTTTCATCCTCAATGCAGCAAAATCAGATAAATTCTTTGGCCGAGAAGGATTATCTTCCCCTGGAGAAATAATCCAGCATTATCCAGCGAGTGACCCATATGATTCAGACGTCAATTGTCACCATCAGAACAGCTGTGAAGGTGCTGGGTCTTATGACAGCCGGCATAGAAGCCATGCAGTGGGCGAAAGCTTACATCAGAAATTCTGGTAAAGTGGGATCGCTGTCCAGACAATCTTGCAGCTCCCTTATGCCAGTCAAATCACACATGCTTGACACTTCACTGGTGGTTGAAATGAAGAAAACTTGTCTTGAGGCAACAGCTTTAAGTTGCTAGAACCATGCGTCATTACAACAGACGCCTCAAAGTGGGGCTGGGGAGCACACTGCAACGGTCGCTGGATTCAGAAGCTTTGGTCTCCAAAAGAAATGCTGTTCTCCTCCAATCTCAATTGAGAGCCATAAAATTGGTGATCATCCATTTTACACCCCTTGACAAGAACAGTACAGTGCTAGTCCAGTCAGACAACTCGGTCTCAGTGTACTATCTACAGAATCAAGGCGGTACAAAATCCCCAGCGCTTTATGCCGAATGCAGCAAGTTGATGAATTGGGCCGAATGTCACCTGTTGTCTCTCTCCGCTGTTCATAAAAGGGGAGTTGAATTATCAATCAGATTTCCTGAGCTGACAAGTTCTGCACCTCAATAAGTGGGAGCTAAATCCAAAATAATTCACTCAAATCGTGAACAGGTGGGGTTGTCCTCAGTGGGACATGATGGACACCAAGAAGAACAGAAAGCTTCAGAGGTTTTATTCTCTTTACAGCAACGATCAACCAGACCACCTGGAAGCCCTCACTATGAGTTGGAGAGGTCTTTATATTTACCTGTTTCCGCCAATTCCTCTGAGTCGGATCTTGAACAAAATAATTCTGGACAAGCCATCTGTCTTGCGAATAGCTCCATTTTGGCTGGGCAGAGACTGGTTTACACTCCTGTTCCCCCAGTCCAAAGGGAATTTTTGGAAGATACCACAATACGAAGATCTTCTTCTCCAGAGAGGACTCTACTAGAGATGAGCGAATTCGAAGTTGATGAACCCAAATTCGTTATGAATTTCATGAAAAATTCGATTTGCAACAAATGAGAATATCGCCGTGATTCGATCGCGCAAATCGCTTCATTAAACTCAAATTTACAGTGTTCCAGGCTATTGGAGACCTAAGATGGCAGATCCACATGTGAGTACATGGGGCAGGGGATTATGGGAGGGTGGGAAACAGCGGCGGGAATGAAGGTAGGCGGACTGACCCTGAATCACATGTGAGATGCAGCCTATCAGTGTTCACTGACCTCTGTGATGTCACAGCCCCTATATAATCGGCGGCCATCTTGCTTCTCTTCATTTCATCTATGTACTCAGATGGAGAGGACAGGACTGTGTGTGTGTGAATAGCTCATACCACAGCATTACACTCCAACTGCTAGTCACATCAGCATTAGGGAAAGACAGGAGTGCAGAGTGCTGTGCTGTTACACTGAGAAGGATCATTGATAGCTAAACCTCCTATTCACGTTATTGAGCATTGCAGCAGAGAGGGGCAGATAGCTGTCAGCTGCCTCATACAGATCTCCAAGCTGCCTGAACTTTCTGAAGTATCTTATCTCCTCTTTTTTCAGCCCAATTGAGTTTATTTTTTTTTTTGCTAAACAAATCTTCTGCTGCTCAGAATTGTGTGACAGAGAGCAATTTAGGGTTTAATCCCTGGAATTATTTTTATTTTTTTTTGTGGTGCTGCACTGTTGGGTCCTGCTGCTGTTCAGAAATATGTGATTGTTCAGTGGACTGTAGTGCATTTCTACCATTTTGTACCTGTTAATCTGTCAAGGGGCTACATACAGTGCAAGTCCAAACAATAGTATTCACTGGCTGTTTTTTTTTTTTTTTAAATAGTTTTTTCTGCGTATAGTTACGCATATATAACTGCCCTCATCAGTACATACAGCATAGGTACATCCAAGTATTGTACCATTTAGTACCTGTTAAGCTGTCAAGATGCTCCATACCGTCAAAGTCCAAACAATTGCATTCACCGGTTGGTGTTTTACAAAAATACAGAGTTTTTTCTGCATATAGTTACGCTTATTACTGCCCTTATCAGTGCAGACCGCATAGGTACATCCAAGTATTGTACCATCTATTACCTGTTAATCTGTCAAGGGCCTACATACTGTGAAAGGACAGCCGTACGTAATCACCTGCTGCTGTTCTAGACAAATACTGTTTAAAGAGTAGTGTAGCGTATTGTAATAACCTCATAAATGCACTAAGTATGTCAGGCAGAGAAGTGCCAGGACGTGCATAGAGGAGGGGAAGAGGACTAAATACTTCAGGCAGAGTTGGCAGCAGACTTGGGGCGAGTGGCAGCAGGAGTCGCAGCGAGACGCCTGAGCTCCCGTTATCAGCCAGCAGTCGTGTCTCCACCAGCAACCCATCTGCCGTCGTCAATTGGTTAACACGCTCATCCACATCATCACAAGTGACATCTGACACCCCCAGTCAACAGTCGGTGGGTTCCTCAGACACAACCCTCAGTTGGCATGGCCATTGCCTTTGTCCTATGCTGTTCCCTCTCCTAGAGAAGTATCTTATGCTGTGGGTTCAGCTCCACTTTTTACTGAGGACAATCTAATAGAGAACAGTCAGTAGCTACTGGACAGCCAAGAAGGGGAGGAGAAATGCGCCGCTTGCTCCGCTAGGCAGCCAAGTAGTGATGCGGAGAGTGACGTGGGAGGCGGTATTGCAAGTGTTCAGGGTCCTGAAGCAGACACTGTTGGGGAACCTGAGGAGGACATCAGTGACCTGCACACACCTGTTGATGATGATGAAGCCGGTCACAATTGGGAGCCGGGTGCAGAAGGGGCTTCATCATCAGGAGAAGAGAGTTGCAGGTTGCCCTTGAGGCAGCAAGGCAGTAGCATGGTTGGCAGTCAGCGTGGTGGCAGGAGTGGAAATTCAAGAGCCAAACGTGCCCGGGGGAGACCACCTGCTTCGCGGAAGCCTACCCTTCCGGGAGGTAGTGGAACAGGGGTTCCTGGAGGCGGCGACAGTAGCAATCAATTAGTGCGGACTGCGGGTGGGAAAATCAGCTACTCGGCGGTGTGGAAGTTTTTCATAAGGCATCCGGAGGAGGTTCACATAGCCACATGCAAGATCTGTCGGCAGAAGGTGAAGCGTGGCCAGGGTCCCAATGTCGGCGCCACGGCCCTGCGTCAACATATTCTTCACCACCATATAGCGGCCTGGGAGAACTGTGGCTCTGATGTAGGGGTCCAGCCTGCTGCATCACCCAGTGGCCATCCACTCCCTCCTTCATCCAGCCAAGGCTCCACCACCTCAGCCGAAGGGAGCTGTGTGTCAAACCCTCCTTCTGTCGCTCCTGCTTCTCCCGCTTTTAGTCAACCATTGTCACGATGCCGGCTGGCAGGTAGTGGATCCTCTGTGCCAGAAAGGGATTGGCGTGGACCGTGCTAGTGGATCGGTTCTAAGTCACTACTGGTTTTCACCAGAGCCCGCCGCAAAGCGGGATGGTCTTGCTGCGGCGGTAGTGACCAGGTCGTATCCACTAGCAACGGCTCAACCTCTCTGGCTGCTGAAGATAGGCGCGGTACAAGGGAGTAGACAGAAGCAAGGTCGGACGTAGCAGAAGGTCGGGGCAGGCAGCAAGGATCGTAGTCAGGGGCAACGGCAGGAGGTCTGGAACACAGGCTAGGAACACACAAGGAAACGCTTTCACTGGCACAATGGCAACAAGATCCGGCAAGGGAGTGCAGGGGAAGTGAGGTATAAATAAGGAGTGCACAGGTGAACATACTAATTGGAACCACTGCGCCAATCAGCGGCGCAGTGGCCCTTTAAATCGCAAAGACCCGGCGCGCGCGCGCCCTAGGGAGCGGGGCCGCGCGCGCCGGGACAGGACCGACGGAGAGCGAGTCAGGTACGGGAGCCGGGGTGCGCATCGCGAGCGGACGCCACCCGCATCGCGAATCGCATCCCGGCTGGAGGCGGTATCGCAGCGCCCCGGGTCAGTGGATCTGACCGGAGCGCTGCAGTGAGGAGAGTGTAGCGAGCGCTCCGGGGAGGAGCGGGGACCCGGAGCGCTCGGCGTAACAGTACCCCCCCCCTTGGGTCTCCCCCTCTTCTTAGAGCCTGAGAACCTGAGGATCAGACTTTTGTCTAGAATATTGTCCTCAGGTTCCCAGGATCTCTCTTCTGGACCACAACCCTCCCAATCAACTAAAAAAAAGGTTTTCCCTCTGACCTTCTTGGATGCCAGAATCTCTTTGACGGAGAAGATGTCCGAGGAGCCGGAGACAGGAGTGGGGGAAACAAGTTTGGGAGAGAAACGGTTGATGATAAGTGGTTTAAGAAGAGAAACGTGAAAGGCATTAGGAATACGAAGAGAAGGAGGAAGAAGAAGTTTGTAAGAGACAGGATTAATCTGGCACAAAATTTTGAAAGGACCAAGATAGTGTGGTCCCAACTTGTAGCTAGGGACACGGAAGCGGACATATTTAGCGGAGAGCCATACCTTGTCTCCAGGAGAAAAAATGGGAGGAGCTCTTCTTTTCTTATCCGCAAATTTCTTCATGCGTGATGAAGCCTGTAAGAGAGAATTTTGGGTTTCTTTCCATATGATGGAAAGATCACGAGAAATTTCATCCACAGCGGGCAGACCAGAGGGCAAGGGGGTAGGGAGGGGGGGAAGAGGGTGACGGCCGTACACCACGAAAAATGGGGATTTGGAGGAAGATTCAGAGACTCTGAAGTTATACGAGAATTCGGCCCATGGTAGAAGATCTGCCCAATCATCCTGGCGGGAGGAAACAAAATGTCGTAAATAATCACCCAAGACCTGGTTAATTCTTTCTACTTGTCCATTGGATTGAGGATGATATGCAGAAGAAAAGTTTAATTTAATCTTGAGTTGTTTACAGAGAGCCCTCCAGAATTTTGACACGAATTGGACGCCTCTATCCGAGACGATTTGTGTGGGCAACCCGTGAAGACGAAAAATGTGTACAAAAAATTGTTTAGCCAACTGAGGCGCTGAAGGAAGACCAGGAAGAGGGATGAAATGTGCCATTTTGGAGAATCGATCAACGACCACCCAAATAACAGTGTTGCCACGGGATGGGGGTAAGTCAGTAATAAAATCCATACCAATCAGAGACCAAGGCTGTTCGGGGACAGGCAGAGGATGAAGAAAACCAGCGGGCTTCTGGCGAGGAGTCTTATCCCGGGCACAGACAGTGCAGGCTCGCACAAAGTCCACGACATCCGTCTCCAGAGTCGGCCACCAATAGAAGCGAGAGATGAGTTGCACAGATTTCTTGATGCCTGCATGACCTGCGAGATGTGAGGAGTGACCCCATTTGAGGATTCCGAGGCGTTGGCGTGGAGAGACGAAGGTCTTTCCTGGAGGAGTTTGCCTGATGGAGGCTGGAGAAGAGGAAATCAGGCAGTCAGGAGGAATGATGTGTTGCGGAGAGAGTTCAACTTCCGAAGCATCCGAGGAACGAGAGAGAGCATCGGCCCTAATGTTCTTATCGGCAGGCCGAAAGTGAATTTCGAAATTAAATCGGGCAAAGAACAGAGACCACCTGGCCTGGCGAGGATTCAGCCGTTGGGTAGACTGGAGGTAGGAGAGGTTCTTGTGATCGGTGTAAATAATAACTGGAAATCTTGATCCCTCCAGCAGATGCCTCCATTCCTCAAGTGCTAATTTAATGGCTAGAAGCTCTCGATCCCCGATGGAGTAGTTCCTCTCCGCCGGAGAGAAGGTCCTAGAAAAAAAACCACAAGTAACAGCATGCCCGGAAGAATTTTTTTGTAGAAGGACCGCTCCAGCTCCTACAGAGGAGGCATCAACCTCCAATAGGAAGGGTTTAGATGGGTCAGGTCTGGAGAGCACGGGAGCCGAAGAAAAGGCAGACTTGAGCCGTTTAAAGGCGTCTTCCGCTTGAGGAGGCCAAGACTTGGGATCGGCATTTTTTTTGGTTAAAGCCACGATAGGAGCCACAACGGTAGAAAAATGTGGAATAAATTGCCTGTAATAATTGGCGAACCCCAAAAAATGTTGGATAGCACGGAGTCCGGAGGGGCGTGGCCAATCTAAGACGGCAGAGAGTTTGTCTGGATCCATTTGTAGTCCCCGGCCAGAGACCAAGTATCCTAGGAAAGGAAGAGATTGGCATTCAAACAGACATTTCTCTATCTTGGCATAAAGTTGATTGTCACGAAGTCTCTGAAGAACCATACGGACATGCTGGCGGTGTTCTTCTAGATTGGCAGAAAAAATCAGGATATCGTCCAGATATACAACAACACAGGAGTATAAGAGATCACGAAAAATTTCATTAACAAAGTCTTGGAAGACGGCAGGGGCGTTGCACAGGCCAAAGGGCATGACCAGATACTCAAAGTGTCCATCTCTAGTGTTAAATGCCGTTTTCCATTCATCCCCCTCTCTGATGCGGATGAGATTATAAGCACCTCTTAAGTCCAGTTTGGTAAAGATGTGGGCACCTTGGAGGCGATCAAAGAGTTCAGAGATGAGGGGTAGGGGGTAGCGGTTCTTTACCGTGATTTTATTAAGACCGCGGTAGTCAATGCAAGGACGTAGAGAGCCATCTTTTTTGGACACAAAGAAAAATCCGGCTCCGGCAGGAGAGGAGGATTTATGGATAAAGCCTTTTTTAAATTTTCCTGGATGTATTCAGACATGGCAAGAGTCTCAGGGGCGGACAGAGGATAAATTCTGCCCCGGGGTGGAGTAGTGCCCGGGAGGAGGTCAATAGGACAATCATAAGGCCTGTGAGGAGGTAGAGTCTCAGCTTGTTTTTTGCAAAAAACATCCGCAAAGTCCATATAGGCCTTAGGGAGACCGGTTACAGGAGGAACCACAGAGTCACGGCAAGGGGTACTGGGAACCGGTTTTAGGCAGTCCTTGAAACAAGAGGGCCCCCAACTCTTGATCTCCCCAGTGGACCAATCCAGGGTTGGGGAATGAAGTTGAAGCCAGGGTAGTCCAAGGAGAATTTCGGAAGTGCAATTGGGGAGGACCAAAAATTCAATCTTCTCGTGATGAGGTCCGATGCACATGAGAAGGGGCTCCGTGCGGAAACGTATGGTACAGTCCAATCTTTCATTGTTTACACAATTGATATAGAGGGGTCTGGCGAGACTGATCACCGGGATATTGAACCTGTTGACGAGAGAGGCCAAAATAAAATTTCCTGCAGATCCGGAATCCAAGAAGGCCATAGTAGAGAAGGAGAAGGCAGAGGCAGATATCCGCACAGGCACAGTAAGACGTGGAGAAGCAGAGTAGACATCAAGGACTGTCTCACCTTTGTGCGGAGTCAGCGTACGTCTTTCCAGGCGGGGAGGATGGATAGGACAATCCTTCAGGAAGTGTTCAGTACTGGCACAGTACAGGCAGAGATTCTCCATGCGGCGTCGTGTCCTCTCTTGAGGTGTCAGGCGAGACCGGTCGACCTGCATAGCCTCCACGGCGGGAGGCACAGGAACGGATTGCAGGGGACCAGAGGAGAGAGGAGCCGGGGAGAAAAAACGCCTAGTGCGAACAAAGTCCATATCCTGGCGGAGCTCCTGACGCCTTTCGAAAAAACGCATGTCAATGCGAGTGGCTAGATGAATGAGTTCATGTAGGTTAGCAGGAATTTCTCGTGCGGCCAGAACATCCTTAATGTTGCTGGATAGGCCTTTTTTAAAGGTCGCGCAGAGGGCCTCATTATTCCAGGATAATTCTGAAGCAAGAGTACGGAATTGTACGGCGTACTCGCCAACGGAAGAATTACCCTGGACCAGGTTCAACAGGGCAGTCTCAGCAGAAGAGGCTCGGGCAGGTTCCTCAAAGACACTTCGAATTTCCGAGAAGAAGGAGTGTATAGAGGCAGTGACGGGGTCATTGCGGTCCCAGAGCGGTGTGGCCCATGACAGAGCTTTTCCAGACAGAAGGCTGACTACGAAAGCCACCTTAGACCTTTCAGTAGGAAACTGGTCCGACATCATCTCCAAGTGCAGGGAACACTGGGAAAGAAAGCCACGGCAAAACTTGGAGTCCCCATCAAATTTATCCGGCAAGGATAGTCGTAGACCAGAGGCGGCCACTCGCTGCGGAGGAGGTGCAGGAGCTGGCGGAGGAGATGATTGCTGAAGCTGTGGTAGTAGCTGCTGTAGCATCACGGTCAGTTGAGACAGCTGTTGGCCTTGTTGCGCTATCTGTTGTGACTGCTGGGCGACCACCGTGGTGAGGTCAGCGACAACTGGCAGAGGAACTTCAGCGGGATCCATGGCCGGATCTACTGTCACGATGCCGGCTGGCAGGTAGTGGATCCTCTGTGCCAGAGAGGGATTGGCGTGGACCGTGCTAGTGGATCGGTTCTAAGTCACTACTGGTTTTCACCAGAGCCCGCCGCAAAGCGGGATGGTCTTGCTGCGGCGGTAGTGACCAGGTCGTATCCACTAGCAACGGCTCAACCTCTCTGGCTGCTGAAGATAGGCGCGGTACAAGGGAGTAGACAGAAGCAAGGTCGGACGTAGCAGAAGGTCGGGGCAGGCAGCAAGGATCGTAGTCAGGGGCAACGGCAGGAGGTCTGGAACACAGGCTAGGAACACACAAGGAAACGCTTTCACTGGCACAATGGCAACAAGATCCGGCAAGGGAGTGCAGGGGAAGTGAGGTATAAATAAGGAGTGCACAGGTGAACATACTAATTGGAACCACTGCGCCAATCAGCGGCGCAGTGGCCCTTTAAATCGCAAAGACCCGGCGCGCGCGCGCCCTAGGGAGCGGGGCCGCGCGCGCCGGGACAGGACCGACGGAGAGCGAGTCAGGTACGGGAGCCGGGGTGCGCATCGCGAGCGGACGCCACCCGCATCGCGAATCGCATCCCGGCTGGAGGCGGTATCGCAGCGCCCCGGGTCAGTGGATCTGACCGGAGCGCTGCAGTGAGGAGAGTGTAGCGAGCGCTCCGGGGAGGAGCGGGGACCCGGAGCGCTCGGCGTAACAACCATTCCGCCAACAATCCATCGGCGAAGCCATGTCCAAGAGACAACAGTATGCGCCCACTCATCCAACGGTATCCCACAACATAGTCTTATTTGTGAAGTTTCCACCCATTGGAATTCCACCCTCCATATGTTGGACAGACTATACGAACAAAGAAAAGCCATCACCGATTTCTTGATGATCCAAGCAGATAGGAGTACTCTCCTGTGTAACTTCAATGTGAACCAGTGGCAGCTCATACGTGACACCTGCCGTTTGCTGAGGCCCTCTGAGGAAGCCACATTATTTGTGAGTCGCCTGGATTACACCATGAACGACATACTTCCACTCCTACATTTCCTACAACAAATTATTGAAACCATGGCTGGTCACGGCAATGGAGACATTGCGCCTACATCTCAACGCTACATGAGCCCTGCTCAGTTGCTTGCGTAGTGACCACGAATTGTCAAAATTCATCAGCGGGATGACTTCTGGGTCTCCACCTTATTAGACCCTCACTACCGTCCCAAAATAGGGGCCTTTTTTACACCCACTAAGAGGGAGGACAAACTGATCTACTACAGAGAGATTCTACGTAGTCGGTTGGCTGATACCTATCAGCCACATGGTCCATCCACTCGCAGGTCTGACTCGGGGGGGCCCCTCTGTGCTCACCTTCCACTGCCATGGCTGCTGGGGAGGGGATGGGTGGCAGGAGCAGTACCAGCTCAATCAGCAGCAGCCTGAGTCTACAGTCGCTGATGAGTAGCTTTCTTCACCCGCATAGTGAAGCAACTCATCAGCAGCAGATTTTGGCATACCTTGACATGACCATGCCAACAACCATTGAAGATTCGCCGGACTTCTGGGCAGCCAAACTTGATTTATGGCCACAACTAGCAGGGTTTGCCCTGGAAAAGCTGTCCTGCCCGGCCAGTAGTGTGCCATCAGAGCGGGTGTTTAGTGCGGCCGGGGCCATAGTCACCCCAAGGCGAACTCGTCTGTCCACTAAAAATGTGGAGAGACTCACGTTTGTCAAGATGAATCAGGGATGGATCAGCCAGGATTTCCAGCCACCAATGCCAGATGCCTCAGAGTAGATTGACCATGCTGCTACACCAACATTTCCCAATTATGGTTGGTTATGAAACCCTCTTGGGTTATCAATTAGGGTTAAGAAACCCACTTTGGTACTGCCATTGCCTTCTCCTGGCTCATCCTGTGTCTTTCAGGAACTACTTGCCTCACTGATGCTTCTGGCCTTGGGCCTTTCATTTTTGGAAGTTTAGCAGTAGCTAAATACATGCTTTAATGCAAATGTCAACATTGATCTTTAAATGTAAGGGGTTATGAAACCCTCTTGGGTACTGCGAATGCCTGCTCCTGACTCATCCTGTGTCTTTCAGGAACTACTTGCCTCACTGACGCTTCTAGCCTTGGGCCTTTAATTTTTGGAAGTTTAGCAGTAGCTAATACATGCTTAATGCAAATTTCAACAATGATCTTTAAATTCTCGGCGCTCTGCCAGGGCCTTCTCTTACCCTGCCGGGGCCGATCCGAGGACCTCACTGAACCATCCAATCGGTAGTAGAGACATGCAGTGTGTACAAAGGTCAGGGACTTAATGAACCCGAGCTTATGACCCGCACTTAGTTGTGATTCTTCTTTCCTGGCAAATAATTGCAATCCCTGATCCCTATCGCGAACGGGGTTCAGCAGGTTACCCGCACCTGTCGGTGAAAGATAGACACGCTGGTCCGTTCAGTGTTTTGCGCTTGCAGCCAAGGAGTTCTGAGGGCATAACACACCTGTTATTGCTAGATCTCGCAATTGATTGTGCAATGTAAGGGGTTATTGAAGTCTCTTGGGTACTGCTGATGCCTACTCCTGACTGCTTCTGGGCTTGGGCCTTTTAATTTTTGTATTTTTGAAATACATACATACATGCTTAATTAAAATTTCAACATTTATGGTGCAATGTATGGGGTTATTAAACACTCTTGGGTAGTGATTTTTTCAAGTAATAAACTTGAATTTTCCAGAATAATAACCATTACACCATTGAACGCTTGTTGTGTGTGATTTTTTTTTTTTTATGTAAAATTTTCAAAAAAAAAATACAGAGGAATGAACTCTGCTTCTTTATTTCATAAAAATATATTTCATAGAAGAATGTCTTTTGGTGGTCCACCATCCTGCATTATAGAGTCTTCTGGACTCTTGGATAAGCGCTTGTTCTTAAATAAAGGTACAAAAACCAAAAATGGCTGGTCAGGGCTATGGAGACGTTGCGCCTATATCTTACGGCCACATGAGCCCTTGGGGTGCTTGTGAGATTAGGTCCTTTGTACCCACACGGCGGGGTCCGGGACACAAATTTTGATTCAAATTTCAAATAAAAAAATCACACATTTCAATGGTCTCCTTATGCTGCAGCCAACTCCAGTCTGCGTCATTTTGGTAATATATAGAGAGCACTCGCTGTCCAAAATTTTCGTTAAAATTTTTCGTCAAAAATGTTTGTCTTTTTTATTAGGGATTGTGAAGCTTTGGTGCGTACTCATGCATCAGCCAACTCCAGCCTGTGTCATTCAGGCAATATATGGTTTACTGATGGCGCTGCTGGGCCTGGGTCTGGGAATTTCTAATTTTCTCATAGGTAGCACCCGCTATCCAAAAGTCTTCTTCATAAATTTCTACAATTGTTGTGTTTTTTGGGGGGGATTGTGAAGCCCTAGTGTGTACTCATGCATCAGCCAACTCCAGGCTGTGTCATTCAGGCAATATATAGGTAGCACCCGCTGTCCTAAATATTCTTTCAATTTTTTTTAAAAATGTTTGTTTTTTTCTTTGGGATTCTGAAGCCCTGGTGTGTACTCAATGCTTCTTCCTGCTACACTCTGTCACCCGGTTGGTCCTGTGACAGTGTGCTACTCTGTCTCCACATCCTCCACTGTGTCTTAAGCCTTCACTGCCCGGACAAGTCTTAGTGGCCCTTCAGCATACCATGTGTGCAGGGCACGGCGGTGTTCTCCACATGGTTTGCCTTGGCGAAAAGTCTTGGAAACTACATCTCACGGCCACATGAGCCCTGTGGGGGCTTGTTGGATTTGGTCCTTCGTACCCACACGCTGGGGTCCACTCAAAGGTGGTTTTAAATTTCAAATAAAAAAATGATGGCGCTGCTGGGCCTGGGTCTGGGAATTTTAAATTTTCTCATAGGGAGCACCCACTATCCAAAATCTTTTTGAAAAATTTCTAAAATTGTGGTGTTTTTGGGGGGTGTTCTGCTGTGTACTCGTGCTTCAGCCAACTCCAGGCTTTGTCATTCAGGCAATATATGGTTTACTGATGCCGCTGTGGGGCCTGGGTCTGGGAATTTCAAATTTTCTCATAGGTAGCACCCGCTATCCAAAATCTTTGGTTTAAATTTCTTAATTCATCTTTTAATCTTAGGGATTGTGAAGGCCTAGTGCCTACTCATGCTGCTAGCAACTCCAGGCTGTGCCATTCAGCCACTATATGGTCTCCTCATGCTGCCAACACCTCCGCTGTGTCATTCAGCCACTATATGGTCTCCTCATGCTGCTAACATGTCCACACTGTGTCATTCAGCCACTATATGGTGTCCTCCTGATGCCAACACCTCCACGCTGTGCCATTCAGCCACTATATGGTCTCCTCATGCTGCCAACACCTCCATGCTGTGTCATTCAGCCACTATATGGTCTCCTCATGCTGCCAACATGTCCACATTGTGTCATTCAGCCACTGTATGGTCTCCTCATGCTGCCAACACCTCCAGGCTGTGCCATTCAGCCACTATATGGTGTCCTCATGATGCCAACACCTCCACGCTGTGTCATTCAGCCACTATATGGTCTCCTCATGCTGCCAACAGGTCCACACTGTCATTCAGCCACTATATGGTGTCCTCATGCTGCCAACACCTCCATGCTGTGTCATTCAGCCACTATATGGTCTCTTCATGCTGCCAACATGTCCACATTGTGTCATTCAGCCACTATATGGTCTCCTCATGCTGCCAACACCTCGAGACTGTGCCATTCAGCCACTATATGGTGTCCTCATGATGCCAACACCTCCACGCTGTGTCATTCAGTCACTATATGGTCTCCTGACACTGATGCCACCACCAGGCTTTGTCATTGTGCTGCTGTGCGGCAGTGATTCTAAAAGTGATGGGGTAATCTGCATGTTATTCTGAATAACAGTATTATTTCACTACCCCAGCACACTCCATATGCATTTTAGAACCCAGCA